>NC_064821.1:1873638-2202276 GCF_024166365.1 Elephas maximus indicus | reverse complement strand
ACAGTAGACAAGAACTGTTTTAGGTGAAGGGAAAGACAACAATCAATACAGGAGAGGTCAGCACAACTGGACTAAACCAAAAGCAAAGAAGTTCCTGAATAAATCAAGCATTTTGAGGCCAGAGTAGCAGGGGAGGGGTCTGGGGATCATGGTTTCAGGGGACATCTGAGTCAAATGGCATAAAAATCTATTAAGAAAACATTCTGCATCCCACTTTGGAGTGTGGCGTCTGGGGTCTGAAATGCTAGCAAGTGGCCATCTAAGATGCATCAATTGGTCTCATCCCACCTGGAGCAAATGAGAATGAAGAAGACCAAAGACACAAGGTAATTATGAGCACAAGAGACAGAAAGGGCCAAATAAATCAGAGACTACTTCAGCCTGAGACCAGAAGAACGAGATGGTTCCCAGCTACAACCGATGACTGCCCTGACGAACAACACGACAGAGAACCCCTTAGGGAGCAGGAGAGCAGTGGGATGCAGACCTCAAATTCTCATAAAAAGACCAGACTTAATTGCCTGACTGAGACTGGAAGGACCCCGGTGGTCATGGTCCCCAGACATTCTGTTGGCCCAAGACTGGAACCATTCCCAAAGCCAACTCTTCAGACAGGGGTTGGACTGGACTAGAAGATAGAAAATGATACTGGTGAGGAGTGAGCTTCTTGGCTCAAGTAGACACATGAGACTATGTGGGTAGCTCCTGTCTGGAGGGGAGATGAGAAGACAGAGGGGGACAGAAGCTGGCTGAATGGACATGGAAATAGAGGGTGGAGAGGAGTGTGCTGTCTCATTAGGGGGAGAGCAACTAGGAGTACATAGCAAGGTGTACATAAATTTTTGTATGACAGACGGACTTGATTTGTAAACTTTCACTTAGAGCAGAATTAAAAAAAAGAGGAGTGGCAACACTAATCTCGAATAAAACAGACTTTAAAACAAAGAAGGGCTTTATATAATGATTAAAGGGACAATCCACCATGAAGACATGACCGTAGTAATTTCTATGCACCCAATAACAGGGCTCTAAAATACATAAAACAAACTCTTAACAGCACTGAAAAGAGAAACTGATAGCTCCACAATAATAGTCCCCAGCGCCATCGATAGTAGGAGGCTTCAAAACACCACTCTCAGTAAAGGATAGGACATCTAGAAAGTAACTCAACAAAGATGCAGAATGTCTAAAGGCCACAGTCAGCCAGCTTGATCTTATAGGCATATACAGAACATCCACGCAACAGCAGCAACCTACACATTCTTTTCCAATACACACGTAACATTCTCCAGAATACACCACATCTTAGGCCACAAAGCAACCCTCAACAAAATTCAAAACACTGAAATAATACAAAGTATTTTCTCTGATCACAATGCTGTCAAAGTAGAAATTAACTACAGGAAGAGCAAGGAAAAAAAAAAATCAAATACAGGGAAACTGAGTAACGCCCTGCTTCAAAACCACTGGATAATACAAGAAATCAAAGCTGGAATCAAAAAACTCCTAGAATCAAATGAGAATGAAAACACATCATACCAAAGCCTTTGGGACACAGCAAAGGCCATGCTCAGAGGTCAATTTACAGCAATAGATGCACACATTAGAAAAAGGACAAAATCAAAACATTAGCTACACAACACGTATAGACACAAAACAGCAAAAGAAGCCCACAGTCACCAGAATAATAAAGATCAGAGCAGAAATAAATAGAGAGTAGAAAAACAATAGGAAGAATCAACAAAACCAAAAGTTGGCTTTTTGAAAGGATCAACAAAATCAACAAACCATTAGCCAAATTGACAAAAGAAAAAGAGGAGAGGACGCAAATAACTCAAATAAGAAATGAAATGGAGGACATTATAACAGACCCAATTGAAATAAAAAGGGTCACAACAGATTATCATGAAAAACTATACTCCCACAAATTTGAAAACCTAGAAGAAACGGACAAATTTCTATAAACACACGAACTAACACAAACTGAAGTTGAAAATCTGAACAGACCCATAACAAGAGAAGAGATTTAAAAGGTAAAAAAAAAAAAAAAATCCCAACAAAACAAAGCCCTGGCCTAGATGGCTTCCCTGGAAAATTCTACCAAACATTCAGAGAAGAGCTTATACCAGTACTACTTAAAGTATTTCAGAACACAGAAATGGAAGGGAAACTTCTGAATTCCTTCTATGAAGCCAGTATAACCCTGGTACCAAAACCAGGCAAAGACACCACAAAAAAAAGAGAAAATTACAGACCAATGTCTCTCATAAGTACAGATGCAAAAATTCTCAATAAAATTCTAGCCAATAGAATTCAGCATCATATCAAAAAATACACCATGACTAAGTGGGATTCATAGCAGGTATGCAAGGATGGCTCAACGTTAGAAAATCAATCAACGTAATCCACCACAGGAAACCCTGGTGGCGTAGTGGTTAAGTGCTACGGCTGCTAACCAACAGGTCAGCAGTTTGAATCTGCCAGGCGCTCCTTGGAAACTCTATGAGGCAGTTCTACTCTGTCCTGTAGGGTCGCTATGAGTTGGAATCGACTCGACGGCAGCAGGTTTGGTTTTGGGTTTTGGTAATCCACCACATAAATAAAAGAATCACATGATCATCTCAATCAACACAGAAAAGGCATTCAACAAAATCCAACACCCACTCCTGACAAAAACTTTCAATAAAATAGGTAGAGAAGGGAAATTTCTCAACATAATAAAGGGCATCTATATAAAACCAACAGCCAACATCATTCCTCATGGAGAGAAGCTGAAAACTTTCCCCTTGAGAACAGAGACAAGACAAGGATGCCTTTTATCACCATTCCTATTTACCATTGTGCTGGAAGTCCTAGTAAAGCAATAAGGCAAAAAAAAAAAAAAAGAAAGAAAGGGCATCCAAATTGGTCATGAAGACGTAGAATTGTCCCTATTTGCAGATGATATTATACTATACATAGAAAACACAAAAGACTCCACGAAAAAACTATGGGACCTAATAGAAAGATTCAGCAGAGTATCATGACACAAGATAAACATACAAAAATCTGTTGGATTCCTATACACCAATAAAGGGAACTACGAAAAGGAAATCAGGAAAACAATACCATTTACAATAGCCCCTAAAAAAAAAAATAAATAGGAATAAATCTAAACAGGTACGTAAAAGACCTATACAAAGAAAACTGCAAAACGCTACTGCAAGAAACCAAAAAAAAAAAAAAAAAAAAAACCCTATGTAAATGGAAAAACATGCCACGCTCATGGATAGGGAGGCTTCATATTGTGAAATGTCAATTCTACCCAAAGCAATCTATAAATACAATGCAATCCCGATTCAAATACCAACATCATTCTTCAAAAAGACAGAAAAACTAATCACTAACCTTACATGGAAAGGGAGTAAGTCAAGCACCACTGAAGAACAAAAATAAAGTCGGACAACTCACACTACCTGACCTCAGAACCTACTGTACAGCTGTTGTGGTGAAAACAGCCTGGTACTGATACAATGACAGGCACGGTGATCAATGGAACAGAATCAAGACCCCAGACGTAAATCCATTCACCTATGGTCACCTAATCTCAAAGTCCATCAAATGGGGAAAAGACAGTCTTTTTAACAAATGATATTAGCAAAACCAGATGTCCACCTGCAAAAAAATGAAGCAGGACCCACACCTCACACATTACAGAAAAAACTAATTCAAAATGGATCAAAGACCTAAACATAAAACCAAACACTACAGAGATCAAAGAAGAAAAAATACGGTGAATGCTAGAGGTCCTACTACATGGCATTAACAGGATACAAACCATAACCAATAACACACAAACACCAGAAGATAAGTGAAATAACTGGAATCTTCTAAAAATTAAACATTTATGCTCATCAAAAGAGTAAAAAGAGAACGTATAGACTAGGAAAAAATTTTTGGCTATGACAAATTCAATAAAGGTCCAGTCTCTAAAATCTACAGGAAAATCCAACACCTCTGCAACAAAAAGACAAGTAACCCAGTTAAAAATGGGCAAAGGACATGAATGGATACTTTGCCAAAGAAGACATTCCAGTGGTTAACAGACATATGAGGAAATGCTCACAATCACTAGCCATTAGAGAAATTCAAATCAAAACCACAGTAAGGTATCAACGCTACTGGCATGAATAAAAAAAAAAAAGAAACAGAAAATAACAAATGTTGGAGAGACTGCATGGAAATTAGAACTCTTATGCACTGTTGGTGGGAATGCAAAACGGTACAACCATTTTGGAAAACGATATGGCGCTTCCTTAAAAAGCTAGAAACAGAAATGCCATATGATCCAGCAATCCCGCTCCTAGGGATATATCCTAGAGAAATAAGAGCTGTCATATGAATAGACACATGCACACCCATGTTCACTACAGCACTGTTTACAATAGCAAATAAATGGAAACGACCTAGTTGCCCGTCAACGTATGAATGGATAAACAAAGTATGGTTCATACACACGATGGAATACTATGCAATGATAAAATACAATCATGAATCTGTGAAGCATCTTAAAACATGGACGAATCCTGAAGGCATCATGCTGAGTGAAATAAGTCAATCACAAAAGGACAAATATTATATAAAATCACTACTATAAAAACTCATGAAAAGATTTATACACAAAAAGCAATCTTTGATGGTTACGAGGGAAGAGTGGGGAGAGGAAAACACTAAAGAGACAATAGATAAGTGGCAACTTTGGTGAAGGGTAAGACAGTACACAATACTGGGGGAGCCAGCACAACTTGTCCAAGGCAAGGTCATGGAAGTTCCACAGAGCCATCCAAACTCCCTGAAGGGCCAAATTATTGCGCTGAGGGCTGCGGGGATCATGGTCTCAGGGAACATCTAGCTCAACTGGCATAACCTAGTTTATAAAGAAAATGTTCTGCATTCTACTTTGGTGAGTAGCGTCTGGAGTCTTAAAAGCTTGTGAATTGCCATCTAAGATACTCCACTGGCTTCACCCCATCTGGTGCAAGGGAGAATAAAGAAAACCAAAGGCACACGGTGTCTTCGTTATCTAGTGCTGCTCTAACAGAAATACCATAAGTGGATGGCTTTAAACAAAGAGAAATGATTTTCTCACAGTCAAATAGGCTAGAAGTCCAAATTCAGGGTACCAGCTCCAGGGGAAAGCTTTCTCTATCTGTCGGCTCTGGAAGAAGGTCCTTGTCACCAGTCTTCCCCTGGACTAGGAGATTCTCAGGCACAGGGACCCCAGGTACAAAAGATGCACTCTGCTCTTGGTGCTACTTTCTTGGTGTTATGAGGTCCCCTGTGTCTCTGCTTACTTCTCTCTTTTATATCTCAAAAGAGATTTGCTTAAGACACCATCTAATCTTGTAGATCTCATCAACATAACTGCCGCTAATCCATCTCATGAACATCACACTGAAAGGATTTACAACACACAGGAAAATTACGTCAGATGGCAAAAAGGTGGACAATCACACAATATGCAGAATCATAGTCTAGCCAAATTGATACACATATTTTGGGGGACACAATTCAACCCATTCTTTGGCCCCCAAAAATTCATGTCCTTGCTACATGTAAAACACATCGTATCATAGCAAAAGTCTTAAATCAGCACCAAGTATAAAATCCAAAAATTCTTCCTCATCTATGAAATCTAGAATACAAGTTATCTGCTTCCAAAGGTACAATGATGCAACAAGCAGGCACAAATTAGATTTTTCCATTACAAATGGGAGAAATTGGAGGGAAAGAAGGCGTAACAGGCAACAAGCAAGTCAGGAGAATACATTACATTAGCCCTCAAGGCTTCAAAATAATCCTCTCTTCTCTGAGACCATTTACACAATAGCCCTGCCCTCCAGACTCTAAGTATTGGGCACACTCTCCAGTCTCTGAGTGGAGGCCCCTCAGCCCTGGACTTCAGCTCCACCTTCCAGGCCCACTGGGACAGCAACTCTGCTCCCTCAGATTTAGGTGCACCATTCTCCTAGTCCATCTGAATGGCGACACCCTTACAAACGCCAGAGGCCATGGCTCCACCCTTTGAAACCCCAGAGGTTAAGGCTATACCTTTTGAGACTAAGGAAGCTCAGCTTCCTGTGTTCCTTATCTCTTCAGCTTCTGCTTTCTTGCCCTCTTGGCACGTCAGGCCTCACACCTGCATCTACCCTGCTGGAGCAAGTGTTCCAAAGCTCTGTAGCTCCATCAATAAGTGCCTGGAGGCACCCCACTTTGCCAGTAAACTTTGGCCAGAAGGCACTCAGTTCTCTTGCACCATTGGTCAGCAAGCCCAGCTCCACTGATAAAAAAAAAAAAAAAAGTGCCTGGAAACATCCCACTTCGCCAGGAAGCTTATTGCGCAAAGGCACTCAGCTCTATTACTCCACAGGTCAGCTCCAGCACTGTCTGGCACTGGTCTTCTGGTTCTTCTATTACCTGTTCTCTGCTGCTGCCAGTTCTCTGCTGCTGCTTCGCACCATCTGTGCCATCTCCAGTGTTAACAGTTCTCCTCACTTCCTTCTGAGTCCTCTACCCATTCAGTTTCAAAACAGCTTCCGCATTTTAGGTATCTGTTAGAGCAGCACCCCACCTCTGGTACCAAATTCTATCTTAGTCATCTAGTGCTGCTATAACAGCAATACCACAAGCAGATGGCTTTAACAAAGAGAAATTTATTTTCTCACAGTCTTAGGTTAGACGCACAAATTCAGGGCACCAGCTCCAGAGAAAGACATTCTCTTTCTGTTGGCTCTCGAAGAAGGTCCTTGTCATCAATCTTTCCCTAGACTAGAAGCTTCTCAGGCTCAGGGACCCTGGGTCTAAAGGATGCACTCTGTTCTCAGTGCTACTTTCTTGGTGGTGTGAGGTCCCCCTGTGTCTCTGCTCGCTTCTCTCTTTTATATCTCCAAAGTGAGTGGTTTAAGACACCATCTAATCTTGTATATCTCATCATCAACATAACTGTGACTAACCCATCTCATTAACATCATAGTGACAGGATTTACAACACACAGGAAAATCACATCAGATGACAAAATGGAGGACAATCACACAATACTGGGAATCATACCCTAGTCAAACTGATACACATATTTTTGGGGGATACAATTCAATCCATGACATACAAAGGAAAGATTAGTCGAAAGGATTACAACAACCACAGCCTCCGCCTTACAACTAGATGGTGCCCAGCTACTACCACTGGCTGCTCTGACAGGGACCACAATAGATGGTCTGGGGCAGCACTAGAGACAAATGTAGAACAAAATTCTAACTCACACACACACACACACACACAAAAAAAAAAACAGACTTAAAGTTCTGACAGAGACTGGAGAAACCCTGAGAGTATGGTCCCCCAAAACAGTTATAGCTCAGTAATGAAATCACTCCTGAGGTCTACCCGTCAGCCAAAGATTAGACAGGCTCATAAAACAAAACGAGACTAAGTGGGTACATAAGCCCAGGGGTAAGGATGAGAAGGCAGGAGGGGATAGCGAAGCTGGCTATAGGGAACCCAAGGCTGAGTTGGGAGAGTGGTGACGTGTTGTGGAGTTGGCGATCAACATCACAAAACAATACATATATTAATTGTTTAATAAGAAACTAGCTCACTCTGTAAACCTTCAACTAAAATACAATAAAAAATTTTTTTAAAAAAAGAAGTAACTTAGTTTCTTGGTCTGAGTGTTAGTGAAAGGAGGGAACTTTAGATACTGCCTTAGGCTTTACTAACCTCCAAAATCAAACCCATTGCCATCGAGTCAATTCCAACTCATAGCCACCCTACGGGGCAGAGAAGAACTGCCCCATAGGGTTTCCAAGGCTGAAATCTTTACAGAAGCAGGTGGCCCCATCTTTCTCCCACAGAGTGCTGGTGGTTTCAAATTGATGATTTTTTGGTTAGCAGCCCAGAGCTTAATCACTGAGCCACCAGGGCTCCTTTTGTACCAACCCTGGTGGCGTAGTGGTTAAGTGCTACGGCTGCTAACCAAAAGGTCGGCAGTTCAAATCTACCAGGCGCTCCTTGGAAACTCTATTGGGCAGTTCTGCTCTGTCCTATAGGGTCACTATGAGTCAGAATCAACTTGATGACAATGGGTTTGGTTTCGTTTTTGGGTTTAGAGAAATAAAACCACATTTACGGATCTGCAGTGTGTAAAGCATGGACTTTTTAAGGTAACTGGCTCTGGATCACCTTGTTAATTAATATGAAGAGGAAAAAAAAAAATCAGTCCTGCTACCTAACCAAAAAAAAAATCAGATGAATTATAATTTTGAGGTTAAAAAAAACAAAAGAGCTCATGCTAATGGCATTGGAGTTCCGAATGATTTCTTGAACAAGACATTTAAACAGAAACTTTAAGTTTGCTCCACAGGGTTTACACTACTATGACCTTTCAGAAGTAGATCACCAGGCCTGTCTTCCAAGGCACATCTGGGTGGGTTCAAACAGACAGCTTTCCAGCTAGTGATCTTAACTATCTCCGCCATCCAGGGACTCCCTACTTGACTCTTACTTTGTAAAATAATTAGTACAGTAGATGAGGTACTTTTGGCAACACTGTACTGTGGTTGACCCTCTAGGATATGCTGAAGTATTTTAATTACTTTCATTACAGGGGCCTCCCATTTTCCTCTCACTCCTATTATTCACTTTCTGACACTGGGGACATGCATGGGCTTTGCTCCAAGAAGTCATCAGCCTTTTAAGAAGTGTGGTTCTTTGGTAGCAAGCACTGTGGCTCAGTCACCAGCATCCAGTCCAGCACAGGTGACACACACTGGCTGTGCCATTTCTACAAATCCCTCATCGCCTCTACTAAGCTTGCTCAGCAACATCACATTTTACGTCAGACCAACTAGGATTGGCCGTATTGTTTCTCATACAATCACCATAAAAATCTCTGCCTTACAGCCAAAGAAATTCCTTGAAACATGCCTCTTACTAAATACTTTCCTCCTGGAATTGGGATAAATAAGGTCCTAAATGTACGTCCTAGTTCCAACTCATGTTTCTGTATTCTTCACCTGTCTTCAATACCTATAACTTTTAAGGGAGTGGGGATATATTCTTCACCATAATCTCCATTTTTGTATGACCAGCAATACTCCACAGAAGTCCTGCCTGAAGAACTCAAGAAATGGTTTAAACTCAGAAGGAAATAGTCTTTGATGGTTATAAGGGTGGGGAGGGAGGGAGCGGGAGGGGTATTCACTAATTAGATAGTAGATAAGAACTAGTTTGGGTAAAGGGAAAGACAACACACAATACAGGTGAGGTCAGCACGACTGGACTAAACAAAAAGCCAAGTTTCCTGAGTAAGGAATGCTTCGAAGGCCAGCGTACCAGGGGAGGCGGGGCTGGGGATCATGGTTTCAGGGGACATCTAGGTCAACGGGCATAATAAAATCTATTAAGAAAATATTCTGCATCCCACTTTGGAGAGTGGCGTCTGGGGTCTTAAATGCTAGCAAGCGGTCATCTAAGATGCATCAATTGGTCTCAACCCACCTGGAGCAAAGGGGAATGAAGAATACCAAAGACACAAGGTAATTATGAGCCCATGAGACAGAAAGGGCCACATAAACCAGAGACTACATCAGCCTGAGACCAGAAGAACTAGGTGGTGTCTGGCTACAACCGATGACTGCCCTAACAGGGAACACAACGGAGAACCCCTGAGGGAGCAGGAGAGCAGTGGGAGGCAGACCTCAAATTCTTGTAAAAAGACCAGACTTAATGGTCTAACTGAGACTAGAAGGAGCCCAGAGGTCATGGTCCCCAGACTTCTGTTAGCCCAAGACAGAAACCATTCCCAAAGCCAACTCTTCAGACAGGGATTGGACTGAACTATAAGACAGAAAATGATACTGGTGAGGAGTGAGCTTCTTGGCTCAAGTAGGCACATGAGACTATGTGGGCAGCCCGACTGGAGGGGAGATGAGAAGGCAGAGGTGGACACAAACTAGCTGAATGGCCACGGGGAATACAGGGTAAAGAAGAGTGTGTCCTCATCACAGGGAGAGCAACTAGGACTACATAGCAAGGTGTATATAGATTTTTGTATGAGAGACTGACTTGATTTGCAAACTTTCACTTAAAGCGCAATTAAAAAAAAAAAAATTAAAGTCCTGCCTGATAAAGCACAGAAAACAAAGAGGAGCCATGTTAGGCAGGAAATTGTAGTCAAAAACATGCCTCTTGAAGTAAGAACAGACCTGAATTTGAGGTCAGGCACTGCCACTTAACTAGATTTTTGTCCTTGGGCAAGCTACTTAATTTCTCCAAGATTACTACTTTAGTAAAATCCTGCAAATATCCCCTACCTGACATTGTTGTTTTGAGGATAAAATCAGATGCAGTATAAAAAACATTTAACATAGAGCCCAGCTCTCAAATAGCTCAATAAATGGTAAATATATACGGGCCAAAATATACATACAGGACTACCAAAAAACTGAACAAAGCTGTCTTGAAAGAAGTACAACCAGAATGCTCCAAGGATGGCAAGACTACGTCTCACATACTTTGGACATGTTATCAGGAGGGACCACTCCCTGGAGAAGAACATCACGGTTGGTAAAGTAGAGGGTCGGTGAAAAAGGGGAAGACCCTCAATGAGATGGACTGACACAGTGGCTGCAACAATGATCTCAAGCATAACAGCAATTGTGAGGATGGCTCAGGACTGGGCAGTGTGTCGTTCTGTTGTACATTGGGTCGCTATGAGTTGGAACTGACTCAATGGCACCTAACAACAACATACATACAGGACAAGGGTGATGGCAGCCTGATGAGGAGCTCAACATGACTGCAGTGTGTGTGGCTGTGTGGCTGTGTGTGTGCCTGTGTGTATTTGTGTATGTCCCTCTGCATGTGTCTGTGTGGCAGTCTGTGTGTCTGTGTGCAAGTGTGTGCCTGTGTCTGTGGGCGTGTATGTCTGTGTCTCCGTGTGTCTGTGTGTATCTGTGTGTCTGTGTCTGTCCGTCTGTGTCTCTGTGTGTCTGTGGCCGTGCGTACCTGTCTGTCTGTCGTCTGTGGGCATGTGTGTGTGTCTGTGTGTCTGTCTGTGGCTGCGCGTGTCTGTCTGTGTCTCTGTGTCTGTCTGTGGCCGTGCGTGTCTGTGTCTGTGTGTCTCTCTGTGTCTCCGTGTCTGTGTGTCTGTGGGCGTGTGTGTCTGTGTCTGTCTGTCCGTCCGTCTGCAGCCGCGAGCGTCTGTCTGTGGGCGTGTATGTTACTGTGTCTGCCCGTCTTGTGTCTGTGTGTCTGTCTGTCTGTCTGTGGCCGTGCGTGTCTGTCCGTCTGCAGCTGCGCATGTCTGTGTGTCTGTCGGCATGTGTCTGTGTCTGTCCATCTGTGTCTGTGTGTCTGTCCGTCTGTGGCCGTGCCTGTCTGTCTGTCCGTCTGCGGCCGCGCATATCTGTGTGTCTGTCTGCGGGCGTGTGTCTGTCTGTCCGTCTGCGGCCGCGCATGTCTCTCTGTGTGTCTGTGGGCGTGTGTGTTTGTCTGTCCATCTGTGTCTCTCTGTGTGTCTGTCCGTCCCTGTCTCTGTGTGTCTGTCTGTGTCTGTCGGTCCGTCTCTGTGTGTCTGTCCGTCTGCGGCCGCTCGTGTCTGTGTCTGTCCGTCTGTGTCTCTCTGTGTGTCTGTCTGTGTCCCTGTCTGTCTGTCCGTCCGTCTGCGGCCGCGCGTGTCTGTGTCCGTCTGTGTCTCTCTGTGTCTCTGTCTGTCTGTCCGTCCGTCTGCGGCCGCGCGTGTCTGGGCGCCGGCCCAGGAGGCCGAGGAGCCCGGCGGAGGCCGCACGGTCACGACGAGAACAGAGAAGCCCGCGGAGCGCGGGGAGCGGAGCATCTAGACTCAGGCCGACGAGCCCCGCTCCTCACAGCCCCCCGGGGACGCCGCCGCCGCTGCTCCGAGAAGCTCACCTGCGCGCGGCGACGATGCCCACGCTCTCACCTGGGAAGGCGGCGAGAGACGCGGGTCCCCACCGCCTCGGCCTCCGGAAAGCAGCGGCGCCCGCGGGCCCGGGGTCGCGCCGGAAGCGGCGGAGACGGAGAGACCGGGGTGGCGAGGGGAGCGGGAGCCGCGCCCTCAGAGCCGGGACGGGGGCCCGCGGGTCGCCCGCTAGGGGAGCCGGCGGACCGGAAACAGAACGGCACTGACTTCTAGCCGGAGCGGGGGGCGACGGACCGCGGCTGCCCATTCGTGGACACGCTATTCCGCTTCCGGCCGCGGGACGCTTGGTGCCTCAGGGAAGGGGCTTCGTGCGCGAACCTGGAGGGCTCTGACTAGTGACCGTGGGGCTCAGTGGTTCCCCCCTTTTATATGGGATCTGACCGCGGCTGCCCTTATTTCCTCTCGAGAAAAAAGTCTAGGTTTTCTTAAATGCAGCAGAAACGCGGATTTCAACAGTCGAAGATACCTTTCGGAAGCAGAGAAAGTTGGTATTTGCATATTTGGCTATTTGAAAACTTTACCGTGTTCTTTAGGGAAAGCATTTCTTGCTCCTCATAAGCATTTCCCCGTCTTTGGAGCTGTGGAGTCTCTAGTGCGGCTTCTGGTTCACGGTTTGTCATCTCTTAGAGATACCAGGTATCGTTCCCTCAGAGCAGGCGGAGTCTGTGCAGACCCAGCCTGACCCCTCCAGGCGCTGAGGACCCTGGAGAGAGGAGTTTTCCAGGGTGAGAGGCTGGAAGGTACCAGTGGTTCTCAGGGCCAGTAGGGCGAAGGCGAAGGACCTTCGAAAATGACAACTGTAAACAGTTTTTCTTTCTCGTATGTGGTTGTTGCTGTAAGGTGCCGCCCAGTCGATTCTGACTCATAGAGACACTATGTACAACAGAACAAAACACCGCTCAGTCCTGTGCCATCCTCACAATCGTTGTTATGCTTCAGCCCACTGTTGCAGCCACTGTGTCAATCCATCTCATTGAGGGTCTTCCTTTTTTTCCATGACTCTGTATTTTTCTGTATTTTACCAAGCATGATGTCCTTCTTTGGGGACTGCTCCCTCCTGATAACATGTCTAAAGTTGTGAGACGTAGTCTCGCCATCCTCGCATCCAAGGAGTACTCTGACTCTCTGGCTGTACTTCTTCCAAGACAGATTTGCTCCTTCTTCTGGCAGTCCATGGTATATTCAATATTCTTCACCAATTCCATAACTCAAAGGCATAAATTCTTCTTTGGTCTTCAGTATTCATTGTCCAGCTTTCGCATACATATGAGGTAATTGAAAACACCATGGCTTGGGCCGGGTGCACCTTCTATATGCACACATGTAGTAAAGTGCGTAATGTGTAGTAATCTTTTTTTTTATTGTGCTTCAAGGGAGAGTTTACAGATCAAGTTAGTTTCTCATGCAAAAATTTTTGCACACATTTTTATGTGACCCTAGTTGTTCTGTAATGTGACAGCACACTCCTGCTTTCTACCCCAGATTGCCCGTGTCCATTCAACCAGCTTCTGTCCCTTTCTGCCTTCTCATTTTGCCTCTGGACAGGAGCTGCCCATTTAGTCTCATATATCTATGTGAACTAAGAAGCACATTCTTCACGAGTATCATTTTATATCTTATAGTCCAGTCTAATCTTTGTCTGAAAAGTTGGCTTCCGGAATGGTCTTAGTCCTGGGTTAACAGAGTCCGGAGCCATGTCTTCCGGGGTTCCTCCAGTCTCAGTCAGGCCAATAAGTCTGGCCTTTTTTACTAGAATTTCCTCCTGCTCTGTCAGGGACTGTCTGTTTGTGTTCACTGTCAGGGTGGTCTTTGGTGGTAGCCAGGCACCATCTAGTTTTTCTGGTCTCAGGCTGATGGAGTCTCTGGTTTATGTGGCCGTTTCTGTCTCTTGGGCTAATATTTTCCTGTGTCTTTGGTGTTCTTCATTCTCCTTTGCTCCAGGTGAGTTGGGACCAATTGATGCATCTTAAATGGTTTTTTGCAAGCTTTTAAGACCCCAGATGCCACTCACCAAAGTGGGATGCAGAACATTTTATCAATAAACTTTGTCATGCCACTTGACCTAAATGTCCCCTAAAACCACTGTCCCCAGGCCCCCACCCCTGCTACTCTGTCCTTGGAAGTGTTTGGTTGTATTCAGGAAACTTCTTAGCTTTTGTTTAGACCAGGTGTGCTGACTTAGCCTGTATTGTGTGTGGTCCTTCCCTTCACCTAAGATAATTGTCTACTATCTAGTTAGTGAATACCCCCTCTCTCCCTCCCCACCCTTGTAACCATCAAAGAATGTTTTCTTCTGTGTTTAAACCATTTCTTGAGTTCTTATAACAGTGGTCTCATACAATGATTGTCCTTTTGTGACTAATTTCACTAAGCGTAATGCCTTCCGGATTCATCCATGTTATGAGATGTCTCGTGGATTCATCATTGTTCTTTATCATCGCGTGGTATTCCATTGTGGGAATGTACCTTAATTTGTTTACGCACTCATTCATTGATGGGCACCTAGGTTATTTCCATCTTTTTGCTACTGTGAACAGTGCTGCAGTGAACACGGGTGTGCATATACCTATTCATGTGACAGCTCTTATTTCTCTAGGATATATTCCAAGGAGTGGGATTGCTGGATCATGTTGTTGTTGTTCGGTGCTGTCCAGTTGGTTCCGGCTCGTAGCGACCCGATGCATAACAGAAACACTGCCTGCTCCTGCACCATCCTCACAATTGCTGTTATGCTTGAGCTCATTGTTGCAGCCACTGTGTAAGTCCACCCCGTTGAGGACCTTCCTCTTTTCTGCTGACCCTGTACTTTGCCAAGCATGATGTCCTTCTCCAGGGACTGATGCCTCCTGACGACATGTCCAAAGTATGTAGGATGCAGTCTCGTCATCCTTGCTTCTAAGGAGCATTCTGGTTGTACTTCTTCCAAGACAGATTTGTTCGTTCTTTTGGCAGTCCATGGGATATTCAATATTCTTCGCCAACACCACAATCAAAGGCATCAGTTCTTTTTTGGTCTTCCTTATTCATTGTCCAGCTTTCGCATGCATATGATGTGATTGAAAATACCATGGCTTGAGTCAGGTGTACTTTAGTCTTCAAGGTGACATCTTTACTTTTCAACACCTTGAAGAGGTCCTTTGCAGCAGATTTGCCCAATACAATGCGTCTTTTGATTTCTTGACTGCTGCTTCCGTGGCTGTTGATTGTGGATCCAAGTAAAATGAAATCCCTGACAACTTCAATCTTTTCTCCGTTTATCATGATGTTGCTCATTGGTCCAGTTGTGAGGATTTTTGTTTCTTTATGTTGAGGTGCAGTTTATACTGAAGGCTGTGGTCTTTGATTTTCATAAGTAAGTGCTTCAAGTCCTCTTCACTTTCAGCAAGCAAGGCTGTGTCATCTGCACAACGCAGGTTGTTAATGAGTCTTCCTCCAATCCTGATGCCCCGTTCTTCTTCGTATAGTCCAGCTTCTCGGATTATTTGCTCAGCATGCAGAATGAATAGGTATGGTGAAAAGATACAACTCTGACCCATACCTTTCCTGATTTTAAACCATTCAGTATCCTGTTGTTCTGTCTGAACAACTGCCTCTTGATCTATGTTAAGGTTCCTCATGAGCACAATTAAGTGTTCTGGAATTCCCATTCTTTGAAATGTTATCCATAGTTTGTTATGATCCACACAGTCGAATGCCTTTATATAGTCAATAAAACACAGGTAAACATCCTTCTGGTATTCTCTCCTTTCAGCCGGGATCCATCTGACATCAGCAATGATATCCCTGGTTCCACATCCTCTTCTGAAACTGGCCTGAATTTCTGGCAGTTCTCTGTCAATATAATGCTGCAGCCGTTTTTGAATGATCTTCAGCAAAATTTTGCTTGTGTGTGATATTAATGATATTGTTCAATAATTTCTGCATTCAGTTGGATCGCCTTTTTTGGGAATAGTCATAAATGTGGATCCCTTCATTCAGTTGGCCAGGAAGCTATCTTCCCTATTTCTTGGCATAGACGAGTGAGCACCTCCAGCTCTGCATCTGTTTGTTGAAACATCTCAGTTGATATTCCATCAATTCCTGGAGCCTTGTTTTTCGCCAATGCCTTCAGTGCAGTTTGGACCTCTTCCTTCAGTATCATCGGTTCCTGATCATATGCCACCTATTGAAATGGTTGAACATCGACTAATTCTTTTTGGTATAATGACTCTGTGTATTCCCTACATCTTCTTTTCATGCTTCCTGCCTTGTTTAATATTTTCCCCATGGAATCCTTCACTATCGCAACTCAAGGCTTGAATTTTTTTCTTCAGTTCTTTTAGCTTGAGAAACACCCAGTGTGTTCTTCCATTTTGGTTTTCTATCTCCAGCTCTTTGCACATGTCATTATAACACTTTACTTTGTCTTCTCGAGACATCCTTTGAAATCTTCTGTTCAGTTCTTGTAGTTCATCATTTCTTCCTTTTGCTTTAGCTGCTGGACGTTTGTGAGCAAGTTTCAGAGTCTCCTCTGACATCCATCTTGGTCTTTTCTTTCTTTCCTGTCTTTTCAACAACCTCTTGCTTTCTTCATGTATGATGTCCTTGATGTCATTCCACAGCTCATCTTGTCTTGGGTTACTAGTGTTCAACGCATCAAACCTATTCTTAAGATGGCCTCTAAATTCAGGTGGGATATATTCAAGGTTGTATTTTGGCTCTCGTGGACTTGCTCTGATTTTCTTCAGTTTCAGCTTGAACTTTCCTATGAGCAATTGATGGTCTGTTCCACAGTCAGCCCCGGCCTTGTTCTGACTGATGATATTGAGTTTTTCCATCGTCTCTTTCCACAGATGTAGTCGATTTGATTCCTGTGTGTTCTATCTGGCAAGGTCCATGTGTATAGTCACCATTTATGTTGGTGAAAGAAGGTATTTGTAATGAAGAAGTCGTTGGTCTTGCAAAATTCTATCATGGGCTCTCTGGCATTGTTTCTATCACCAGGGCCCTATTTTCCAACTACCAATCCTTCTTGTTTCCAACTTTAGCATTCTAATCACCAGTAATTATCAATGCATCCTGATTGCATGTTCAATCAATTTCAGACTGCAGCAGCTGATAAAAATCTTCAATTTCTTCATCTTTGGTCTTAGTGGTTGGTGTGTAAATTTGAATAATAGTCGTGTTAACTGGTTTTCCTTGTACGCGTGTGGATATTATCCTACCACTGACAGCGCTGGACTTCAGGATAGATCTTGAAATGTTCTTTTCGATGATGAATGCAACACCATTCCTCTTCAAGTTGTCATTCCTATCATAGTAGACTATATGATTGTCCAATTCAAAATGGCCAATACCAGTCCATTTCAGCTTACTAATGCCTAGAATATCAATGTTTATGCATTCTGTTTCATTTCTATTTCCAATTTTCCTAGATTCATACTTCATACATTCCAGGATCTGATTATTAGTGGATGTTTGCAGCTGTTTCTTCTCATTTTGAGTCATGCCACATCAGCAAATGAAGGTCCCGAAAGCTTTACTCCATCCACATCATTAAGGTCGACTCTACTTTGAAGAGGCAGCTCTTCCCCAGGCATCTTTGGAGTGCCTTCCAACCTGGGGGGCATATCTTCTAACACTATATCAGACAATGTTCCACTGCCATTCATAAGGTTTTCACTGGCTGGATCATATGGTACTACTGTTTCTAGCTTTTTAAGGACATGCCAAATCAATTTCCAAGGTGGTTGTACCATTTTACATTCCCACCAGCAGTGTATAAGTGTTTCAGTCTCTCCACAACCTCTCCAACATTTATTATTTTGATGTGTACTGATATTCAGTGTACAACACAATGAATTTGTACATCTGGATAGACACTCATATAGCGTCCTCTGAGATCAAGTTAGGGAAATTTTCAGGTGCACATGATTCCCTCATGCCCTTTTCCCAGTTGATATTCATCCTCGGAGTAACCATTGTTCTGACTGTATTGCCAGCGATAATATTTGCCCAATCTTTGACTTCATATAGTCAGAATAATATATGAAGTATACTGTGTCTGACTTTATGTAGTCAACATAATGTCTGTGAGATTTTATCTATGTTGTTGCACATAGCAGTAATTTTTTGTTTTTTTGTCATTGTGTTTTATTCCAATGTGTGAATATACCACAGCTTTTTTTATTTTATCCTGTTGTTAACGTTTGTATTATAAGCCAGCATATGGTCTAGCTTACTGCATACTTAATGAGCACTTGGAAATAATGTGTCTTATGCTGTTGTTGAGTGTTCAATAAATGTCAATTAGATCAAGATGGTTGATAGTGTTTCCCATAGTTATCTAGTGATGCTGTAACAGAAACATCACAGGTGGGTAGCTTTAACAAACAGAAATTTATTGTCTCACAGTTTGTGAGGCTAGAAATCTGAATTCAGGGAGCTGCCTCTAGGGAAGGCTTTCTCTCTGTGCTGGATGGGCCTGGAGGAAGGTCCTTGTCTCTTCTGATTTTCTGCTCCTGGGCAATCATGTGGCTTGGCATGTGTCTTTCTCCATCTCTGCTTTCCTCACCTGCTTATTTAATCTCTTTTATATCTGAAAAGAGATTGATTTAAGACATGCCCTACGCTAATCCTGCCTCATTAACATAACAGAGACGACTCATTCCCAAATGGGATTGTAACGTGAGGCGTGTTGTTGCTGGGTGCTGTGGAGTCAGTTATGACTCATTTCGACCCCGTGTACAGCAGAACGAAACACTGCCCGGTCCTGCATCAGCCTCACAGTCATTGCTGTGTTTGAGCCCACTGTTGCAGCCACTGTGACCATCCATCTTGTTGAAGGTCTCCCACTCTTTCCCTGACCCTCTACTTTACCGAGCATGAGGTCCTTCTCCAGGGACTGATGCCTCCTGATAACCTGACCAAAGTACATGAGACGAAGTGTCTCCCCATCCTCACTTCTAAGGGGCATTCTGGCTGTACTTCATCCAAGACAGATTTGTTCATTCTTCTGGCAGTCCATGGTATATTCAGTATTCTTCACCAACCCCATAATTCAAGTGCATCAATTCTTACTAGGTTTTCCTTATTCATCGGCCAGCTTTCGAAAGCATATGAAAATACCATGGCTTGGGTCAGGCGCACCTTAGTCCTCAAAGTGACATCTTTGCTTTTTAACACTTTAAAGAGGTCTTTTGCAGCAGATTTGCCCAATGCAATATGTCATTTGATTTCTTGACTGCTGTTTCCATGGGCATCGATTGTGGGTCCAAGTAAAATGAAATCCTTGACAACTTCGATATTTTCTCCATTTATCATGATGTTGCTTGTTGGTCCGGTTGTGAGGATGTTTGTCTTCTTTACGTTGAGGTGTAATCTATACGGAAGACTGCAGAAAGAAACAAGTAACTGACAGAAGTGCTTTACAAGTATCACTAAGTGCTGGAGATCAACGTCACCTAACCACATACTGCGCCATCACTGACACACTGGAATCTTGCATGAAAAGGGCAAAAGTGTGTGAAGTTCTTCCAAATGGATTTTCCTTCTTAAACAATGTGGATTTACATGAGGAAGAATATATGCAAGCATCCAAGAAATTAGTGCAGGCTTATCCCAATGACTGAAATAAAAACCTTTAGGGAAAAAAAAGTGACATTTTCATCCTCACAGGAGATCAATGTTTACAGATTCAGGAGAGACAAATTCCATTCATGTAGGCATGTGTGATTCCATAATAGAAGATAAAATATAACGTGTATTTCCCAATGTTGAAATTAACCCATTCCGGTTGAGCCGATTCCGACTCACAGTGATCCTATAGGACAGAGTAGAACTGCCCCATAGGGTTTCTAAGGTGCACCTGGTAGATATGAACTGCTGACCTTTTGATTAGCTGTTGAACTGTTAACCACTGCGCCACCAGAGTTTCCTCATATATACACATGGTTAAGTGCTACGGCTGCGAAGGCCAGCAGTTCGAATCCACCAGGCACTCCTTGGAAACTCTATGGGGCAGCTCTACTCTGTCCTATAGGGTCGCTATGAGTCGGAATAGACTCGATGGCAATGGGTTACGGGTACATATATAACTCACATATCCTGTTTGAATGTGTGAGTAAACAGAGGAGGGGGCACCACAGATTAACAGTGCTTGGGGTCCTAGTGGCACAGCGGTTAAGAGCTCGGCTGCTAACCAAAAAGATCGGCAGCTGGAATCCACCAGCTGTTCCTTGGAAACTCTGTGGGGCAGTTCTACTCTATCCTATAGGGTTGATATGAGTTGGAATCAACTGGACCACAACGGGTTTAGTTTGGTTTGGTTTTATTGCCTTCACATGCCTTAATCCAGCCCTACTGGAAAGCAGTATGTTGAATGAGAGAAGCCAGACACAAAAGGACAGATATTGTGTGATTCCATTTATATGAAATGTCCAGAAAAGGCAAATCCCTAGAGATAGGAAGTGGATTAGTAGCTGCCTAGGAACTAAGTAGGGAGCCCTGGTGGTGCAGTTGTTAAGCACTCAGCCATTAACTGAAAGGTTGGTGGGTCAAACCCACCCAGTGGCTCTTAGGGAGAAAAATGTGCTGATCTTCTTCTATAAATATTACAGCCTAGAATTCTGTGGAGGAGTTCTACTCTGTCACATGGGGTTGCTATGAGTCGGAATTGACTTTTAGGCACCCAACAACAGGGACTAGGGGAAGAGGGAATGGGGAGTGACTGCTAATAGGCACCAGATTTCTTTTTGGGATGACGGAATGTTCTAGAACTAGATATTGGTGATGGTTGCACAACTCTGGGAATACACCAAAAACCACTGAATTGTACACTTTGAGCGGATGGTATGGTATGTGGTTTATACCTCAATAAAGATGTTTAATAAAAACGCAGCACTGTGGAGGCCAGGGATGGTGCGTGGTGACCTGCAGTCTGGCCCCAGTCCCGGGGAGGAACTGACGGTGCCAGGTGGTTACCAAGGGAATCCAGGGGCCTGCTGTCCCTGCTCAGCAGTACTGAACCCCAGTACCCAGCACATTTCCAGGCCCAGATTCGGTTATAGAAGGAAGGAAGTTGTGAGTGAAGGGAAAGAGCAAAGCCAGTGTGGGTCTCCTAAAAGAGCAGCTGTGATATAAAGACCCAGGGCTGGGCGCTGAGGACCGCACCTTTGAGAAATGTCTACAACAGTAAACAAGACATTTCAGAAAGCACTCGCTTCTTGCTCCCATGAAATTCCAGGAGAACGAACTCTGCAGGGTGAGAAAACATGTGCTCAAAAGAAGCGCTGGTGAGGACGTGAAGTCAGCAGGGACCCCCAGCTTCACCCAGGGACCCAAAGGCCTGTACCAGCTCCGGCAAGCCCTGGGCGCAGTTCTCAGCCGGGCGATACTGCCTGCTAGTGGACATTTGGCGGTGTCTATGGCCCCAAATCAAAGCAAACCAGTTGCCATAAGCTGAAATCGACTTGAAGACAGCTAGAGTGAGTGTGTGTGTGTGTGTGTGTGTGTGTGTGTTTTAACTGAAGAAAACAAACAAACCCGTTGCTGTCGAGTTGATTCCTACTCATAGCCACCCAGTAGGACAGAGTAGAACTGTCCTGTAGGCTTAAGTGAATACAGCTAGTCACAAATTAGTATGTACAGAACTGTATTTGTCCAATAAGGTAGTCACTGAGTACTTGAAATGTGGCAGTTCCAGAGGACGGGATTCTAACTTTGTAAGGCGCACCTTAGGCCCAGTGGTTAAGAGCTCGGCTGTTAACCAAAAGGTCGGCAGTTGGAATCCACCAGCTGCCCCTCAGAAACCCTGTGGGGCAAAATGCTACTCTGTCCTGTAGAGTTGCTATGAGTCAGAATCAACCTGACAGCAACGGGTTTTAGTCATCGAAGTGACTACGTCATGGTCTTTTCACCTGCTTCCTCTGTGTGCAAAAGGTGGACAATAAAAAAGGAAGATGGAAGAAGCATGGCTGTTTTGGCATTGGTGAAGAATGCTGGATATACCGCAGACTGCCAGAAGAATGAATAAATCAGTCTTAGAAGAAACACAACTAGAATGCCCCTTAGAAGTGAGGATGGCGAGGCTTCAGCTCGCTTACCTTGGACAAGTCATCGGAAAAGACCAGTCGCTAGAAAAGGACATCATGTTTGGTAAGGTAAAGGGCCAACGAAAAGGACAGACCCTCAATGGGGTGGATTAACACAACAGCCACAACAACGGGCTCAAACTTACAACGATCACGAAGATGGCGCATGACCAGGCAACGTTTCATTCTGTGAGGTCATCGTGATGACGTGAGGTCATCATGATGACGTGAGGTCATCGTGATGACGTGAGGTCATCGTGATGACGTGAGGTCATCGTGAGCTGGAGCCAACTCGATGGCATTTAACAACCACCACCGTAACTTTATAAAGTACATGAAAACTGGAGCTGGGATAGGCAAACTTCTAGAAAATCCAGGGACAGACACATGTGTAAATAACTAGCATTTCTGATCTACACATCAGGGTTGGATGGTGCCGGGTTAGATTAGTTTTAAATACATATTTCTTCAGACATAAAGAGAAATGAAGTTCTGATGCAGCTATGACATAGATGAACCTCAAAAACATCATGGTGAGCAAAATAAGTCAGACACAAAAGGACAAATATTGTATGATCCCACTTACATGACAAGTAGGAAAATATGGAGAGACAGAAAATGGATTAGTGTTTTTGAGGGGTGGTGTGGAGTTTGGAGTTGTTATTACTTAAGGGGCACTGAGTTTCTGTTTGGGGTGATGGAAAAAATTTGGAACTAGGTAGAGGTGATGGTTGTACAGCATTGTTAATTTAATTAACGCCAGAGAATTGTACACTTCAAAATGGTTGAGATGACCAATTGCACGTTGTATATATTTTACCACAATAAAAAAATTTTTTTAATTAAAAAAAAAAAAACTTCATTAGAGACAGCTCTCACCATACACACAATTTAATCCTCTAGTTTATCTGGAATTTAGTGTATATATATATATATGAAAACTATAGAGAGTCAGAAGTAAATAAAGGTGAGTATTATTTATGGGTTTTATTATTTATGGTAACACCTTTCCCGATCCAAGTTGATAAGCTTGTCATATGAGTCGGAATCAACTTAACAGCATTGGGAGGTTTTTGTGACAAGGGAAGAAACCATCAAGGAAAAAACTGATTAGAACGCAAAACAAAAATTTAAAAGTTCACTTAGCATGTCAAAATGACCACAAACAAAATTAAACGACCAAACAACAAACCAGGAAAAATCAGTCCTACAATTGCGGTATCAGCAGGGCCAGTTCCTCTCGGAGACGCCAGGGAGGATTGTCTCCTGGCCTTTTCCAGCTTCTAGAGACACCGAGTTCCTTGGCCCCGTGGCCCCTTCCTGCATCTTCAGAACCAGCAGTCTCTCTCTCTCTCTCCTTCCGTCCTCACATCTCCTCTGGCTCCGTAATGGAGACAGAATACGTAATAATAAAGGTCGAGAAACACTGTCGTTAACTTCTCTGACCCTCCTGCCTCCCTCTTCTGAGGACACTATGATCACATGGGCTGCCCGGGCGATCCAGGATCATCTCCCGTCTCAAGACCCTTCACTTCGTCCATCTGCAGGGTCCCTTTTACAGAGTTGAGGCACCATGCCCACAGGTCTGGGGACCAGAGCAGGAACTTTTTTGGGGGGCCAATATTCAGGAACCACAAAGGGATGGTTTTTAAACCCTGTGCTGTTGCTGTGTGCCATCGACTTGATTCCAGCCCATAGTGACCCCATGTGATAGAATAGAATTGCCCACAGGGTTTTCAATGGCTGTTCAGAAGTAGGTCACCACCTACTTTCTTCCGAGATGCCTCTGGTTAGACTCCAACTGTCAGCCTTTTGGTGAGCGGCCTAGCATGTTAACCGTTTGCACCACCCAGGAACTCCAATCCCATTGCCACTGAGTTGATCCTGACTCATGCCCACCCTATAGGGCATGGTAGAACTGCCCCACAGAGTTTTCTAGCTGTAATCTTTATGGGAGCAGATCACTAGGTCTTTCTACCATGGAGCCGATGGGTGAGTTTGAATGGCCAACCTTTTGCTTTGCAGCTGAGCACTTAACCACTACACCACTAGGTCTCCCATAAACAAAAACTCATTGCCATTGAGTCGATTCCAACTCATAGCAACGCTATAGGACAAAGTAGAACTGCCCCACAGGATTTCTAAGAAGCAGCTGGTGGGTTCTAACTGCAGATCTTTTGGTTAGCAGCCGAGCTCTTAACCACTGCATCATCAGGGCTCCAGGGCTCCCATAAAGGCTCCAGAAATTCCAAAGCTGGTCCTGGAGAGGGCCGAGGTGTGTTTGCATAATGAAATGGTGAGCTTCAGGAGAAAGGAAGCTTCTTCAGAAAGCTTTCCCAAAGAACACGCACTCTGAAATACCAAAACTACATCCCTTCCCACAGACACACGGTGCCCTCTAGGGGCGAGAAGTCACAACACAGCCCTGTTTTCCACACCGTGGATCTTGCAGCTGACCTGGTGTCACCTCAGCGTCCACCCTTGCTGTGACGAACAGTGGCCTGTCCATGGCAACCCTCTTCCTGATCTGCCCCAAGTCCAGAATGTGGAGTGCAGCCCATGTTGCAAAAGACCAAACCCCTTAGTCAAAGCCACGGTTTCCTGTAGCACATGGCACCCTGAGATTCCACTGTGGAAAGGGAGGGACCCCTGAGATGAAGTCATCTGATCCCCCTATTTTTCCACATGTAAAAACAAACAGACTAAAAAAAGTTTCAGGGTCTACACATACTGAGTAGGAGCCCTGGTGGTGCAATGGTTAAGCGCTGGACTGGTAACCCAAATGTTGGCGGTTTGAACTCACCCGGTGGCTCTGAGGGAGAAAATACCTGGTGATCTGCTACCCATAAAGATCACAATCTAGGAAAAGCTATGGGGCAGTTCTGCTCTGTCACATGGAGTTACAATGAGTCAGAACCAGCTGGATGCCACCCAACAAGGATACCTGATGGGTCCAAGGTCATGGAGATTGCTGTTGGTCACGGGGTCGAGAACTGAGCCCCATTCTGTATTTTCTTTCCAAGACTGTCCTTCTGCACTTGATTAAATGTTTTCTGTTCTTTTGCAAGGCAAACGAGGCAATGAGGTAAAATCCTATTTGATAAGTGCCGAAAGTAATGCCAAAAGGAACTCACTCGTGGACAAAACAAACACTAAAGAGATTCAGGAGCCCTGGTGGCACAGTGGTTAAGAGCTCGGCTGCTAACCAAAAGGTCAGCAGTTCGAATCCACCAGCTGCTCCTTGGACACCCTATGGGGCAGTTCTACTCTGTCCTATAGGGTGGCTATGAGTCGGAATCAACTCGGCAAGGGGCTTGGTTTTAGTTAAGTGCTTCAGGCACATTCCTTTTCTGTGTTTCTCGTCCTTTTCTTTCATCATCGCTCCTGGAAATAAAGCGCCTGTTGTAGCCAGTTCTGTTCTAGTTGCTCCACCCCCCCCCATTGTTGCTGTCGCTGTTAGCTGCCATCAAGTTGGCCCTGACTCTTGGCAACACCACGCACGACAGAACAAAACACTGCCCGGTCCTGTGCCATCCCCACAATCAGTTGCGGATTGGGCCGTTGTGATCCACAGGGTTTTCATTGCCTGATTTTCAGAAGTCGATTGCTAGGCCTTTCTTCCTAGTCTGTTTTAGTCCAGAAGCTCCACTGGAAGCTGTTCAGCATCAGAGCGAGAGGCAGCCTTCGCTGACAGACCAGGGGTAGCTTCTCGTGAGGTGCACTGGCCAGGAATGGAACCCGGGTTTCCGCCATGGAAGGCAAGAATTCTACCATTGAACCACCACCCCTCATGAGAAATTTCAATACCACTGATACACTGGGTGTCTGTTTATGTACTGGGGTCCTTTGGAGGGCCACAAACCACTACAATATCTAAGATTTTCTCAGTCCCCAAGAACTGATGGTCACAGCCTTGGGGACGGTGCCTGACAGGACCACGGGAAGGCAAGGGTTCCCATGCCAGGCCCCCCACCTTGGAACTCATAACAGACAACCAGCAGCCAAATACAAATAGGACACAATTTATTCTGATGTTTGTATCCACCCAGGAGAGCACAGGGGGGCTGGGTGGCCTTCCAAGTGGGAGAATAAGGCAGTGGCAGTCCTGGACAGCGACCCTCCCCGCTGACACCTCCTCCATGCTGTCCGTGCTGGCTCAGGCTGACCTCCCTGATCTACACCGAAAGCTGGGCCGCTCGAAACATCCGGTGTCCGGTTGTTGGTGAGTGCCATCAGGTCGATTCTGCCTCACAGCGACCCTGTGTGACAGAGAACTGCTCCATAGGGTTTTCTAGGCCGTGATCTTTATTGGAGCAGATCCCCAGGTCCTTTCCCCCGAGGAGTTGCTGGGTGGGTTCGAGCCACCAACCTTTCAGTTAGCAGCCAAGTGCTTAACCAACTGTGCCACCAGGGCTCCTTCCTAGTGAAGGCAAAGTGGTTATGGCTGTTTGGTCATTGTTTTACACGGAAGAAAAAATCCAATAACACAGTGTCTGATCTTACAAACTCCTCAAGGGCCTGGCAAGTGGCTGCAAGAGCTGAATTCCCGGCGCCGGGGCTCAGGCTGTGGAGCCGGGTTCACTGCTCTTGCTGGGCTTCTTGGTGCAAGCCAGGAGAGAGGTAGACAGCGCCCTGCCCCTTGGTGAACTCCCAGAACACCCAGGAAGGATCAGAGCTCCGTTGGTCTGGGAACATGTGGAGGTTCAGGTGGGAGGGATGGCCACAGTGAGAGCGGCCCTGACCACTAACGGCAGTGCCAGTGAGGGCGGACACGGGGGCTCATCTGGACCCAGTGCAGGCAACGGTGGACACGGGGGCTCAGCTGGACCCAGTGGGGGCAAGGGGGGACGCAGGGGCTCAGCTGGACCCCGTGTGGGCGAGGGCGGACACAGGGGCTCAGCTGGACCCAGTGCAGGAGAAGGGTGGATACGGGGGCCTTAGCTGGAGCCAGTGCAGGCGAGGGAGGACGCGGGGGCTCAACTGGACCCAGTGCGGGAAAGGGGCGGATGCAGAGGCTGGACCCAGAACGTGGTTTTCTTTGGTCATTCCAGTGTGACCTGACCCAAGGATCCTGGCCACACCTTCCAATGCTCTACAGAGCAACGGTACTTTGGGGGCTTGGTCCAACAGCCTCTGAGGGTCATGCAAACAAAAGGTTTCCATAGAAAGTTCTAGAAAGGCCACGTCCAGGCAACACTCCAGGACTGCAAACCAGAGTTAGAGGCCCATGAGGGAAGATTCAACCAGGCGTCCTTCATGAAGGACAGGGACATTGCTCTATGACATAATTATTGTTGTTGTTAGTTGTTGTTGAGTCGACTCTGACTCGCGGAGACCCCACGTGTGTCTGAGTAGAACCTTACTCCATAGGGCTTTCATGGCTGTGACCTTCTGGAAGCAGATCTCCGGGCATTTCTTGTAAGGCGCCCCTGGGTGAGTTTGTACTGCTAACCTTCTGGCTGGAAGTCGAGCGCTTACTTCTGACACCCAGGGACTCCTTCTAGGCCATCATTATTTATAGGTTAAAAAAACTTTTCTCTTTTTCTCAAACATTTTGAGGTGGTTGTAAATGAGACTGTAAACCTTCTAGGACACATGAAGGACCATCAGCAAACACCTGGCACCAGGCCTCTTGACCTGGGATGCAGGAGTTGGCTCTGTGGGCCCGTGAAACCCGAGTGGTCTGCACATTTTGGGGGTCTGAAGGAACAGCAGTGGATTCAGGAAAACACCACAGGGTGAAATGAAGCCGGGTCCTAGTCATACCTCTCATGGCTCAGAGGAGCCCCCTGCTCCTCCCCTCCCAGGCCAGGGGTTTCTGGGGAGGAAGGCACCAGCCGCAGAGCCAGGCTGCACCAAGCCACCCTCCCCTTGCTTCAGCGTAGGTCTAGGTGGGATGGGGAGGGTTTGGGGCAGAACTTTCCAGAGGGTGAGACCGTATGCCAGGAGCAACACTGGTGAAGCTCTCCAGCCTCCTGGCAAATGCAAGTGGTTTAAAAGCAAAGTGGGTTTTTCCGTTTGCTGACAGACGACACACGGCGTTAAGAGTTCAAGTTTCACCTCCCCGTGAGACCATTGAGGAGACCGAGGCTCAGAAAGGCTGGGACCCACAGCGGCCATGTGAGAATGGGAAAGAGACGGAAATGCAATGGCCCAGTCAGGGATGTCTGGGCTACGATGGAGGCCGAGTTTGCTGAGGTGCTCGGGTTAGACAAACAGGACATGGACTTCTAAAACTGTCATCGTCCTAGTGTCTGCGGGTCCACTTCCGTGGTGGCGACCAGGCCTGGGGGCGGCAGGGGCACTCAGTGGCACATTCGTGCGGTCATTTCCTTCTGTTGGGAATAAGAGGTCAGAAGAAGGTGAGATGCCAGCAGATGGTCACACAGCAGGTGACATAAACAGCACGCCATAGACCAGGGGTCAGCAAACTTCTTCTGTAAAAGGCCAAAGGGTAAATATTTGAGGCCCTGCAGGCCAGAAGGCCTCTATCACCAAGACTCAACTCCGCTATGGTAGCTTAAAGCAGCCAGAGAAAAATACGTCAGTGAGTGGGCGTGACCATGTGCCAATAAAACTTTATCAACAAAAAGCAGGTGTCTGGCCCTCAGGCTGTAGTTTGCTGACCCCTGCCTTATATGGCTGATCAGACACTGGAACAAAACTTCTGGAACACAGCCTGGAAATAAAGATGAAGACCCTTAGTTCTACCTTGAGACCCAGTAACCCCAGCCTTGAGAATCTACCCTGGAGAGATCATTGGCAAATGTAAAAAAGCTAGATACTTGAAGGCATTCACTGCCACATTACAGGACAGCAAAATCAGGAAAACCTCATCACTCCAGAACAAGAGGCTGGTCGAGGAAGCGACAGTCTGGCAGCTGAGTAAGTCAGGATACAGTCTGCTTGAACCCAGCTCTCAAAGCCTTCTAGGAACACGAGGGGACGATAGGAACTTCCTACTTATTCTCCAACTTCCTCCAGAAAGAGCTGTAAGCATTGATACGGGAGAAGAGTTATGGCACTAACAGCAGTGGTTTAAAAACCAGACCGTAATTTGAACTCTGGGAAGATGTTTACTTACAGGCAAAGCCCCCAAGGGAATACGCAACCTGGAAAAGGTTATAGGAAGATGTGTTTAACAAATTTTAAAAGCTGTAAAAACAACAACAGACTTTCTTGCAAAGATCAGAGGCAACAGAAAGAGTCAGGTGGGGGGAAAGAAGCCAGAATTGGATTCCAGGTGCTAACAGGGGACACCCTTCAAAGAGGAACCTAAAAAAGGGTTATGATTTTAATCTTCCCTGAGAAGCAAACCCAGATCATGCCCGGTTCCTGGATTATCCAGAATCTTCGAGATGGAGGTGCCCAAAGAGGGGGACAGAGATGCTTCCACGCCCCCTGTTACGGACTGAATTGTGTTCCCCCAAAATATGTGTTATAATCCTAACCCCTATACCTGTGGATGTGATCCTATTTGGGAATAGGGTTTTCTCTGTTAAGAAGGCCATATCAGCATAGGGTATGTCTCAAACCTCATCACTTCTGAGCTACAGGGAGCAGCAGAGACACAGAGACAAGGAAGCACAAACGGGGAAGACATGCCACGTGAAGATCGCTGGAGCTACAGGGGCTGAAGGAGACAAGGACCTTCCCCCAGAGCCAACAGAGGGCGAGCCAGTGCCCTGAATTTGGACTTCTGTTCTTCAAAGACAGCCCTGGTGGTGCAGTGGCTAAGCACTTGGCTGCTGACCTTTAAAAAGGTCAGTGGTTCAATCCCATCAGCCATTCTGTGGGAGAAAGATGTGGCAGTCTACTTCCACAAAGATTACAGCCTTGGAAATCCTGTGGGGCGGTTCTACTCTGTCCTACAGGGTGGCTATAAGTCGGAATCGACTCGATGGCAATGGGTTCGGTTTGGTTTTTGGCTTCTTCAAAGCCCCGACTTGTGGTATTTCTGTTACAGAAGCACTAGGAGGCTAGACACCCCCTTCGTAACTGACCTGGGGGTCGCCATCCCCAAGGGGGGCTCTGAGCATAACCCTTGTCTACTTGACAGCTGGTAGTTCGGACCCCACCTGCCTGCCCATGGAGAACCTGTCCTCATCACCAGTCTGGGGGATGGGACTCCTGGTGACGTTTCTGACACTCGTGTGCAGTGGCGGTGGCAGGGGTCACTGGGGAAGCTGCTGTCCTCTGCCCTCACAGGTCAATTTACAGACGAGCACTTTCTGGCCAGTGGATAGGGGCTCCTGTGCCCGTAGCAATTCAAAGCAGCAGAGAGTTCTGGAAGCAGGCTTTAGGCCACATGATGGGTGAGGGTCCGCTCTGTGAATGACCCAACTTCACGGCGGGGCTAACACAAACCCATCTGGCAAATCTACAGAGACAGAAAGCAGACTAGTGGTTGCGCAGGGATGGAGGGTGGCTGCTAATGGGTGCAGTGTTACTCCTGGGTTGATGAGAATGTCCTGAGATTGGCGGTGATGGCTGCATAGCTCTGTGAATATGCTCAGAACGGGGCTGTGCACTTTATTATGGTGAAATGGTGGGTCTCATGTGAGGTGACTGTTAGGGGTTGAACTATGTCCCCCCAAAATGTGTTGTAAATCCTAACCCAGGACCTGTGCAAGTAAAGCCGTTTGGGAACAGGGTTTTCCCTGCTATGTTACGGAGGCAGTATTAGTGGAGGGTGTGTGTTTAGCCGATCACTTTTGAGATATAAAAGCAGAGGAGGTACAGAAGAGTGAGCCCCGACAGGGGAGGACAGTTGCCATGTGGAGATGTCCAGAGAACCAGGGAACAGAAGCCTAAAAGAGACAAGGACCTCCCCCCAGAGCCAACAGAGAGAGCCTTCCCCTAGAGAAAAAGCCGCTGCTGTCGAGCTGATTCCAATTCATAGTGATCCTGTAGGAGAGAGCAGAGCTGCCCTATAGGGTTTCCAAGCAGCAGCTGGTGGATTTGAACTGCCAACCTTTTGATTAGCAGCCAAGCTCTTAACCACTGTGCCAGCCTTCCAGCCTCCTGAACTTAAAGCCACCAGCTGTGGTATTGGTGTCACAGCAGCACCAGGAGACTAAGACACTGAATTTCAGCTCTATTAAAAAAGAAAAGCCACCCCTCGCCCTGCTGTCCAGGAAGCGTGCGTAGGCAAAGCAGGCTAGGGACTGGCACTGATGGGGTTCTCATTTCTGGGGGCCATTCTTGATGTGGATGAGTGTCTGAGCGGGCCGTAGGGGTGGCACCCCTAAGATTTGGGGGTTTTGCTTTGTGGTGGGAGTGGGGTTCATCAAGGCAAGCTCCCAGCTGCAGGGCAACCCCCAGCCTCATTTTGGGGGTTGGTGGTCAGGTGCTGGGCTGTTCCCATCTGCACAGCCTCTCCCCACTGACACCCCATCCCAGCAAGGAGCAAACCACCCTCAGCTGAGGACATGGCATTTTCCCACGGAGAAATGATGTGACCAGTCTTAGCCACACTGTGGCCCACTGCCTCACAAATCGGGGGCCAACGTTTCCCCTGTGCTGCCACCTGCTGCCCGTGGGTGGGATTTTAAGACCCCCTCCTTAACCCAACCCAGGAGTACTGATGGATATGTGCCCTGGAGGATCTCCGGATAATCCCGGTGAATTAAAGACACTGGCTGGCTGCCGGCCCAGTGGCTCTCTCCACCCCAAGGCTGGGACAGCGGGAAGGGGGCAGGTCCGTAAACGATCAGGGCTGTGAGAGGGGGAGGGCCCTGGGCGGGGGTAGTAAGTATCATTAGGGATGCTGGGACATATTCTCGGCACGTCTTCTGTGGGGCATCTCAGATCCGCCCTTGTTCTTTCTGCTCAATTCCATCAGCAAAGCCTCCCTCTGGGGACCAGACCACCTGCCTCCTGCCCCCAAAGTGACAGGTCTATAGGGAGGGCCCGACACCTGAGGTACGGAGGCCCAGCCGGGGAGGACAAGACACCTGGGCACTGCAACATCCTTCTGCTGCCCCCACTGGGCCCCCAGGCGCGGACACTGGCTTGTTGGGAGGCCCCTGCCGCAGCCCCAGGGATGGACACTAGCTCACTGGGGGGCTCGGCTGCAGCCCCAGGGGGTGGACACTGGCGTGTTGGGGGGCCCTGGCTGCAGCACCCACGGTGGGGGCAGTGGCTAATTGGGGGATCCCCAACCACAGCCCCAGGGTGTGGACACTGGCTTGTTGGGGGAATCCCTGGCTATAGCCCCAGGGCATAGGCACTGGCTGGTTGGGGGATTCCCGACTACAGTCCCAGGACATGGACGCCGGCTCGTTGGGGGATCCCTGGCTGAAGACCCAGGATGTAGACACTGGCTCGTTGGGGGATCCCCTACTGCAGCCCCAGGTCGTGGACACTGGCCCTGCCCAGGCCTCTCAGGCTGTGCGCAGGGTCGCCATGACCCCAGGGATAGGGTGGCCATGCTCAGGCCCTCCGACCTGCCTGCACTGCCCTGCTCCCCATCCTCACCAGCGGCTCCAGCTCCTTGGTGTCAATGAGGCCGAACTCCCTGACAAAGTAGTAGAAGTGCTTGTAGCAGGTGTTGACGTGCGCTTCGGCGCCCATCTGGGCAATGCGGTCGAAGTGGTGGATGTAGACGTGCACGAACACACGGAACAGCCGTGACAGGATTTTCTTCACCACCTGCAGGAAGTTCTTGGGGAACGGTGTACCTGGCAGAGGGTGGGAGGGCGGTCAGTGCATGTGGCTGGAGTCCCCTCGGCGAGACCCTGTTCCACTGCTGACCCCTCGGCAGCCCCTGGACGAGGGCACGGATGGCACTGCACAGACGAAGGCTCAGAGAGGTTAAGGTGGGAGCCCGAGGTTACACAGCCTGTGTTGCACAGTCTCCAGGATGGTCCCCTGAAGCTGAGCACGGGCAAGGGGGGAGGCTCCTAGTCCATCCCCAGAAGGGATCCTTCCCCCTCCAGGACAAAGACAACAGCCCCCCCTCCCCAGCAGCGGCCCCTGTCCTGGGCCTCCAGCCTCCCCCTTTCTCATCGACCCCAGGAAATGCTGGCTGGAACACCGTGAACCTACCACCCTGCTGCTTGGGGACAGGGGTGAAGAGCTAAGGCCGGCAGGGGCAGTCCCTGCCCCCCATCAGTGGGGCCCGACCTCTGCCACTCCATCATGTGCAGGGGCACCTACATGCCCCTCCACACTAGCCAGTGCTGGTGCCCGAACCCAGAACGCCCACCCCCCTCGGCCCTCCTTCTGGTGAGCTGCTCACCTGCCACTCCCCCTTTGGCCACCTTTGCTCCTCTCTAGCCTTACCTGCTCCCTCCCTTCCCCAACAAAGACCTCATAGCCTCCTGGTCCCACAGCCTGCACCAACCCTAGGCACCAAGCACAGGGCTCTAAAGAGGGAGGAGAATTTCCATGCAGTGTGGCCAGGTACTGAGCGGGACACCTGGGACCAGGGAGGGACAGACCCTGTCTGTCAGGAGAGGCACCCCTGTGTAGCTGGGGAGGACACACAGAGACGGGTGGAGTTTGGGGAGTGCGAGGCCCCAGGCAGAGGCAGCCAGGGGGCTCAGGAAGTCACTTCTAGAGGATGGAAACCATCAGAACTAAACAGCACCGTGCTTTCCAGGCCCAGGGTTGGAGGAACAAGGGCCCCAGAGAAGGCCAGGCCCTAATCCCCGGGACCTGTGCATATGCCCCCTTCCATGGCTAAAGAAGGTCCCTGGGTAGTACAAACAGTTAGGCGTGTGGCTGCTAACATAAAGGTTGGTGGTTCAAACCCACTCAGCAGTGCCGTGGAAGAAAGGCCTGGCAACCTGCTTCCATAAAGATGACAGCCAAGAAAGCCCTATGAAGCAGTCCTACTCTGTAACACATAGGGTCATCATGCCATGCCTTGACAGCAACAACAACATGGCTGAAGGAACTCTACCAATGGATCAAGTGGAGGATCTTGGGATGGGAGATTGATCCTGGAATACTGGGTGGGTCCAAGGATTTGCACACACATACACAAACCCAAATCACTTGCCTTCAAGTGGACCCCACCCAACTCATAGTGACCCCATGTGTGTCAGTTTTCAACGGTTGATTTTTTTGAAAGTAGATCACCAGGTCTTTATTCCGAGGTACCTCTGAATGGACTAGAACCTCCAACCTTTGAGTCAGCACATTAATTGTTTGCACCACCCAGGTAGTCTTCATCATACATGAAGAAAACAAGAGGTCATTAAAAAGACAGGAGAGAAAGAAAAGACCAAAATGGATGTCAGAAGAGACTCTGAAACTTGCTCTTGAACGTCGAGCAGCTAAAGCAAAAGGAAGAAATGATGAAGTAAAAGAGCTGAACAGAGGGTTTCAAAGAGCGGCTCGAGAAGACAAAGTAAAGTATTATGATGACATGTGCAAAGGCCTGGAGTTAGAAACCCAAAAGGGAAGAACACGCTTGACATTTCTCAAGCTGAAAGAACTTAAGAAAAACTTCAAGCCTTGATTTCCAATACTGAAGGATTCTACAGGCAAAATGCTGAACAAGGCAGGAAACATCAAAAGAAGATGAAAGGAATATACAGAGTCATTGCACCAAAGAATTGGTCAACGTTCAACCATTTCAGGAGGTAGCATATGATCAAGAACCAATGGTACTGAACGAAGAAGTCCAAGCTGCACCAAAGGAAATGGCGAAAAACAAGGCTCCAGGAATTGAAGAAATACCAATTGAAATGTTTCAACAAACGGATGCAATGCTGGAGGTGCTCACTCATCTATGCCAAGATTTGGAAGACAACTACCTGGCCAACTGACTGGAAGAGATCCACATTTATGCCTATTTCAAAGAAAGGTAATCCAACCGACTGTGGAAATTATTGAACAATATCATTAATATCACACGCAAGTAAAATTTCACTGAAGATCATTCAAAAGCGATTGCAGCATTACAGCCGAGCACAACACACCTGTTCCAAACTGGGGCAACGCCTGGGAAGTATCCAGGTAAACAGGGCAATGTGAAAAAGGGAGCTCTCAGACTCCCGTGTGGCTGTGGGGCCTCTGTCTCTGAACTTCAGCACAGACGTGCTGGTCACTGGGCCGTTCTGTCTCTGTATCTGAGGACGAGAAACCACTGAGGCAGCTTTCCTACAGCCTTGAGAAGTCAGCTTTGAGCTCCTGGGAAGGTCCCCAGAAAACAGGGCTCCTGGGGACAAACCCTGTGGAAGGTTCACTCACCACCACTGAGGACTCTGGGTTTGCTCCTTCGTCCATTTGACGGGGGAGGGAGACTGAATAGAAGGTGCATTCTACAATCCAGGGAGGCCCTGGGTGGTGCAAACAGTGAACGTACTCAGCTGTAACTGAAAGGCTGGAGGTTCAAGTTCAGGCAGAGGTGCCTTGGAAAAAGGCCTGGCAATCTGCTTCTGAAATATCAGCCACTGAAAACAGCCCTACTCTGACACAGTTGGGGTCACTAGAGGTTGGAATCGACTTGAAGGCAACTGCTTTTTCCTACTCTCAAGAGACACTTTCAAAAGATCACCTACAGAACACCAAAGACACAAGGTAATTATGAGCTAAGAGACAGACAGGGGCACATAAATCAGAGGCTACATCAGCCTGAGACCAGAAGAACTAGATGGTGCCTGGCTACCACTGATGACTGCCCAGACAGGGAACACAACTGAGAATCCCTGATGGAGCAGGAGAAAAGTGGGATGCAGACCTCAAATTCTTGTAAAAAGACCCGACTTAACAGTCTGACTGAGACTAAAAGGACCCTGGAGGTCACGGTCCCCAGATCTTCTGTTATTCCAAGACTGGAACCATTCCCAAAGTCAACTCTTCAGATAGGGATTGGACTGGACTATAGGATAGAAAACGATACGGGTGAGGAGTGAGCTTTTTGGATCAAACAGACACATGAGACTAAGTGGGCAGCCCGTGTCAGCAGAGGAGATAAGGTAGAGGGGGACACAAGTTGGGTGAATGGACATGGGGAATATAGGGTGGAGAGAAGAAGTGTGCTGTCTCATTAGGGGGAGAGCAACTAGCAGTACATAGTAAGGTGTATATAAATTTTTGTATCAGAGACTGACTTTATTTGTAAACTTTCACTTAAAGTACACACACACACACAAAAGATCACCCACAAACCCAAAAGTTTTGGATTGAATTGTGCCTCCAAAAAGACATGTTGAAGTCCTAATCCCTGTACCTCTGTAACTGTGTTGGAAACAGGGTTTCTCTTTTGTGATTAGTTAACTTAAAAGCAGTCATACTGGACTAGGGTGGGTTCTAACCCCTCTGAGTGCTGACTTATGAAAGGGAAGGACAGACATGGAGACAGGGCCACACAGGGGACACCATGTGAGGATCCGTCCACAAGCCAAGGAACGCCAAGGATCGCCACAGCTCCAGAAGCTGGGAGACAGGCAAGGACATCTCCTCCCTGAGCGCCCCTAGAAAGAACTGGCTTGGCTGAGACCCAGATGTGGACTTCTGGCCTCCAGAACTGCAAGAAAGTTAATTCCTGTTCTTTTAAAGGCCCACTTTGTGGTATTTTGTTACGGCAGCCCCAGGGCACTGAGACACCACATTGTGGGATGTCTGAGGAGCAGATGCTGCCACTGAAAAACTTTTAAAGCCACATAATGTCTGACAGGCAACGTGCTAGGTGGGAAGGTCAGGTCAATGGGACCATCACCCCAATGACAAATGTCCTCTAATGCTGGTTACGGCATCACAGGGCCATGAGGCCACAGCAGGCATGGAAGACTGAGTGGAGGGCTTCCGGCCTGACGGCGAGACAGACCCTGTCCTTCCTCCTCCTAGGAGTGACTGAGAGTCACCAAGGCGAGCCTGGATGAGGAGGAGCAAGGATTGAGAGCAACACCACTCAGCAGGATGTAGAAAATGGAGTTGCCAAGGGCTGCTTTGTCCACTTGTGATGACGCTCCCACACAGGGTCTCCAACGACAGCCCACAGGCCACATCTAGCTCCCCACTTGTTTTTGTAAATAAAGTTTTATCGGCACAAAGCTGTGCCCATTTGTCTAAAATTGTCTACGGCTGCTTTTGCGCTACAACGGTAGAGCTGAGCAGCCACAACAGAGACCGACTGGCAAGGGTGAAAATATTTACCCTCTGGGCCTTTGCAGTACCGACCCAGGGTCTAACACTGTCACCCACGCGAGCATTTGGGAAGCCCCCGGGAAGTGATTTTTCTCTGAAAGTAGAGCGCAAGAGGATGCTGACTGTGGGGTATGGTTGTGGTGGTGGAGACATTCCAGGTAGAAGGCAGGCCCAGTGTCAAGAGGAAGAGTATAACAAGTCTGCAGAAATAAGCGTGGTCCATTGTGTTCCGAGAGAATGGGGGATGGTGGGAGACAAGGCAGGGAGGGCAGTAGGGCCCAGGTGGTGAGCTTAGTGTTGTACCCTAAAGGCAGAGGGAAGCTGTCTACCTCTGTCCCTGGGCCTGGACTGGCCTGGACCCACCATTTCCATCCACACTGACGTGCTTGGTGGTAAAGCCTTTAGATTGCGCAGCAGGCCACTTCAGAGCCTTTACTGGGAAGGCCGGCCCTGGGCAGGGGGCTCAGCAGCACCCTTTATGACTCAGTTACACCCTGGGTCTTCCCCAAAGCCCTCTGTGACACCCCAGTGGACTGTGGCTCCACCACCTCCGATTTCTCACACCACTTAGAAGCTACAAGTCCTGATAGCACCTTGATTAGGACACAGAATGCACTGTGGTCTCCTCTGATAACAAGCTCATCTTCTCCAAATGCCCAGGTGACTGAGAAGGGCCCTGTTGGCAGCCCAGCCTCTGAGCCCCATTGTTTTTGTGGAAGAATCACAAGATAGGTGGGCCACAAGGTCCAACGGGGAGATGGGATCCTGTCCCTAATGTTGGGCTGCGGGAGCACACTCATGTCCACAGCTTGGGCAGTAACACACGGAGTCCTGAGGGGACGGGAGGGGAGGCCGTGGTTCTGGACAGACCCTTCACGGGAAACGACCTTGCTGGGCCACAGTGCTCTGATTCTCATTAGGGCAGGCTCTGTGTGTGCCCCGGCCTCCAGGGCCAGAACCTTCTGCTCCAGCTGGGAGTATTTCACCTACTGCCTGTCAAGGGAGGTGAAAGCCAGTACCCACACCCATAGCAGCGTTATTTGTAACACCCAGAAAGCCGAAATAACCCCCATGTCCGTCAACAGACGAGTGAATGAACACAGCGTGGTCCAGGCACACGATGCAATATTACTCGGCCACAAAAGGAGTGAAGCACTGATTCATGGCACAGTGTGGATGAACCTTGAAAACTTGATGCCCAGTGAGAGAACCCAGTCACAAAAGGCCACACGGTGTGTGATCCCACTGATGTGAAATTTCTAGGACAGGCAAGTCCACAGAGACAGGAAGTGGGTTAGTGGTTGCAGGCACTGGGGGAGAGGAATGGGGGTGACTGCTGATGGACACGGGGCTTCTTCTTGGGGTGATGAGAATGTTCTGGAACTAGACAGTTGTGATTGCACAGCTTTCTATAGATAGTAAAAACCACTGAACTGTACACTTCACATGGGAGAACTCTATGGTGCGTGAATCGCATCTCAATACAGCTGTTACTAAAGAAAAAGTCCCAGGGTGGCGCAAACGGTTAAGTGCTCCACTACAGGCTGAAAGGTAGCTGGTTCGAACCCACCCAGAGGAGCTTTGGAAGAAAGGCCTCGTGATCTCCTTCTGAAGGTTCACAGCCTTGAAAACCCTATGGAGCAGTTCTGCTCTGCACACATGGGGTCGCCGTGAGTTGGAATTGACTTGATGGCAACTAACAGCAATAGGGCAGCAGAAGAGCACGGGGAGAAAAGAGCCAAGTCTGGCTCATCCTCCTGTTCTCTCATCCGGCCCACCCAGAGCTCTGTGGCCCAGGGCTGCTGGGAGCCCTGTCCCCACAAGACAGAAAGAACAGGGATAGCCCCTGGGGGTGGGCGGGGAGGGAAAGAACAGCCACACACAACTGTATGTTACGGACTCAACTGTGTCCCCCCCCCGCAAAATACATACTGCAATCCTGCCCCTGTGCCTGTGGATGTAATGGAATATAGGCCTCTTCCATAACGTAATCTGATCTCATGCAGCCAATCCATAGTGGAGGCCACACCAGTGCAGGGTGGGTCCTAAACCCACTCGTTTCTGAGTTACAGAGACAGCAGCACAGCCGCAGACACACACACACACAAACAGGGCAAGACACGCACCACGTGAAGATCGTCTACAAGCCATGGAAGCAAGCTGTTGCTGTCGAGTCGATTCCGACTCATGGTGACCCCACGTGACAGAGTAGAACTGTCCCATAGGGTTTTCTCGGCTGTGATCTTTACGGGAGCAGATTGCCAGGTCTTTCTCCCGCAGAGCAGCTGGTGGGTTCAAACCTCCAACCTTTCAGTTAGTAGTCGAGTGCTTCACCCTGGTGCCACCAGGGCTCCAAGGAAAGAAGAAACACCCACAATTACTGACAAGGGAGGAGCCCACACACGGCCGAGACCTGGTCTGGAGACAGTGGGTTTTTGCTTCTTAAAGCCGCCCCCTGGCAGCATCTGTTCCGGCAGCCCTGGACACTGAAGCCCTGGGGATCCGACTTACCGACGCTGGTGGGGAAGAGGTCCTCATTGTTGATCTGCACCTCGATCCAGTCCATCAGCAGGTCCATGTACTTGGGGGCGGACAGTGCGGTGGGCTTACGGAACTTGTGCTCGTCCTGCCAGCGGTACTCGTACTTGGGGCCTCCTGACATGACCGGGCAGGACTGCTCGCTGCAGCCGTCGCTGACGGTGCCGTAGATGAGGTTGACACGGTTGAAGAAGTCCACCACGTGCACGGCCACCCAGTCGTGAAGGTCCTCGCCCGGGGGCAGCTGCACAGCCAGCCGCAGGTCCAGCCCCGCGTTCAGCGATGCCTGAGCCCGCTTGTGCAGCTCAAAGCGCTGGGTGCCTGGCTCGAACTTGCGCTTGGGCCGGAAGGTCTTGTCCTTGTTGAAGACTTGCTTCAGGAAGGGGTTGGACATCGTGGGGCTCTGGGGTTCAGGGTCTGGAGACGCGTCCCGAGCACAGTGGCTGGAGGCAGCAGGAAGTCCACCGGGTCCGGGCTCCTCTCTGAGACCTGAAACGAGCAACAAAGGAGGAGTGATGACGGCTGGAGGGGAGGGTTCCCTGGACGCTCTGCTCTGAGTGCACGATGGACTCAGGACGTTTCCCAGGGTTTCTGGTTTTAAAAAGGTTCAGCCCCGCTGGGAGGGGCAGTGGTGGCTCAGGGGTAGATCTCTCGCCTTCCACACGGGAGCCCTGGGTTTCATTCCCGGCCAGTGCACCTCAGGTGCAGCCACCACCATCCCTCTGTGGCGGCTTGCCTGTTGCTATGATGCTGAACAAGTTTCAGCGGAGATCCCAGACTGACAGGAAGAAAGGCCTGGCAATCGACTTCCAAAAATCTGTCGGTGAAAACTCCATGGGTCACAGTGGTCCAATCTGCAACCAATCACAGGGATGGCACACGATCGGTCAAGGTTCGTTCCATAGTGCGTGGGCTCGCTGTGAGTCAGACTCCACCATGGCAGCTGACAACGACGACCACCCCACTGGACTCGGGGAGGAACAAAGATGGCTCGGCATCACAGAGGCACAGACATTGTTACAGACAAAGATGAGGACTGTGCTAATAATGTGGTTCGTTTTCTTCGAAAACTCCCCAAAATACCAAACCTGTTGCCATGAGTCAATTCTGACTCATAGCAGCAACCCTACAGGACAGAGTAGAACTGCCCCCACAGGGTTTCCAAGGGGTGGCTGGTGAACCTGAACTGCTGACCTTTTGGTTAGCAGCTGTATCTCTTAACCACTGCACCACCACCGCTCTTAAAAAGGTATCTTTTCTAGGCAGCCTGTTAGGCAGAACTGAAATGCTCCCCTCCTTCCCTCTGTGTATTACTGTCCCAGCTCAGGTAACACTGCGGCCGGCTTACTCTTACATAGGAGGAGCCCCGGTGGTGCAAGGCGTAAGTGCTCAGCTGCTAACCAAAAGGTCAGTGGTTCAAATCCACCTAGCAGCTTCATGGGAGAAAGACCTGGCAACCTGCTCCTGTTAAGATTAAGCCAAACACCAAACCCACTGCCATCGAGTCAATTCTGACTCATTGCAACTCTACAGGACAGAGTAGAACTACCCCATAGGGTTTCCAAGGCTGCAATCTTTATGGAAACAGACTGTGACACCTTTTCCTGCAGATCCACTGGCCGGGTTCAAACCGCTGACCTTCTGGTTAGCAGCCAAGCACTTTAACTGTTATGCCACCAGGGCTCCTCCATAAAGATCACAGCCTAAGAAAACCTACGGGGCAGTTCTCCTCTGTCACGTGGGGTTGCTGTGAGTCAGAATCAACTCGATGGCACCCAACGACTCTCTTACATACATTCACTTCCCGAAGGACTGTATCATCTTTTTGTTTTGTTTTTATTGTGCTTTAGGGGAAAATTTACAGCTCAATTTCTCATTCAAAATTTTATATACATATCGTTTTGTGACATTAGTTGCAATCCCCACAATGTGACAGCATGGTCCCCCTTTCCAGCCCGGGTTCCCTGTGTCCATTTGACCAGTTCCTTCCTGCCTTCTCATCCTGCTTTTGGACAGGAGCTGCCCATTTGGTCTCGTATTCCTGATTGAACTAAAAAGTATGTTCCTCACATGTATTATGTTTTGTTTTATAGGTCTGTCTAATCTTTATCTGAAGAGTGGGCTTTGGGAATGGTTTCAGTTCTGGGTTAACAGTGCCTCCAGGGGCCACAGTGTTGGGGTTCCTCCAGTCTCTGTCAGACCATTAAGTCTAGTCTTTTTACTTGAATTTTAGTTCTGTTGCGCACATTCCTCCTGCTCTGTCTGGGCCTCTCTGTTGTGTCCCCTGTCAGGGCAGTTGTATCATATTCATCTTGATATTCCCCATCTCTGGCTCTATAACAGGAACATCATAAATGAACCGAATGAGTGAATGAATGAATGTTTACTATTAACCCAAATATTAAAGGAAAAAGGGCTTCAACCCTGCTGAACAGGGGCCACTGAGTTCCTCGGTGGCCTAAACTGCCCATTGGCACATCCTGATGGCCTTGGAGCAGCAGCCACTGAGACATGGGGCTACGGACAGCCAGAGCAGCACCCCGTGCCCCAGTGTCTGACACCAGCCTGGATGCGCCCTCCCAGGTCCTTCCTTGTAGGGTGTATAACTGCGCACTGCAAGGCCAACAGTGAGAACCTAGCAGGTTGACTGGCAGCCCCACACCCTAACCCCTGGAACTGGGAGCGCGGCCCTATTCGGAAAAAGGGCCTTTGCTGCTATCACTTAGTTAGGGAGCTCAAGAGTGAGAGGCCATCCTGGGTTACCCAGCAGACCCTCTGACAATGACAACACCCGTAAAAGAAATATAGAGAGAAGAGGAGAAGGCCCGTGACAATGCAGGCAGAGACTGCTACGAGGCTGCCATAAGCCACGTCATGCCTGGGGCCACCGGAATGGAAGACATGAGGAAGGGCCCTCCCCTAGAGCCTTCAGAGGGAAAGCGGCCCTGCTGACAGCTTGATTTTGGACTTCTGGCCTCCAGGATGGTGGGAGAAAGAATTTCTGTGGTTTTAAGCCACCACGTTTGTGGTGCTTTGGGACAGCAGCCCCAGCAGCCATGCAGTGATAATAACAAATGCTATATGACATTTGAGGCCCTGGGTGGCACAAACGGTTAAGCCCTGGGCTACCAACCCCAAGGTTTGTGGTTCGAACCCACCCAGAGGCACCTCAGAAGAAAGGCCTGGTGATCTGCTTCTGAAAGGTCATAGGCTTGACCTTTCGGAAAGCTGTGGAGCAGTTCTGCTCTGCATACTTGGGGTCGCCACGAGTCAGAACTGACTACACAGCAACTAAGGACAAGACACTGTATTGGGAGCCTGTCAAGGGCTGGCCCTTGCACACATGCTATCTTCAAGGAAGATGCCGTTGCCACAGTTTACTGGAGTTTGGGAGGGGGCACTGTTCCTAAGCCACACCTGACTCCAAAACCTAACCCTCAACCCCACCCAAGAAGGTGACTACCCTTGCGGGGCCTGCACCGCAGGGAGGGTATGGCTGTTGAACAGAATTAGGGTCCACAGGCCAGAGTGCCCCCCATCCTCTCACCGACTTGGTCTCGCCTCCTTAGTCTGAGTCTCTCCCACAGGCACAGAGCAGCGGGGAGATGCCAGGCTCCGCCGGGCTCAGCCGTGTGAGCAGTGCACACTCTTGGCATTAAAAGAGGTTGCTTTGTCCTGAGGGGAGACACGCCCTCCAGCTGAGCCCTGAGAGGTAGGGGTGTCCGGAGCTGTGGGGGAGGGTGGCGACAACTGGGTACAGCAGAGAAGGAGGGGCTTCCTTCTAGCCTCAGGGCATGGGGTGCTCCACCCTCCACCTCTCTCTGACTTCTTCCGGAGCCCGCTGGGCTGGGCCCTTCCTGTTTTCTGTACTTCTTCTTTATAAGCACTAGGCTTGTCGTGGCTTGCGGGGCAGCCTCCTTTCTGCTCCACCTGGGTTCCAGGAGGTCATGTTGTCCTCATGGTGTTCCTCATCCAGGGCCAAGCACACAGAGGGGCACAAAAAATACCCACTGTAAACAGGATTTCAGATTCTCACGGAATCCAGACTTTCTGGACCCACGTAGGCTGGATGAAACCCAGAAACTATTGCCCTGAGACAATCTTCAAACCTGAAACCACGAACCAAAAATATCCCCTGAAGTCGTCTTTAAATCAAATGACTGCAGTGCAGTGTATTGCTTTAAAATGGCCCTTCTAGCCATGGTCTTGTAACTCTGACAGAATGACTGGGTGGGATTATGTAAATAAGGTGTTTGTGGCCCACTAAGGAAATTGAACAGTTCTGCTACAGCAAATAAGGTAAATGGAACCACTGCACGGGTGGGCCATGCAAAAAAGGTGCACAGAACGCTTGTAGGGGATTAGCCAGTTTTGCCATCCCACTGGGCCTAAAGGGAGCCAATCCCAGAGGCTCGAGGGGGGCCTCACTACTATCAAAAAGAGGCAGAAGCAAAATGTGTCCTTTGGACCTAGAGTCCCTGAGCTGAGAACCTCCTAGACCTAGGAGATAGAGAGAGCTGTGACACCAGAGATAGTGCGAGACAGCAGTGGCACTGGACCAGCAGGCTAGGCTTGCCAACCCACGGAGTGAGAGAGCGGCGCGCCTTCAGGCTGGAGGCTTCCAGGCACTTACTGGCAGAGCTAAAGAACTTTGTAACGTTTGCCCGAGCAGGGCAGAGCCCAGGCTGAGAGCAAGGGCTGAGGGCCCAGAGAGGAGACTGAGGGCTATGGGCTGAGGACCAAGAAGAAGCTGTCCTCATCAAAGAACTGTATCCTGAGTTGTTCCTGTCATTTCCAAGTTGATTCTGATCCTGAATTGTAACCTGTTACTTTCTTAATAAACCCCATAAGTATGAGCATGGTCTGTGAGTTCCGTGTGGCCACTGCAAGCAATTGTCAAACCTAGTAGAGAAGTAGCGAGTGCCGTGGGAGGGACGGCTAGTGTCAGAATTGGTAAAAAAAAGTTAGAGAGGAGGAGTTACGTCTGACCTCCACCTCAGGAATCAGCCTTGGACTGATGGTGATTCTACTCCCCTTCGTGAAGTCTGACGGGGAGGTCTGACACCACCGCGTCATTTTTACACAACTGTCTAGCTTAACTAGCAAACGATGACCGCCAACCTTCATGCTCTTTTAAAAAACTTATCCTATGGGATCGAACTGACACCAGCAACTCAAAAGGTCAGGCAAGAAGCTTAGGGGGCAGTGAGTTTATGTTAATGGAGAAAGGAGAAATCAGAAAAGGAGGGTGAGAATGACTGGGCAATTTAAAGACTGTAATCACTGTCACCGTCACTGTATCGTATACACAGAAATGATGGAAGCAGTGTATGCTCTGCTGTGCGTATTCTCAACAAGAATAGAAAAAATTCATCATGTCAAGGCTCAAATAAGCACCCCCTTGTCCCCTGTCCCACCACCCCCATCCACCCCATCTGTAACGTGGTCATGCTGTCCGGGCTTGCCTGTTGCTGTGATGCTGGAAGCTATGCGCCCGAGATTTCAAATACCAGCAGGGTCACCCATGGTCGACAGGGTTTCAGCAGAGCTTGCAGACCATGCCAGACAAGGAAGAAAGGCCTGGAGATCTACTTCCAAAAATCAATCAATGAAAATCCTATAGGTCACTACAGAACTGTCCGATACGGTGCTGGGAGATGAGCCCCCTAGGGTGGAAGGCCCTCAGAATACACAGTGGCTGCGACCACAGACCTGAGCAGCCCAACGATGGTGAAGATGGAGCAGGAGTGGGCAACAGGAGCAGCAGCAGCCGCCTTCCTTGTTACGTTACAGGGCGTGGCAGGCAGACTAACAGCCCCCCAAAGATGGCCACTCCTAATCCCCAAAACCTGTCAACATGGTTCCGTCCACGGCAGAAGGGACTTTGGATAGTTGAAGCGAAGTACCTTGAGACGAAGGGGGTCCTGGATGATCCAGGTGGACCCAATGGGATTGCCTGGTAAAACCCACTGCTGTTGAGGAGAAGCCCCCAGACACCCTGCTAACTCAGAACTGAAACCGCTCCCAAAGCCAAAGATTAGACAGGCCTATAAAACAAACAATAACAAGCATGAGGAAGGAGACGAAAACGGGCAGTTCCTGCACAAAAGCAAGACAGGAAGGCAGGAAGGGACAGGAACTGGATCAACGGACACGGGGAACCCGGGCTAGAAAAGGGAGCGTGGTGTCCTATGGCGGGGATTGCAACCAATGTCACAAAACAATACGTGTATAAATTTTTAAATGAGAAATTAACTTGAGTTGTAAACGTTCACCTAAAGCGCAATAAGATAAAAAAAACCCATTGCTGTTGCGGGGATTCCAGCTCCCGGCAGCCCCACGTGTCTTCTAGACTGTCGTCTTTATGCAAGCATACTGCCAGGCCTTTCTGCTACAGAGCCGCTGGGTGGATTCGAATTGCAAACCTTTTGGTTAATAGTTAAGTGCGAGCCATTTGCGCCACCCAAATAACCAAAACCTGTTGCTGTCGAGTCGATTCTGACCATAGCGACCCTGTAGGATGAAGTATAGCTGCCCCACAGGGTCTCCCAGGAGCACCTGGTAGACGAGAACTGCAGGGACCTCTAAATCACAGGGGGACAGAAGGGTCGGAGTCACAGGAGGAGACGGGGGTACGGGAGCAGAGAGAGGGAGACTGGAAGATGCTCTCTGCTGGCTCTGAAGACGCAGGAAGGGGCCACGAGCCACGGAACGTGGGCCCTCTAGAAGCTGGGAAAGGCCAGAGACGATTCTTCCCTGGGGTTTCCGGAAGGAGCCAGCAGACACCCAGATTTCAGCCCGTGAGACCCATGTCAGCCTGTGGACCCCAGAACTGTGAGGTCATGAACATGGCGGCTTTAGGGCACTGAGATGCGGTCATCTGTGCTGCAGCCACAGGGCACAGAGGAGCCAACAAGAAAAAGCCCCGCGGGTGTTCACAGAAAACCACGGCGGAGGGGGAGAAGCACCCACAGCTCCCAACGACACCACGCAGACCCTGGGACCTCCCTGACTCTGCTCCTTTACCCCGAGATCTCGCTCCCCCTCTCACCCAAGAGGCAGAACCAGCCCAGTCTCCTGGACCCAGCTGGGGTCCTGGGGCCTGGCGGGTGGACTCCAGGCTGCACAAGCTGTGCAAAACCAGACTTTCCCACCACGGGGCTGGAAGAGCTCACTGAGGACACAGGTGAGGGGACACCTGGTTAAAAGGTTAAAAGGGAGGGAACCACCTCATCCCCACCAGGGCAGCTGGAGTCAACAAGACGGACAGTCACAAGCCGTGACAAGGACCTGGAGAAACCAGACCCATGCAGGAGTGTAAAATGGGGCAGCTACTGTGCAGATCAGTCTGTTGGTTCCTCAAAAAGTTAAACACAGAACTGCCATGTTGTTCACTGCCGTCAAGTTGATCCTGACTCATGGCGACCCCATGTGTGCAGAGCAGGACTGCCCCATAGGGTTTTCAAGGCTGTGACATTTCGGGAGCTGATCGCCAGGCCTTTCTTCCGAGGCACCTCAGGATGGGTTCGAATCACCAACCTTTCAATTAGCAGCTGAGCGTTTAACCATTTGCAGCACCCAGAGATGACCCAGCATTCCACCCTGGGTATACACCCAAGAGAAACGAAAACACACATCCACACAAAAACTTGTACATCAGTGTTCACAGCAACATGGTTCAAAACCACCAAAAGGCGGGAAGAGCCCAAGAGTCCCTCAACGGGTGTTGGATAAACACGACGTGGCCAGCCCACAGTGGAAGAGTACTCTGCCATGAAGAGAAATGAAGCTCTGATGCACACCCCAACGTGGATGAACCTCAAAAACATGATGCCCAGTGAGAGAAGCCAGACGCAAGAGGCCACATGGTGTATGATCCCACTGACATGAAATGTCCAAAAGAGGCAAATCCACAGGGAGAGGAAGTGGGTTAGTGGTTGCAGGGGCTCGGGGAGGGGAACAGGGGTGACTGCTGATAGGCACAGGGTCTCCTTTTGGGGTGACGAGCATCCTCTAGAACCAGACAGTGATGACGGCACAACTCTGTGAAGATACAACAATCACCGACCTATGCACTTCGAAAAGGTGACTTGTACGGCATGTGAATTATATCTCGATAGAGCCGTTGTTGGGGCGGGGGGGGGGTGCGGCAAGCTCACCAAGTCCTGGTCCAGCCTGTCCAGGCACTTTAAAGGCAGAACCACGGATGGCTCCTCTCCGGTTCAGGCCAAAGCCAGCGCTATTTTAGCACGGCTGTAGTTTTCAACGTGGTAGACGTAATGCAGCTATAGAGGTGTGGCTCAAGGGTAGCGCACAACACACACCTGTGTAAGGACCACCTGGTGGCACTGGGAGAGGCAGGCTGCACTCAGGAGCAGGAAGGACATGCAGCCTCCCAGCCATGTGCGATGTTCAGAAACACCTCAACTTCCCCCAAGCCGTCCCTCGGGCCCACAGCTACCGTGGTTATTTCCACCTCCTCGTTTAACACTGGGCTAGGGGGGATTCCAGTAATCAGGGGAGGAAAGCCACATCCCCATTTTACAGATGGGAAAACTGAGGCCCAGACAGGGCCCAGCCTCCTCAGCACTGCTGATACGGGGAAGATCGTTCTCTGGGGGGGGCCGTCTGCATACTGTAGGGCATCGAGCCGCACCCCTGGCCTCCACCCACTCAGTGCCAGTAGCATCTTCTCCATACCGTGACAACCGTGAGTGTCCCCAGACATCACCAAGTGTCCCTGGGGGCAGAACCGCTCTGAGTGAGAACCCCAGGCCAGAAGATAATGGCTGACTACTCTTTGTTGGTGGGGGTTACCGCGGAGTCGGTTCCGACTCGTGGCAACCCCACGTGTGCAGAGTAGAACTGCGCTCCTCAGGGTTTTCGATGGCTGATTTTTGGAAGCAGAATACCAGCCTTTCTTTTGAGGCTTTTCTGGGTGGACTGGAACCGCCAACCTTTCAGTTAGCAGCCCAACTTGTTAACTGTTTGTACCACCTGGGGACTCCTGCCAGGCAATGGGTGGGTCTTACTTAAATTCTGAGGCTCATGTCCAGCAGACGTGAATAACCTTCGTTTTGCCAAAGAGAGAACGAAACAGAGACATTACATCTCTCATTCGATGATAGGCTGGCAGACAGAGGCCCAGGCTGGTCCGTGGTTCACATCCACCAGTCGCTCGGTGGGAGATGCATGTGGCAGGCTGCTTCCATAAAGACGACAGCCTTGGAAACCCTGTGGGGCAGTTCTACTCTGTCCTATAGGGTCGCTATGGGTTGGAACCGACTCAGTGGCAACGGGTTTGGTTTCACCCTCCTTATTACTTCACAGCTAACTTGCTAACACTGAGGGCAACCAAAATACAAAGCCAGCCCACCACGGCCCAGGTTCCTGCCATCTGTTTATTTCAGGGCCCCTCCATTAGAGGTTGAACTGTGCCCCCAAAAAGTTAAATTCAAGTCCTTAACCCTGGCACCTGGGAATGTGACCCCATTTGGGAAGTGGGTCTCTGCAGAGGGTATCAGCTAACACGAGGTCGCAGTGGCGGAAGGTGGGTCCTAATCCTATATGGGTGGCGTACTTACAAAAAGAGACGCACAGAGGGAGGACGGCCATGTGAGGACAGAGGCAGAAAGCGGAGTGAGGCGGCCACAAGCCCAGGTCTGCCTGGAGCCACCAGAAGCTGGAGGAGACAAGAAAGGACCTCCCCCAGACCCTCTGGAGGAAGCACAGCCCTGCCCACACCTTCATCTCGGACTTCTGCCTCCAGAATTGAGACAGGATGGATTTCCGTGGTTTTAAGCCACCCCGTTTGTAGCACTTTGTCCCAGCAGTTCCAGGACGTTAAGACACTCTCCTTTGACAGTTATGTGAGGTCAGCCTCCAATGATGTCACCTGCGCAGGACAGGCTGGGCGAGCCCAGGGCTACACTGGACATCCAGGAGCTGGGCCACGAGGCAGGTGTAGAGGGTCACCCTGGGACCTCTCCAGCCTCTGTCCAGCCAGTGCCCATCACAGCAGAGACCTGGTGACACACAGGCTGACTTCCGGCCTCGGGAGGAGACACTGACCTGAGCCAAGTGTCCAGGAGACGCAGAGAGTCCCCACTGCCCTTGGCCCACCCCGCTAGCAAATCTCTCTGGTGAGCTGGTCTTTTTCCACACCCCATCATCCCCATCTCCCAGGCACATCACAAAACTTTAAAACAGTAACTAGAAAACGGGGCCGGGTGGCGGGAGGGGTTTGCAAAGTCCCTGCGAGGCTTTCTATCAGCTCTAGCAAAGTGGAGGAATTTTTTTTTTAAGTGGAAGTCATTGTTTTCTGGAAAACTTCCTGCCACATCCATCAAAAGTAAACAATTTTCTACTGGAAATGAACGCAGCTTCCCCGGCTGAGAAGGCTGGAGGGGGGCTGGGGTGGACTCCTGGGGAGGTGGCCTCCCCCACCCTGCCCCCCCAAACCCCAGTTACCGTTTCTGGGGTTCCGTTCTCTCTGCTCTTCTTAGAATACTTCCAGGGGCTGCAATGGGGGGAAAACGTTTGGACAAGCTTTTCAGAATTCAACGCTAGCCCTTGACTCCCCTGCTCTTCCCACGGACAAGATGTCAGTGGCACTTGGAAACTTCTAGAATGACAAAATGCCCCTGCCTGCAACACACACACACCCTTTTTTTTTTTTCCCAGAAATAAGCAACCAACCGGCATGACCCCTCCCTGGCCAGGCCCAGAAAGGCTGGGCCACAATCGCCCACTTCCTTCCGGGGCCCTTCACAACCTGCAGCTCTTCACCATCACTGGGGCACCTCACGTAGCCCTGCCGCTCCGCACCTCAGACGCCGGACCCAGCGATTCTAGACCCCAGGCCGACCCTGGGTCCCAGCCTGGAGGACACGCACAGCCCAGAGTCAGTCCCACGAAAAAAGGCCGCGCCCAAGTCTTTCTCATCTGAGTGTTTCTTATTTTGTTTTTGCTTTTTCTTTTAAAGAAAGGCTGTATGGAATCAGAATGTCTCTGGACCACAGTTTGGTCTTTAAAAAAAAAAATTTTTTTTCATTGTATTTTTAGTGAAACTGTACACAGCAAAACAGGCGCGCATTCAACAACTTCTAGGCATGATGTTCAGTGACACTGCTGACGTTGCTCAGTGTCAACATTGTTTCCGCTCTAGTTGTTTCACTCCCAGCAACTTAATCTCGCTGCCCCTAAGCTTCTCAGCTGTGCTTTAGGGCAGCTGTGGTCCATTTGGTCTCATGTGGGTAAGTTTTACAAGAGTGCAGTCCTCAAGGGCGAATTTCTTTATTTTTGAGCTAGACTGCTATTTAGTTAAAAGGTGCTTTCAGGGGATAGTTTCGGCTCAAGGCTAAAGAGCATCTCAGGGCAATAGTCTCGGGGGTTCCCTCACTCCAGTAAGTCTGGACTCTCTGAAAATCTGAAGTTCTGTTCCACATTTTTTCCCCTTTCTATTGGGACCCATCTGTTGTGACCCGGATGAGAACGCTGCATAGTGGCAGCCTAAGGGCCAGTTTTTAACTGCTGAACTGCCTTCTGTACTAGAAAGCCACCGCCACTCACAGGACACCCATGGAGACAGCTAGGCTCTCCCGGCCACACCTGGGACTCCCTGGCTTGCTTTGCCTTTTGTGCTCGGATCTTGGTTCTCTGAGCTAAGCTCTCTAACTTCTACTGGATGAAGGCAGCTAGACAGGAAGTAGGGTCTGTTGAGGCAACTCCCTGTGGGGTGCGGTTTAGGCGTTCTGTATGTTTTTCTAGCCCTCCTGGTGATCATTTTTAAAAAACTGAGATATGCACAAACCATAATCACCACCCACTTAAAGCATACCATTCCATGCCTTTTAGTATAGTCACAGAGATGTAAAAGTATAAGCAAGCAATTCTAGAACATTCTCATCACCCCAACTAGATCCCTCATGCCCGTTAGCAGTGACTCCCTACTTCCCCCTCCCCAGACCCTCCTCTGTCTGCATCCATGGATTTGTCTATTCTGGACATTTCATATAAGTGTGATCAAACAAACTCTGTCCTTTTGTGACTGACTTACTTCACTTAAAGGCCCTGGTGGCGCAGTGGTTAAGCAATCGGCTGCTAACCAAAGGTTGGTGGTTGGAACCCACCCAGCAGCTCCGCGGGAGAAAAACCTGGTGATCTGTTTCTGTAAAGATAACAGCCTAGAGAGCCCTATGGGGGCAGTTCTCCTCTGTCACACGGGGTCACTGGGGCAGTTCTCCTCTGTCACACGGGGTCACTGGGGCAGTTCTCCTCTGTCACATGGGGTCACTTTGAGTTGGAATCGACTCGACAATACCTAACGACAACATGTTTTCCACTTTTTAGTAGGAAGAAAACAAACATGAGATAGTTTTAAAAAGTTCTGGAAGGAAGAAGGAGCTGAAGGAGCTGTCAATATCCCTTCAGGGAGTGGTGTGGTTACTCTGAGGGTCACTGCTGGCCTCAGGGCAGGGACAGGATCCTTCTCCACCACAAGAGAAGGACAAGAGTGGAGGGGTCACAGGAGGCTGCAGGCAGATGCCATAAAATCCCATTACCCATCCTGACCCCCCAGCACAGGGCTTGGCTCCCAGTACCGCCTGGCCCTGTGACTTTGGGCAAACTACTGTCTCCCTGGTCAGTGCCCTCATCTGTGAGCGGGGAGCAAACCCCTCCTGAGGGGTTAGAGATAAGATTAAATAACAGTGTATGTAAACAAGGGCTGATCCTGCCTCCTCCCAACCAGGGAACACTGGCAAAGTCTGAGACATTTGTGGGTGTCATGACTGGGATAGGGTGCTACGGGCACGGAGTAGACGGAGACCAACGATGCCGCTCAACACCCTACAATGCACAGTTCAGGCCCATCCCAGAGAATACCCAGCCCCCATGTCAGCAGTGCTGAAGGCAGAGACCCTGAAAGAGGAAGTAAATTATAGTTCCTTCTCCCCTTGACCAACAGTGAATGAAACGTGCACAGTTAACGTAGCGATGATAAAAACACGTGTATATTTTAAGATACGTTTTTAAAGTAAAAACAAAATATAAGCTCTACCAAAGTCAAGACAATAAAAAATCACATATTTTACACAAATAACATACGTGTTCTATGTTCGTTTACCAACCACTCCCTCCCCTTCCTGCAAGGTATTTTCATAAGAGCACTATAATAATAATTTCGTCTGTGCAGCAACATGTAAAAAAAATTGGCACAGCGGCACTAATGAAAATACCTGGGTGGGGGGAGCAGCTGGCAAACAAACACAGAAGGCGCTTGCAAACCAAGAAACCCAAACCCATTGCCAATGAGTCAATTCCGACTCGTAGCGACCCTACAGGACAGAGTAGAACTGCCCCATAGGGATTCCAAGGAGCGCCTGGTGGATTTGAATGGCTGACCTTTTGGTTAGCAGCTGAGCTCTTAACCACTGCGCTACCAGAGCTCCAGGTGTGCACTATTTGCGTAAAAATACAGGTAAAGTAAAACAACAACAAAACATTAAAAAGAAAACCCTAGAGGAAAAAGCCTACGGGGAACTTGCATGGATTGAATTGTATCCCCCAATGAATTGTGTCCCCCAAAGACATGTGTCAAAATAGGCCATGATTCCCATTGATTACTATGGGATTGCCCAACATTTTGTCATCTGATGTGATTTTCATGTATGCTGTAAACCCTGCCTCTATGATATTAACAAGGCAGTATTAGAAACAGTTACGTTAATGAGGCAGGTCTATGAGATTTGGTGTGTTTTAAGTCCATTTTTTTTTTAAATAATTTTTATTGTGCTTTAAGTGAAAGTTTACAAATCAAGACAGTCTGTCACATGTGAGCTTATATACACCTTACTACACACTCCCATTCGCTCTCCCCCTAATGAGTCAGCCTGCTCCCTTCCTCCAGTCTCTCCTTTCGTGACCGTTTTGCCAGTTTCTAATCCCCTCTACCCTCCCATCTCCCCTCCAGACAGGAGATGCCAATACAATCTCAAGTGTCCACCTGATACAAGTAGCTCACTCTTCATCAGCATCTCTCTCCTACCCACTGTCCTGTCCCTTTCATGTCTGATGAGTTATCTTCAGAAATGGTTCCTGTCCTGGGCCAACAGAAGGTCTGGGGACCATGACTGCCGGGATTCCTCTAGTCTCAGTCAGACCATTAAGTCTGGTCTTTTTATGAGAATTTGGCGTCTGCATCCCACTGACCTCCTGCTCCCTCAGGGGTTCTCCGTTGTGCTCCCTGTCAGGGCAGTCATCGGTTGTGGCCGGGCACCATCTAGTTCTTCTGGTCTCAGGATGATGTAAGTCTCTAGTTCATGTGGCCCTTTCTGTCTCGGGCTCATAGTTATCATGTGACCTTGGTGTTCTTCATTCCCGTTTGATCCAGATGGATTGAGACCAATTGATGCATCTTAGATGGCCGCTTGTTAGCATTTAAGACCCCAGACACCACACTTCAAAGTGGGATGCAGAATGTTTTCATAATAGAGTTTATTATGCCAATTGTAAGTCAGTTTTTTTTGAGATACAAAATAGAGAAGCAAGCAGAGAGACAGGGGAACCTCAGGCCACAAGAAGGCAGTGCCGTATCCGAAGGATGCACTCTGCTCCCGCGGCTTCTGTGCCGAGAAAATCAGAGGAAGACTGATGACAAGGACCTTGCTCCAGAGCCAACAGAGAGAGAAAGCCTTTCCCTGGAGCAGATACCCTGAATTTGGACTTTTCACCTCCTAGGCTGTGAGAGAAGAAAGTCCTGTTGTTTGAAGCCTCCCCCTTGTGGTATTTGTGTTGTGGCACCACTTAGACAACTAAGACAGGGACAAAATGGAGGAGGGAGTGAGATCGTTGTTGCTGCTGCTGCTGGGTGCCGTCGACTCTGAGACGAGCAGAGCTGCCCCATAGGGCTTCCTAGACTGTAATCTTTACAGAAGCAGATCGCCAGGACTTCCTCCTGTGGAGCCACGGGCTGGGTCTGAGCCACCAGCCTTTTGGTTAGCAGCCAAGCACTTAACCACCGCACCACAGGGCTCCTAAAGTGTGACTGTATAAAAACACCCCAACGGTGGCCCTGTTGCAGGTTCACTGTCAGCAGGGGACAGGTTACTCCTTCTGATAAAGTCACTCCCAAGCTCGCGTGGCAAGAAACTTAAAAGAAAACCCCTCAAAGGAGACTTCTCAGTCCTCGGGAAATCAGGGAGGGCACATCCACACACCCTTAAAGTCAAGGCACGGGCCCGACATGGAAAGACATCCAAGAAACGGAATGTGACCAAGTTACAAAGCAGCATGGCTTAAGAGGGAAAATGCACTGATCCGTGCACAATGTGGATGAACCTCGAAAACATGATGTTCAGTGAGCGAAGGCGGGGAGAAAAAGACAAATACTGTGTGATTCCGTTTACGTGACGTGGCCAGAACAGGCAAATGCACAGAGACAGAAAGCGGGTCAGTGGATGTCAGGGTGGGGGAAGAGGACTGGGGGGGAGGGGTGTCATTGCTTAAGGGGCACTGAGTTTCTGCTTGGGGTGAGGAAAAAGCTTTGGAAATGGATAGTGGCGATGACTGTACAACACTGTGATGGTTAATTAATGCTGCTGAAGTGTACACTTAAAAACAGTTGAAATGACAATTTTTATGCTATATATATTTTACCACAGTAAAAGAAAAAATGTTCTGCTGCTATTCCTAAGGTTTTCACTGGTTAACTCTTTTCAGAAGTAGACTGCCGGGTCCTTCTTCCTATTCTGTCTTAGTCTGGAAGCTCAGCTGAAACCTGTCCTCCATGGGTGGCCCTGCTGGTATCTGAATACCCGTGGCATAGCTTCCAGCATCACAGCAACACGCAAGCCCCCTCAGTATGACAAACTGACAGACATTTTCAATTGCATCATATGCACGTGAAAGCCGGACAATGAATAAGGAAGACCGAAGAAGAATCGACACCTTTGAATTGTGGTGTTGGCGAAGAATATTGACTATACCATGGACTACCAGAAGAACAAACAAATCTGTCTTGGAAGAAGTACAACCAGAATGCTCCTTGGAAGCAAGGATGGCGAGACTGCATCTTACATACTTTGGACATGTTGTCAGGAGGCATCAGTCCCCGGAGAAGGACATCATGTTTAGCAGAGTACAGGGTCAGCGGAAAAGAGGAAGACTCTCAACAAGGTAGATTGACACGGTGGCTGCAACAATGAGCTCAAACATAACAACGATTGTAAGGATGGCTCTAGACCAGGCAGTGTTTTGTTCTGTTGTGCGTGGGGTCGCTATGAGTCAGAACTGACTTGATGGCACCTAACAACAACAACAAAAGAAAAAAGAACCCAGTAACACTATTAGGAGGAAGAAAGGCCTGGCAATCAACTTCCAAATATTAGCCAGTGAATATCCTAAGCAACACAATGGTTCAATTCACAACCAATCGTAGGGATGGTACAGGGCTGGGCGGCATTTTGTTTCATTCCACATAGGGTCCGCATGAGTCAAGGGCCAAATCATGGCTGCTAACAACTGCAACATGGCTATTAAGACCTTTTTTGTGAAATAATAACAGTGTTATTGGGTACCATGGAGTCAATTCCAACTCACAGCAACCTCACATGACAGTAGAACTGCCCCATAGGGTTTTCTAGACTGTGACCTTCACGTGAGCCAATTTCAGGCCTTTGTCCTGTAGAGCTGTTGGGTGGGTTTGAACTGCCAACCTTTTGGTGAGCAGCTGAACACTAAACTGGAGCCCTGGTGGCACAGTGGTTAAGAGTTTGGCTGCTAACCAGGAGGTCCGCAGTTGGAATCCACCAGCTGCTCCTTGGAATCCCTATGGGGCAGTTCTGCTCTGTTCTGAAGGATCGCTACAAGTCAGAACTGACTTGACGGCAACAAATTTTTGAGCACTTAACAGAGATGTACAAATTTATTATTATTCAGTAACAATAATAAATTGGTACATACACGAAAAAAAAAGATGAACCCTTGTTTTCTCTGGCGGTGAAATTAATGGTGAGCTGCCTTTCCAGGTTCCATAGTCCCATCCTCTGTGAATCTTTACAGTGAAGGTGTGTTTACTCTCTGGTTATAAAGGAGAAAACAACAATTTTGATGTAATCATGAGGGAAAAGGAAACAGGCCACAACCAGAGGGCTCACGGGGGACCGTCCTTCGAAAGTCGGACCTGCCTCCCTGAGAGTGTGTGGTCCCAGCCTCACGGATACGCTGGAGGCTGCACTCTGTCTGCCCTGAGTCTTCCTTGGGCTTTCAGAATGGGACCAGGTCCTCCACAGGCGCTGGGTGAAGGCTTCCTTCCCAGAACCCACCTCCTTGAGTCAGACTCGCCTTTTCCAGTGAAGTCACTGGACCCTCTGAACTCCAGGGAAACAGGAAGGGAACATCACCTGGGGAATGTCTGAAACTTCCCAGAGTGAAAACCCACTCTCTATGTCAGCTGTGTGGGGAATTTTTTCCCCCCTTTTTCTAAAAAATTTATTGTTGTGAAATACATACAGCAAAATATATGCCATTTTAACCACTTCTACGTGTACAATTCAGGGACACTACCTCTACCACGTGTTACAACCATCACCACCACCTGTGTCCAGAGTTTCTCGTCACCCTTAACAGAAGCTCCACCACAAATCTGTCACTCATATTGGGGTGGCTTGTGTGTTGCTGTGATCCTGGAAGCTATGCCACCGGTATTTCAAATACCAGCAGGGTCATCCATGGTAGACAGGTTTCAGAAGAGCTTCCAGACTAAGACTAGGAAGAAAGGACTGGTGATCCACTTCCAAAAATCAGCCAATAAAAACTCTATGGGTCACAACAGGACATCATCTGATACTGTGCTGGAAAGTGAGCCCCCTAGGGTGGAAGGCACTCAAAATACACAGTGGCCACAACCATGGACTTGAGCAGACCAACTATTGTGAAGATAGTGCAGGACTGGGCAACACTTTGTTCTGTTGTGTCTGGGGTCCCCATGAGTTGAAGCCAACTTGACAGCCACCAACAATAATAACAACAGTTGCAGTGCCTTGCCACATGTGGGCAGTGGGGCTGTACTAGACAGCGCAGTCACAGAGGGTAAAAGAGAGAAACCCACCTGAGGGAGATAGGAAGCAAGAGAGGCTGCAATGGGACAGGTGTCATCTGAGGCGGCTGCCTCCCCTGGAAAGGCACTCGGCCAAGTCTGGAGGTGAAGAAGCACAGGGTGCTTCCAGGAGAGAGAGGAAGAAACAGGGAGCCAGGGCAGGCAGAGACATAAGGGACTTTCTCTTTGTCACATGGTGAAGCCAGCCCACCTTGTCCAATGAGTTTAGGAACAGCACCCCGATAAGACTAAAACAAAGGAAAACTCACTGCCACCCAGTGGATTCTGGCTCACGGCGCCCCCCTGCGTGTCAGAGTAGAGCTGTGCTCTACAGGGTTTTCATGGCTGATTTTTAGGAAGTAGATTTCCAGGCCCTCCTCCCACGTGCCTCTGGGTGGACTCAAACTCCAACCTTTTGGTTAGCAGCTGAGCATGGTAACTGCCTGCACCACCCGGGGACTCCATATCCTTGATAAACCATCCCTACTTCCAAGGAGCATTCTGGCTGTACTTTTTCCAAGACAGATTTTTTTTGTTGTTCTTTTGGCAGTCCGTGGTATATTCAACCTTCTTCGCCAATACCGTAATTCAAAGGCATCAAATTCTTCTTTGGCCTTCTCCATTCACTGTCCAGCTTTTGCATGCATATGAGGTGACTGAAAACACCTTAAAAACCAAACCAAACCCATTGCCACGGAGTCGATTCTGACTCATAGTGACTCTACAGGACAGAGTAGAACCGCCCCATAGGGTTTTCAAGGAGCGCCTGGTGGATTCAAACTGACGACCCTTTGGTTAGCAGCGATAGCACTTAACCACTATGCCACAACACCTTAGTCTGGGTTAAAACCTTGGCTTCCAGCTGCGCAGAGAGCTGGGCCTCAGCCAGGGGCTCCTCCTTACCCCTACCACTTCCCTTTGTCTTTCACAGATATAAAATAAAAAAAATTTTTTTTTTTTATATCTAATTCCTCTCAAAATCTCTTGACTTCTAAAACAAACATGTGGCACTGAAAAGGAAGTGAGTCCAAGAGAACAGAGAAGGAGAAAGTGAGTTTTACGTCACAGGCCCAAGCCCAGGTTACCACAGACACACAGGAAAAATACCATTCGTGAGAGAAAACTCCCAGTCCTTAAGACATGGGCTAGGGTGGGGAGATGGGGGATGCTTGGGGGTCTGCAGGGCTCTGGAGTCCCACATCCTGTTCTGATGTTTGCCAGGGGTATGACTGCCGGCGGTCTGGGTCCCAGCTGTCCGATCTGTAAAATGGGCTAATATAAACCTCTACTTTATGTTAAGGAGCCCTGGTGGCATAACGGGCTTGGCTGTTAACTGAAAGGTCAACAGTTCGAACCCCCCCAGTGGGCTGTAGAACTGCCCTGCCCCATAGGGTTTCCAAGGAGCTGCTGGTGGATTTGAACTGCTGACCTTTTGGTTAGCAGCCGAGCTCTTAACCACTGCTTGACCAGGGATCCCCTGTAATGATTACAGCCTAGAAAATCCCTACCGTTACAGGGGGTTACTATGAGTTGAAAACTGACTCAATGGCACCCAACAAGAATGACAACTTTATGGTACCCAACAGCAGAGGATGAAACAAGGAGACGCTGGCCAGGGCCTGAGGCCGGCTCCGCCACGTGTACAAGGAGCAAGGGCGAAACCAGAATGCACACCGCAAAATACTCAGAATTTATCCAACCTTTCACCTAGAATATGTGCTGTTTATTTCATCACTTAAATCTAAAACTGTAGTATGATAATAATAAAGGCGCTGGAGAAACAACAGCATGCTAGAATCTCACCCCGAAGTTCACAGTGATTTTCTCCGGGTGCTAGAACCTTTCTGTATTTTGCAATCCCCTCTCCAACTTTCTTAAGAGCGTTTTTAAATATGTGGCCATTTAAATAAAACCACTTGCGGCACCCAGGAGTGTTTACACCGCCCACCAGCAGTGACCATTATCACCGACCATTCTCCCATCCAGCCCCTCTTCCTGCGGCCCCAGAACCACTGCGAGGCCCCGGGAACGAGAAAGCCCACAGACCCTGGATCCTGCAGACGTTTAGCCAATTCAGGAGGCTCAGGGTCGCGGCTGGCCCCAAAGCAACACCTGTGCCGACAAACCGGATGGAGCACCTGCCACGGATCTCCCCGCCGCCCCAGTTCGCCCCTCTGACGGATCTCCCCGCCGCCCGAGTTCGCCCCTCAGACGGCTCTCCCCGCAGCCCCAGTTCGCCCCTCTGACGGCTCTCCCCGCTGCCCCAGTTCGCCCCTCTGACGGCTCTCCCCGCCGCCCCAGTTCGCCCCTCTGACGGCTCTCCCCGCAGCCCCAGTTCGCCCCTCTGACGGCTCTCCCCGCCGCCCCAGTTCGCCCCTCTGACGGCTCTCCCCGCAGCCCCAGTTCGCCCCTCTGACGGCTCTCCCCGCCGCCCCAGTTCGCCCCTCTGACGGCTCTCCCCGCCGCCGCAGTTCGCCCCTCTGACGGCTCTCCCCGCAGGCCCAGTTCGCCCCTCTGACGGCTCTCCCCGCCGCCCCAGTTCGCCCCTCTGACGGATCTCCCCGCCGCCCGAGTTCGCCCCTCTGACGGCTCTCCCCGCCGCCCGAGTTCGCCCCTCTGACGGCTCTCCCCGCCGCCGCAGTTCGCCCCTCTGACGGCTCTCCCCGCCGCCGCAGTTCGCCCCTCTGACGGCTCTCCCCGCCGCCCCAGTTCGCCCCTCTGACGGATCTCCCCGCCGCCCGAGTTCGCCCCTCTGACGGCTCTCCTCGCCGCCCCAGTTCGCCCCTCTGACGGCTCTCCCCGCAGCCCCAGTTCGCCCCTCTCACGGCTCTCCCCGCCGCCCCAGTTCGCCCCTCTGACGGCTCTCCCCGCAGCCCCAGTTCGCCCCTCTGACGGCTCTCCCCGCCGCCCCAGTTCGCCCCTCTGACGGCTCTCCCCCGCCGCCCCAGTTCGCCCCTCTGACGGATCTCCCCGCCGCCCCAGTTCGCCCCTCTGACGGCTCTCCCCGCCGCCCCAGTTCGCCCCTCTGACGGATCTCCCCGCCGCCCGAGTTCGCCCCTCTGACGGCTCTCCCCGCAGCCCCAGTTCGCCCCTCTGACGGCTCTCCCCGCAGCCCCAGTTCGCCCCTCTGACGGCTCTCCCCGCCGCCCCAGTTCGCCCCTCTGACGGCTCTCCCCGCAGCCCCAGTTCGCCCCTCTCACGGCTCTCCCCGCCGCCCCAGTTCGCCCCTCTGACGGCTCTCCCCGCAGCCCCAGTTCGCCCCTCTGACGGATCTCCCCGCCGCCCCAGTTCGCCCCTCTGACGGCTCTCCCCGCCGCCCCAGTTCGCCCCTCTGACGGCTCTCCCCGCCGCCCCAGTTCGCCCCTCTGACGGATCTCCCCGCAGCCCGAGGTCGCCCCTCTGACGGCTCTCCCCGCCGCCCGAGGTCGCCCCTCTGACGGCTCTCCCCGCCGCCGCAGTTCGCCCCTCTCACGGCTCTCCCCGCCGCCCCAGTTCGCCCCTCTGACGGCTCTCCCCGCCGCCCCAGTTCGCCCCTCTGACGGCTCTCCCCGCCGCCCCAGTTCGCCCCTCTGACGGATCTCCCCGCAGCCCGAGGTCGCCCCTCTGACGGCTCTCCCCGCCGCCCGAGGTCGCCCCTCTGACGGCTCTCCCCGCCGCCGCAGTTCGCCCCTCTGACGGCTCTCGCCGCAGCCCCAGTTCGCCCCTCTGACGGCTCTCCCCCGCCGCCCCAGTTCGCCCCTCTGACGGCTCTCCCCGCAGCCCCAGTTCGCCCCTCTGACGGATCTCCCCGCCGCCCCAGTTCGCCCCTCTGACGGCTCTCCCCGCCGCCCCAGTTCGCCCCTCTGACGGATCTCCCCGCAGCCCGAGGTCGCCCCTCTGACGGCTCTCCCCGCCGCCCCAGTTCGCCCCTCTGACGGCTCTCCCCGCCGCCCCAGTTCGCCCCTCTGACGGCTCTCCCCGCCGCCCGAGTTCGCCCCTCTGACGGCTCTCCCCGCCGCCCGAGTTCGCCCCTCTGACGGCTCTCCCCGCCGCCCGAGTTCGCCCCTCTGACGGCTCTCCCCGCCGCCCGAGTTCGCCCCTCTGACGGCTCTCCCCGCCGCCCGAGTTCGCCCCTCTGACGGCTCTCCCCGCAGCCCGAGGTCGCCCCTCTGACGGCTCTCCCCGCCGCCCGAGGTCGCCCCTCTGACGGATCTCCCCGCCGCCCGAGTTCGCCCCTCTGACGGATCTCCCCGCCGCCCGAGTTCGCCCCTCTGACGGCTCTCCCCGCAGCCCGAGGTCGCCCCTCTGACGGCTCTCCCCGCCGCCCGGTCGCCCCTCTGACGGCTCTCCCCGCCGCCCGAGTTCGCCCCTCTGACGGATCTCCCCGCCGCCCGAGTTCGCCCCTCTGACGGATCTCCCCGCCGCCCGAGTTCGCCCCTCTGACGGATCTCCCCGCCGCCCGAGTTCGCCCCTCTGACGGCTCTCCCCGCAGCCCGAGGTCGCCCCTCTGACGGCTCTCCCCGCCGCCCGAGTTCGCCCCTCTGACGGCTCTCCCCGCAGCCCGAGGTCGCCCCTCTGACGGCTCTCCCCGCCGCCCGGTCGCCCCTCTGACGGCTCTCCCCGCCGCCCGAGTTCGCCCCTCTGACGGATCTCCCCGCCGCCCGAGTTCGCCCCTCTGACGGCTCTCCCCGCCGCCCGAGTTCGCCCCTCTGACGGATCTCCCCGCCGCCCGAGTTCGCCCCTCTGACGGATCTCCCCGCCGCCCGAGTTCGCCCCTCTGACGGCTCTCCCCGCAGCCCGAGGTCGCCCCTCTGACGGCTCTCCCCGCCGCCCGGTCGCCCCTCGGACGGCTCTCCCCGCCGCCCGAGTTCGCCCCTCTGACGGCTCTCCCCGCAGCCCGAGGTCGCCCCTCTGACGGCTCTCCCCGCAGCCCGAGGTCGCCCCTCTGACGGCTCTCCCCGCCGCCCCAGTTCGCCCCTCTGACGGCTCTCCCCGCCGCCCGAGTTCGCCCCTCTGACGGCTCTCCCCGCCGCCCGAGTTCGCCCCTCTGACGGCTCTCCCCGCCGCCCGAGTTCGCCCCTCTGACGGCTCTCCCCGCAGCCCGAGGTCGCCCCTCTGACGGCTCTCCCCGCCGCCCGAGGTCGCCCCTCTGACGGATCTCCCCGCCGCCCGAGTTCGCCCCTCTGACGGATCTCCCCGCCGCCCGAGTTCGCCCCTCTGACGGCTCTCCCCGCAGCCCGAGGTCGCCCCTCTGACGGCTCTCCCCGCCGCCCCGGTCGCCCCTCTGACGGCTCTCCCCGCCGCCCGAGTTCGCCCCTCTGACGGATCTCCCCGCCGCCCGAGTTCGCCCCTCTGACGGATCTCCCCGCCGCCCGAGTTCGCCCCTCTGACGGATCTCCCCGCCGCCCGAGTTCGCCCCTCTGACGGCTCTCCCCGCAGCCCGAGGTCGCCCCTCTGACGGCTCTCCCCGCCGCCCGAGTTCGCCCCTCTGACGGCTCTCCCCGCAGCCCGAGGTCGCCCCTCTGACGGCTCTCCCCGCCGCCCGGTCGCCCCTCTGACGGCTCTCCCCGCCGCCCGAGTTCGCCCCTCTGACGGATCTCCCCGCCGCCCGAGTTCGCCCCTCTGACGGCTCTCCCCGCCGCCCGAGTTCGCCCCTCTGACGGATCTCCCCGCCGCCCGAGTTCGCCCCTCTGACGGATCTCCCCGCCGCCCGAGTTCGCCCCTCTGACGGCTCTCCCCGCAGCCCGAGGTCGCCCCTCTGACGGCTCTCCCCGCCGCCCGGTCGCCCCTCGGACGGCTCTCCCCGCCGCCCGAGTTCGCCCCTCTGACGGCTCTCCCCGCCGCCCCAGTTCGCCCCTCTGACGGCTCTCCCCGCAGCCCGAGGTCGCCCCTCTGACGGCTCTCCCCGCCGCCCGGTCGCCCCTCTGACGGCTCTCCCCGCCGCCCGGTCGCCCCTCGGACGGCTCTCCCCGCAGCCCGAGGTCGCCCCTCTGACGGCTCTCCCCGCAGCCCGAGGTCGCCCCTCTGACGGCTCTCCCCGCAGCCCGAGGTCGCCCCTCTGACGGCTCTCCCCGCAGCCCGAGGTCGCCCCTCTGACGGCTCTCCCCGCAGCCCGAGGTCGCCCCTCTGACGGCTCTCCCCGCCGCCCCAGTTCGCCCCTCTGACGGCTCTCCCCGCCGCCCGAGTTCGCCCCTCTGACGGCTCTCCCCGCAGCCCGAGGTCGCCCCTCTGACGGCTCTCCCCGCAGCCCGAGGTCGCCCCTCTGACGGCTCTCCCCGCCGCCCCAGTTCGCCCCTCTGACGGCTCTCCCCGCAGCCCGAGGTCGCCCCTCTGACGGCTCTCCCCGCAGCCCGAGGTCGCCCCTCTGACGGCTCTCCCCGCAGCCCGAGGTCGCCCCTCTGACGGCTCTCCCCGCAGCCCGAGGTCGCCCCTCTGACGGCTCTCCCCGCAGCCCGAGGTCGCCCCTCTGACGGCTCTCCCCGCCGCCCCAGTTCGCCCCTCTGACGGCTCTCCCCGCCGCCCGAGTTCGCCCCTCTGACGGCTCTCCCCGCAGCCCGAGGTCGCCCCTCTGACGGCTCTCCCCGCAGCCCGAGGTCGCCCCTCTGACGGCTCTCCCCGCCGCCCCAGTTCGCCCCTCTGACGGCTCTCCCCGCAGCCCGAGGTCGCCCCTCTGACGGCTCTCCCCGCCGCCCGGTCGCCCCTCGGACGGCTCTCCCCCGCCGCCCGAGTTCGCCCCTCTGACGGCTCTCCCCGCAGCCCGAGGTCGCCCCTCTGACGGCTCTCCCCGCAGCCCGAGGTCGCCCCTCTGACGGCTCTCCCCGCAGCCCGAGGTCGCCCCTCTGACGGCTCTCCCCGCCGCCCGAGTTCGCCCCTCTGACGGCTCTCCCCGCAGCCCGAGGTCGCCCCTCTGACGGCTCTCCCCGCCGCCCGGTCGCCCCTCTGACGGCTCTCCCCGCCGCCCGAGTTCGCCCCTCTGACGGCTCTCCCCGCCGCCCCAGTTCGCCCCTCTGACGGCTCTCCCCGCAGCCCGAGGTCGCCCCTCGGACGGCTCTCCCCGCCGCCCGAGTTCGCCCCTCTGACGGCTCTCCCCGCCGCCCGAGTTCGCCCCTCTGACGGCTCTCCCCGCCGCCCGAGGTCGCCCCTCTGACAGCTCTCCCCGCAGCCCGAGGTCGCCCCTCTGACGGCTCTCCCCGCCGCCCGAGTTCGCCCCTCTGACGGCTCTCCCCGCCGCCCCAGTTCGCCCCTCTGACGGCTCTCCCCGCCGCCCGAGGTCGCCCCTCTGACAGCTCTCCCCGCAGCCCGAGGTCGCCCCTCTGACGGCTCTCCCCGCCGCCCGAGTTCGCCCCTCTGACGGCTCTCCCCGCCGCCCCAGTTCGCCCCTCTGACGGCTCTCCCCGCCGCCCGGTCGCCCCTCGGACGGCTCTCCCCGCCGCCCCAGTTCGCCCCTCTGACGGCTCTCCCCCGCCGCCCGAGTTCGCCCCTCTGACGGCTCTCCCCGCCGCCCGAGTTCGCCCCTCTGACGGCTCTCCCCGCAGCCCGAGGTCGCCCCTCTGACGGCTCTCCCCGCCGCCCGAGTTCGCCCCTCTGACGGATCTCCCCGCAGCCCCAGGTCGCCCCTCTGACGGCTCTCCCCGCAGCCCGAGGTCGCCCCTCTGACGGCTCTCCCCGCAGCCCGAGGTCGCCCCTCTGACGGCTCTCCCCGCCGCCCGAGTTCGCCCCTCTGACGGATCTCCCCGCCGCCCGAGGTCGCCCCTCTGACGGATCTCCGCGCCGCCCGGTCGCCCCTCTGAAGGAGCTCCCTCCCGTCGTGACCGGCTCGGCCCGCCGCCGACCCTGTGGACCCTCCGCCAGGACTCACCTGGGCGCCTCTCCGCACGCCGCCGCCGCCGTCTCGCTCGCGCCTCGCGCTGTGACACGCCCCGCGGATGGACACGACGGATCACAAGCCCCGCCTCGGCCCCACCCGCGAGCGCCGGATCTACTTCCCCTAACGGGCCAGGCTTCTCCAGGAAGTGGGGGTCGCGGACCCCGCCAGGCTCTCCTAAGGTTCGGTCCCCGCAGAGGTGAAAGGGGACCTTGTCCTGGCGAAGGCGTGCGGGGGACAAAGACCCCGGCGAGCAACCCTGGCGTCTGGACCCGCCCCCGGGGTCGGCCGGACTCAGCTCTCTCCGTTGCCTAGCAACCGCGGGCCGGAGCCGGACACCATTGGCTGGCCTCGGTGTCCCGGTGACAGACCCGTGGGGCGGGGCCTACCGCAGAGGAGCCCCTGGCGGGGAGCCTGCGTGTGCGCGGCGCTGTGGGCGGGGCCTGGCCGCAGGGCCGCCGCCGTCAGTTGCCGGGCGGAGGCGGAGCCGTCCGTTGGCCTGGGGGCGTGGCCCGGCCGCGACCCTCGCCGGACGGTGGGCGGGTGCGGGGCGCGGCCCGGGCCGGCGGGCGTCGTTGGTTGGTGCGCGGCGGAGGGGCGTGGCGCGGGAGGCGCCGTTGGTTGGCCGGCGGGCGGGCCATGGCCCTGCTGCTGTGCCTGGGCATGACGGCGGCGCTGGCCCGGGGCTGCCTGCACTGCCACGGCAACTTCTCGGACAAGTTCTCCTTCTACCGCCACCACGTGAACCTCAAGTCCTGGTGGGTGGGCGACATCCCCGTGTCGGGCGCGCTGCTCACCGACTGGAGCCAGGACACGATGAATGAGCTGCACCTGGCCATCCCCGCGGAGATCAGTGAGTGCGGACCGGACCGTGCGGGACCCGACCCGGACGCGCCCATCTCCGACCCCGAAACCCCAGCCCCCAGACCACCCGCCCACCGCCTCCTCCTCCCGCCCCCAGCCGAGGAGAAGCTGGACCAGGTGGCCAATGCCGTGTATCAGAGGCTGGATCAGCTGTACCAGGGGAAGATGTATTTCCCGGGTAAGGGGGAAACTGAGGCAGGGCCCAGCCCACGGCCCCCCCGCCCCCCCACACACAGCCTAAGGCCCACCTCCCTTCACTGCCTCACCCATCAGGGTACTTCCCCAATGAACTGCGAGCCATCTTCAGGGAACAGGTGCACCTCATCCAGAACGCCATCATCGAGAGTGAGCAGAAGGGGCAAGGCGGGTACCCAGGGCATGGGGGTGTGTGCTGCCCAGGGCCCTGGGGGGTGCAGGCATGCTGCAGAGTCCCCCAGGGCTGAGTTCTTTCATGGCCCGTGAACCAAGAACAGGGCTGGGTGCAGGACACTGAGCCACAGCCCGGACAGCTGGCTGGTTCCCCTTCTCATTGCATAGTTGCCAGCACAATGTTTGAACAATGCCACCACCTCCTCTCTCCCTCCCCGGTCCCTGGAGGACTGCTGAAGCCCATGCCAGGGGCACCGGGACCTGTTCACTGTGGGGGACCAACACCCACACCTGATCCAGGTGCTCCTGCCCCGGGTGGTGGGCAGCCTGGGCCAGCAGAGGGGCCGGTGGGAACCCACTGCCCACTTGTCCTCCCACAGGCCGCATCGACTGTCAGCGACACTGTGGTAAGCGGTACCCCTGTGCAGACCACGTGGTGGGGGTGGCCCGTCCCGGGTCCGAGGGGAGCTGACTGCCTGTGTTGCAGGTATCTTCCAGTATGAGACCATCTCCTGCAACAACTGCACTGACTCCCACGTTGTTTGCTTCGGCTACAACTGCGAGTAGGGCTTGAGGGCCCAAGATCGGGTGCTCCTCCTGGGGATGTGGAGGGAGCCTCCGTGTTCACCCCACACCCCCTCCCTGCAGGTCGTCGGCACAGTGGGAGCGGGCCGTGCAGGGCCTCCTTGGGTACATGTGAGTGGGGTCCTGGGGTGGCCACTGGGCTCAGGGAGGGGATGCCAAGCCAGCCCACATGGCCCTGACCTGGTCCCAACTGTCGTTGTAGAAGTAGGTGGCACAAGTAAGTCCCCCATTCCTCAAACGGGACATCCTATCAGAGGCAGTGGGGGTGTGCATGGGCATGCCTCCAGGCAGGGTGAGTATGCCTGGCCCACATTCCCACGGAGTAGCACCAAGGGGCCAGACCTTGCCCCCGTTCCCCCCGCTCAGGTCTCCCCGCCCCATGCCCATGGCTCCCCGCGACAGCTGTGTGCCCCATGGGCCAGGGACACAGCCTTGAGCTCAGGGTCTAACTGGGCCCTCATACCTTTCAGACAAGACACGAACACAAGGTAAGGCTGCAGGCCATCCGCGCCAAAGCCCTGGCCTTCCCTGGGGAGGGGTCAAGGGAGGGAGGGGCAGGGTGGCAGGAGTCCTCCGGGGCCTGGGGGTACAGAGCTGGGAGGGCGTTCTCTGCACGTGGACATGCCTGGATGTCACCTGTACAACCACACCCCACGTGACCGCTCCATGAACCAACTTCGAGCTCCTCCTCTTCCCCACTGGGCTGCACAGAACCACCCCGGCCTTGTGAGTGACATGACTCAAAACCCAATGGTTTGTCACAAGCCCCGCTGGGCCCTTTTGCACCCCCAGCCACGTGGGTGTTTGAGTTGTGACCCAGTCTAAAACTCTTGAGGACAGAGGGAGAAGCGTAAGGGCTGACAGTCTGGTGTCCCCACAGCCTGGTCTCGCCAAGCTTCACGTGTCTGGAGCCGCCACACCTGGCCAACCTGACGCTGGAGAACGCCTCTGAGTGCCTGACCCAGCACTGACCGACTGCCTGAGCACCCCCGCTCCATGGGGGCCAGGATTCAGCAGGGCTGGCCCGGCTGACCCTCTGGGAGCAGGCGTGCTGCTGCCTTGGGGTCCCCCATACAGCCCGAGCCTGCCGGCGGGAGGAGGGCAGGGAGATGGCTTTTGTACATAGATAGCACTGCAGGTTCCCAGGACTTAGCTGGGTGATTAAACTGCCCTGACATTTCTCCTTGAGAAGTTGTCGTTGGCACTGAGGGTTGGTCCCCAGGCACAGGGACGGCCCCGCCCCAGCTGGGGTGGCTCATGGACCCAACGGCCGATTGTCAAAACCAGTCTGAGTGTTCTGGGGCTGGCTGTGACAAAGTACCACAAGCTGGGTGACTTCAAACCACAGCCCTGGAGGCCAGAAGTCCAAAATCACGGCACCGGCAGGGCTGCGCTCCCTCAGGGGCTCAAGGGGAGGGTCCTTCCTTACCCCTTCCAACTTCTGGTGGCCCCAGGCATTCCTGGCTCAAGGCTGCATCACTCCAGTCTCTGCCCCCACTCACCAAGCATGTCCTCTGCCAGGGGCTCCCCAACAGAAGGCCCCTTCCATGCACAGCGCAGGGTTCTCAGGATTACTGAGGCTGCGTTTTGTCAGAACCAAGGCCAGCAGGGTTTTTCCTGTTCTGGTGTGTGGGTCACTTGAAGCCACACCAAACAAGCACAGGGGCCAACGTCTCCTGCATTCTTTCCTTCTGACAATGCTTGTGGCCCAGGTCCCGAAAAGGGGCAGGTAACGGCACGAGGCAGGGCTAAGGGTTTTAGAGCAGATTCAGGGGACGAAGAACAAACTTGGGGTTGTGTCCACCGAGGGGGCCGTCTGTGCACGTATGCATGGCCGCAGATCACAGCGGCACTCTTGATTCAAAGGACAGGTAACAGACCCAGGGCTGCATCCACCGAGGGGGCCATCTGCGTGCATACGCATGGCCCGAGTCACAGGGGCATCCTGAGCTCACCGCTGTCCAGCCTACCTCCACATCTGCGGTCACCTGGGCCTGAGTGCCTGTTTGCTCACTTGCCTTCTCCGACATTCACGGGGACCAGGACTACTCCAGTCCCTGGTGAGGCCCTCGCAGGAAGTCCCCTGGGAAAGGTCTCACCGATGGGACGCCAAGAGCTCCAATGCCCGTGTTCCAGACGCTATGCGTCTGCAGACGGTGTTTGGTGACCGCCATTCTTACAGGAAGAGTCCCTGGGTGGCACAAATGGTTTGCACCCCACTAACCTAAGGGTTGGTGGTTCAAATCTACCCAGCAGTGCTATGAAAAAAAGGCCTGACAATTTGCTTTTGTAAAAACGACAGCCACGAAAACCCTACGGAGCACAGTTGTACTCTGCACACACAGGGTCTCCAAGAGTCAGAATCCACTCGATTTATGGATTGGCTGGGTTTTTTTGGTTCTTAAAGGAAAGTTTCAATTTTGGTAACTAAAACAACACATTTTAAAAGAGATAGGGAAACCCTTGAGTCACGTTCCAGGTGGAGTGTCGGAGCTGCCTGCAACGTGGGGGACAGCGTGGTGGGCGTATCTGTGAACATGCTACATCTGGGGGGTGGGAGCCACGTGGTGAGCGACAGGCCTCTGCGGTCTGACTGAATCCCTGTGGAGGAAGCTGGCTGGTGGTCTGGCATCCTTGCATCAGATATTCCCATTTTTCCATGTGGAATCACCGGAGATGGGTTTCAAGGTAATTTCCAAGGGACGGCTGGAGGGAGCACGAGCTCGTGGGGTGCCCAGTGCCCTCCACAATTCCCTACCCATCACAACACCCCTGAACCAGGGGCCTGACTGGAGTCGGCATACCTCACCCTCCCACTGGGACACTCACTGGCCCATCTGCACTTTATGACACAGACTCCCTCGGACTGACGTGTCCCTCCTGCTGACCTGGCATGACCTCTTATCGGTAAGGCTGAGGTGGCCAACGCAAAAGCTGCCAGGGCACGGCTCCCCTGGCTGCCCTCCCTGGCATCTGTCCCTGCCCCGTGCCCACACTCAGAGTCCACGGTGGGGCTGCCTTTACCTGCTGAGCCCCAGGAGCCCAGGTGCAGTGTGGCCGTCACAACCACCCCCGTAGGCACGAGGAGGTACACTCAGGGGAGACAGGCCGCAGAAGGAATGGCCGCTCACAGCCGTTCAGACTCCAGCAATCCTGACCCCAGGAGCAGCTGTCCCCAAGGACAATGGGTGGCCAGTGGGGGCAGTGCGAGCCCCAGCCATGGATACACAGTGGACATGCCCACTCAGGCAGGAGTCCTCAGGTGTAAACGTCTGTTTTGCGATTTTATTGGATCATCTTGACACAAAATCATGACAGCAGCGTGATATGTCTCTCTTCTGTATACGGGAATGTCGATAGCAAATAAATTCTTATATAACACATCATACAATTTCAAAATTCTAGAATCACTGCACGGGATTCTGTAATAGATTACTCTACATGCTAAAGTGACAGTTTTCATCAAAGACATGTTAAAACGTCATCAAGGACCATCATCTCCGAGGGAAGCTCTGTCTCACATGAGCCGGCTGGCACGGAAGGCCCCAGTGTCCAGCCCAAGGCACCTCCTGCCCAGGAGGCAGTGTGCTGGCGGGAGGTGTGTCCCTCGCCCTCACTGGCCTCCTCCACCCCGGGGCCCCTCCCGACAGCTGCAGGTACAGTTACAGACACACCCTGCGGTATGGACAGTGACGAGGTGGAGGGGGCCCCCACAACAAAGCGAATAAGACACACTGAACAGAAAAAACAAAAAACAAAGGCCCAATCCCTGTCGGTCAGTGATTCTGACCGCAATGTTCCGCCACCACACAGGCTTGTATCCGCCTCCAGGAGGCAGCCCCCCACCCACCTCAGCATCCATGCCCTTCTCCACAGCAGCAGGGCCTCAGCTGAAGACTCTGGGGCCCAGCATCTCATGGCAGGCAGGCACCAAGGATGCAGACAAGGGACAACAGCCACAGGACTGTCCTCCCAGTGCAGCATTCTGGGGACAGAGCCTGATCTGCGGCCGAGAGGGACAGAGCAGCAACGCCTGCTGTGGTGACCAGCCCAGCCTAGCCTTCCTGCCGCAGACGCCACCAGTCAGGACGTCTCGGGGCTCTTAGGACTAGGATGATTTTACGAAAGCTGCCGGCAAGAGCTCACCCCAAAGAGGTGAGAGAAGACAGGTGGGGGGTGGGGGGTGTGACAGCCCTATCCTGTCCTGCTGAGCTCTCGGGGTGGGGGGGACGGGAGGGGGAGCAGGGACCACCTACCCTCCCTCCCCCTGGTGCCCGGGACGGCAATCCCCTCTGAGTAGGCCTAGAATAGAAGGGATACCACGCCAGGCCAGGGACTGCTGGCTGGATCAGGGCTTCTTGCCAAAGAGAGTAAAAATAGTCACAAAGGGAATAAAACAAACCAACGCAAAGTACAACCCGGGCACGCCACACAGAGGCGGCAGAGGACTTCAATTAAATGCACGGCCAGACACAGCACGTGTGGACACAGCTGAAGTGGAGTGTGTCGATGGTCCCCACACAGGCCCCCGTGGTGGTGGCCACAGCAGCACTCAGCATTGGGCCAGCGTCACCTTCATCTCGTCCAGCAGGTTGCCCAGCAGAGTTTGGTCGCTGCACTTGCCGTCCACCGACACGGAGTTCTCGCCCTGGTTAGGGGACGGACAGGCCACGGACGTTAGAAAGAGTGACAGAGACAGACGGCTTCTCGACTACATCAGCTGTACTTCAAAAGTATTTCAAAATACTTCCCTCCCTGCCTCCCTGCACGTTGGTGCTTTGGCAATCACTGTACAAAGGGGGTTCTGGGTAGGATGGAGTAAGTACACACAGCCTGCCTCCCCCGAGTAGAGCCATGAGACCCGGCCGGATGCATGGAGCCAGCATGAAGGTGCTGGAAAGCCAGCAGTGGCAGGTGGACTGGGGACAGAAATCTGAATCTGAAGAACACCTGAGCTGGTAAAGAGTTTGCTATTTTCTCTCCTCCAGCCCTCCTGCCACTGGGCCCCAGATGCAGGGCTTGCCAAAGCCTGGAGAAAGCAACCCCATAAAGTTGTCTAGGGACCCTGGGTTCACCCTGAGCTGGGCACGCGAGGCCCTCACCCTGAGGAGCAATCAAAGCCACTGATGGCTGAACGACCAAACCACTGCTGGGGACACACACGCAAAGGCTGGAGCCACAGGCCAAGAAGGCAGGCTGAAACATGCAGCCTGAACTTAACCATCGACATCCTCCACGGGATTTCAACAAGGCCCAAAGCCTCACACAGTCAAGACATCTAGGATACGATCCAAAACCGCTCAGCAAACAAAGACCAAGAAAATAACTCACGTGAAAAAGGCAGTCAACAGACAATGACCCCGAGCTGAGACAGAGACCAGAGTTACCTGACAAGGGCCTTACAGCAGCCGTTATAACACATCCCAACAAACAAGCGTGAACACTCCTGAAGCGAACAGAAAGTCTCGGTAAAGAAACAGAAGACAAGCAAAAGGAAAACTCAGAACTGAAGAACACAATAACCAAAATGAAACTCTCACAGGACGGGCTCGTTAGTAAGGCCGATACGTAGCTGGACAACAGGTCACAGAAAGTACCCAACTGAACAACAGACAGGACGGAACTGAGGCGAGGGGAAGAACGGCGCCTTGGCAGCTTGGGGAAAGGTCTAAGATTCACATCCCTGGAATCCCGGAAAGAGGAAAAACAGTGCAATACTGAAAAAACACTTGAGGTAATAATTGCCGGAGACAGCCCCAATTCTGCGGAAGATGTAAGCACGGGGACTCAAGCAGCTCACAAACTCCAAGGTCAGAGAGATCTGTGCCGGACACACCATAATCAAACTGCTGCAGACCAGCGGCAGAGAGCATCCTGAGAACAGCTGGTGCAGAGCAGCACACCGCTACACAGAGAACGCAGAATCGTGTGAGACGCACAACAGATACAAAAAGGACACCCAGCGAGGGGCCTGAGTGCTGGCCCCTGACAGGAGGCCCAGGGGCTCACCTTTTTCACCAGGAGGCAGACGTGGTGGCCCTGGATGGAGCGGCTGTACATGGAGGCACACGAATCCACTCGCTCCACAACTGCAACGCACAGGGCAGACGGGGTGAGGCCTGGACACAGCCCCGCTCTGGGGGGTAAACCCCCCCAGGCACTGCCCCAAGCGGAGTGGCTCTGAGAGCCCGGCATTGGGAGGACAGGGCAGGCACTGCCCACCACCAAGGAACAAGCCCCCCGGGGCCACAGAGGCCCAGAGTGCACGAGCCTGAGGATGGCAGGGCCACAGGCTGTGTGGGGAGCTGGTGGGTGTGGGTGCGGGTGCGGGATGAGGCCATGCGATCTCCCAGCCAAACTAAACCCCATACCGGAAAAATGATGGTGGAAACAAATCTTCGCTAGAAGGTTCTGGAAGGATATGGTGATGCCGTCGACTCTGATAGAGCTCACGCTCAGGTCCCCAGATTCCAGCAGCTTGGCAAAGGCGTCGCTGTACGGAGGACATGGGGCGGGACGACAGGTATGGGTTTGGACAAGAAAGGGCTGGGTGCTCCTGGGCCCCTAGGGCCTCCCGAGATGCCAAGGACACGCTGCTGCGCCCTCTCAGACTCTCAGGTCTGAGAGGTGACCAAACAGGAGCCCCAGGTCACTGGGAGCCAAGTCATCCCCACCGTGCCTCTCCCCCAGGGGTACGCAGGGTGGACACTGGTACAGGCCCCACCCACTCAGGCTCACCTGTAGCAGGGCGTGGTGATCAGGTATGAGGTACAGCTGAAATGCAGCTTGAAGTCGAGTTTCTCGTGGGTAGAGCCCTCCTCGTTCTGCAGCAAAGCCAAGGCAGTGGCACCAGTGACAAGGGGCAGAGCTCAGGGCCACCCCAGGAGCTGCCCGACCCTGCCCCGTCATCACTAGGCTGCCACCCGCATGAGGCTCACCTTGGCGATGAAGGACAGTGTGCCCTTGAGCTTCTGAGCCATGACAATGCTCTGGATTGTAAACACGAACTGCGCTTCGTTGGAGACTCCTGGTAGGCGGGAGAGATGCAGGCTGAGCAGCCACCACAGCACCACCCAGGAGCACCCAAGCACAGCGAGAACCCGGATGGCGAGCCAGGAAGACAAGCTTAGGTCATGGTCCAACCAGATCATGGGCCAGCATGGGTGCGGGGAGGGGGAAGCACACAGGTCAGCTTGCCCCTTGGGGGCCACGGCCGTTGTCACTGCACACCTGGGGGCAGCTGGAAGGGCACGGGGACTCCGTCATGCACAGAGGCGCCCTCGGGCCGTGCCATCTTGGTGTTGAGTGAGTCTAACACGTTGAGTTCCATGTTCTTGAGGAAGCTGGAGCTAAGGTTCTCAAGGATGATGGACACAGTGACCTGGCTGTCCTTCTGCAGGCTGCCCTGCACATCGTATGTCTGCTGAGAGAGGCTGGGTCAGTGGGCAGGAACCAGGGGGTGGGCTCGCCATGGGAACAAGGTCAGCCTTGCATTTGTGATGACTGCAAGTAACACATGGTCTGTGCGTGTGGAGAACACCTGGCCCTCACCAAAGGAACCCACACTTCAGATTCCGCTCCTCTCACTTCCCTGCTTGTCCGTCCTTCCCGTCTTAAACACTGTTCATGCTGCCACCTTGGAGTCCTGGAGCAAGCCGCTCCCTGAGACTGGATGTGAGGCTCGACTGGGGCAACATCCTAGAACTCATGCACACCCTGGGGCTCACTGCCGTTCAGGAACCCTGACACATCTCCGAGCTGCCCCTCCCATGAGCACCTCAGTGCCCAGACCTGCGTTTAGAGCCACACGCCTCACTCACCATCTTAATGTAGGAGTTCTCCGCGAGAAGGCAGTAGCTGGACACGGGCTGGAATGGAAGGACAATAGGCCTCAGCCTGGGTGCTCCCGTGTGCCGAGCTGCCTCGACTGTGAGAAGCCCGTCGTGGGTAGGCACTGGGCAGCACTGCTCAGGGACACAGGGCCACTTGGAACGTCCAGGCCTGTAGGGATGCCCACAGCCGGGTCCCACCACCCACCCAGCCCACAGAGCTGGGCTCCAGCATCCCGTCTGTCCCCCGTGTGTGTGCGTGGGAAGTGGGGCCTGCATGGAGGGTGGGTAGAGAGTGGCCCCTTCACAGGGAGAGGCTCCTCCAGTATCCCATGCGTCCCCCGTGTGTATTTGTGTGTCTGTGTGTGGGGAGCTGGCCTGCACAGAGGGAGGGTAGAGAGCGGCCCCTTCACCAGGAGAGGCCCCTCCTCCAGCATCCCATCCCTCCAGAGTGTGTGTGTGTGTGTGTGTGTGTGTATCTGTGTATCTGTGGAGGGTGGGGGGCAAGCTGGCCTGCGCAGAGGGAGGGTAGAGCACAGCCCGCCCCCTCACTGGGAGAGGCTCCTCCTCCAGGGCCCCATCTGTCCCCAGTGTGTGTGTGTGGGGGGGGGAGGGTGGGTGGGGGCTGGCCTACATGGAGGTCAGGTAGAGAGTGGCCCCCTCACCGGGAGAGGTCCCTCCTCCAGTGCGCCGTTCTGCATGGGCTCCGCCAATGCCTCGCTGGGGGGCTTCTTCCTCCGTGACTTTTTCTTGTCTTTGGACTTCTCTTCCTTCTCCTTCTTGTGCTTCTTCTTCTTCTGCTTGGAAGGCTTCTGGAACAGCAACAGAGCTGAGGGTTGGCCTGACCTGACACATGCCAGCCACCTCTCCAGCCAGCTGGTGTCTGGCAAACCCATGCACCACCTCAGAGCCCGGCTGTACCAGGCACTAGTCTCCCCACTGTCGCTGGGCCTGGGCCACAGGGGCCACCTGCACCCAGGAAAAGCACAGACACCAGGCTAATAAAGGCAGGCAAGACCCAAGCCCCCAGGGCCACTGGGGACAGATCGGGCAGAGCCCAGCTGAGCCAGGGGCCTAGAGCCTCGCTCGACACCAGCTGCTCAGACGAACAGTCGTTGCTGATTGGGGCAAAGATGCAGGGGGTGAACTGGCAAGACTTTCACCAAACAAGGGCCCAACAATTTGGCTCCTGGGTCTAGACTTGAACACAGAGACGCAAACAGACACCTGTGCCCCCAACGTTCCCACCAGCGCTATTCACAGTAGCCAAGAGGCAGGATCAACCCAAGCATCCATCCACAGGTAATGGATAAACACAATGTGGTCCATCCACACAATCGAATACCACTTAGCCCTATGTAGAAATGATGGCTCAAAGCCTGCTACGATACAGATGGACCTTGAATACGTTACACTCAGTGAAAAAAGCCAGACGCAAAAGGTTAACATATGATCTCACTGACACAGAACGTCCAGAACAGACAAATACAGACAGAACATGGATCGGTGTTTTCACAGGGGAGGGGGGTGGGCAGTGCCTGCTCATGGCGGGCACGGGGTTTCTTTTTTGGGTGATGGTAAGTTCTGGAATTAGATAGTCATGACGGTTATACAACCCTGTGAAGACACTGAAAACCACTGTGTTTTAAAAGGGGGCACTACGAAACGTGATGACACCCCAGTAAGGTTTCTACAAAAGGAGAGGCCCATGGCAGTGGCCCAGTACTCACCGTCAGAGCGCCAACCTGAAGACGTGAGGTGACCCAGCCCTGGGCAGGGGGGTCCCGTGCCATCACCACGTGGACGCAGCCCATCCACACCTCAACAGCCCTCTCTGAGAGCACACTGGCGGTGGGCTGCCTGCTCTGCTCCCTGCGGCCCGTCCGTCCACCCCACCCTGACCCCACTCCTGGGCCTGCCTGCAGACCCTCGGCTCTCGGGAGGACCAGCTCTGACAGGGACACAGGGATGCCTGGCCCACGGCCTCACCTTCTCCAGCTCTTGTTCATCATCGTTCTCTTCATTCTCTGGCTCCTCCCTCTTGGGTTCCTCACACTCTTCTTTGGGGGCAGCGACAATGGCGTCCACCCCGGGCTCACCCTGCAGCGAGCAAACACGGTCAATGACATTTCTCCCAGGATAGCCCCTGGCGCGGGGCTTCCACAGCACCCTCAGTCTCCGGCACTGGGCTCCCACGGCACCCTAGGCCTGCAAAACAGAGGCAGAAGTCTGGGCCACACCCAAGCCCCCGTGCCCTGGCTGCCACTCAGGAGACAAGGCACTGCTGCCTGGGTTGGCCAGATGCGGAGGCACTGGCTGGGCCATGCGCTCCTAACAGGCCCCAGCCCCTCCTAGCGTTTGTGAGGACAGAACGTGCAGCAGCCTTGGCCGAGCCTCTGTCCTCAGGGCTCTAACTGGCATCACCGTGGGCACAGGGCTCAGCAGGGGACATTCAGGATGGGACCAATCTAGGCAAGCACCCTCCACTGCTGCACTCACTGGGGAGCCAGTGGCACCCTCGCTGGGCCACGCTTCACTGCCCCCATGGCTGTTTCACACGTACCAGCCACCCCTGAACACCCCCGAGGAAACCTGGCCCAAGTGGGGACAGCCCAGACTGCAAACAGTATGTGTCCACTAAGAACGCCGTCTTGGCCTCCCGAGCCCCCGCCAGGCTCTTACCGGGGACAGGGAGGGACCTAGGGCAGCAGCTGGTGGCGGCGGTGGTGTGGTGGACAGCCAGAAGTCCAGGTCGTCGCCCTGAAGCCAAGGAGGATGGGCTCACGGTTAGACCAGCAGTGCTCTCCCGAGGGCCTCTGAGTGTGCTCTGATCCGCCCCTGCATGGGCTGCCCAACCGGCCTCATCTCCCAGGAGCGGCCTCCCCTGTCCCTCCACACGGTACCTGCCCCACCTCACTGCAGGAGCAGAAGGCAGCACAGAACCCTGAGCCCCCTGCCGCGGTCAACGCTACCTTCTCCTTCTCCTTCCTCCGCTCCTTCTCCCTCTCCCGCTCCTTCTCTCTGTGCTTCTTCTCTTTCTTCTTCAGCTTCTTGCTCTTCTTCTCCACTATGGGGACGTCCTCCTTGTCAGGGGACTTCGGGGTCTCAGTGTTCCGATGTTTCTGGATGGGCAGCTTCTCGCTGTCTGCTAAGGGCCTAGGGAGGATGGGGAGATGGGTCACTCGGCACCTAATTCTTCCCAGAATAGCCCAGGGCGTGGGTGCTGAGCACAGAGGGGGCTGTGTGGCCCCAACAAGGGCCTGAGAGGAAGGGGATGGAGCGTCCCCACTGCTGCTCCTCTATCCGCATGACCCAGAACACAAGGGGACAGCAGGGACGGCCAGCACAACAGACAGCATACTTGATAGCAACACACAGAAACAGACAGAGAGACGCATTCCTCGGGCTCGGGGCCAGGCCCAGGCCAGGCTCAACACCAGACCTCTCTCGCAGGCGTGCGGCCCAACACACACCTCCGGCCTCCATCTCTGGCCCCCAAATGAGCTGGGGTCAAGGTAAGCAGGGGATGCTGGAGGTGTGCAGTCAGAGCCCTCCCAAGCACAGCGCATGTGGCCCCACACCCCTGCCCTGGGCACGGCCCATGTGGTCTCAGACCCGTCTTGGGCACGACCCACATGGCCCCAGACCCCTGCCCTGGGCACAGCCCACATGGCCCCAGACCCCTGCCCTGGGCACAGCCCACGTGGCCCCAGACCCCAGTCCTGGCCAAGGGAGCTGGCCCCGTGGGGCTGGGCACTCTGCAAACAGAGCGCTGACCCTGAAAGGGGCTGAGGTTCAGGACTCAGCATACCTGTGAGGTTTCCCTGACAGGCTGAGCCACAGACAGACACGGCGCCATACAGACAGACATGGAGACAAAAAGAGACAAAGGTGGAGAGGGAGAGAGCAGAGCGAAGGCGGGGATGGACAGAGATGATGGTGAGAACTCGGGCCGACTGCGGGGGACACGGGGCTACATCAGCTCACTTGCTGTGATTCCAGGGGCCGGGCCAGGCCAGATGCAGCGGCCGCAGAGGACGGAGCCAGCACACCCCCGCACACTGCTGCGGTGGGCCTCGGGGAGCGGGAACCAGGCTGCCCCAGGGCTCCAACAGGACTCGCAAAGGTCCAGGAGGGGTATGCTGGGCACCGCTCAGAGGGGCGCACGGAGTCACCCAGAGCTCTGGGCCCAGCCTGTCGGCCTCACGGCAGGAGTCAGCAACATGCCCACGCCTGATGAAGGCCCATCCCGAGACACAAGGGGCTGCCCAACACATCTCCTTTCCATAAAAGCCAGTTGTTACTGGGTGCTGTCAAGTCGACGTCGATGCATGGTGACCCCCCGAGACAACGTAGAACTGCCTCATAGAGTTTTCTAGGCTGCCCTCTTTACAGGAACAGATCACCAGGGCTTTCTCCTGCGAAGCCACTGAGTGGGTTCGAACCACCAACCGCTCCGTTAGTAATCGTGCTGTGACCAGGATCCTTACAAAGGCCGGCACGGGGCCATGTTAACAACAGCTGCCACTGCGGCAGAGCCTTCAGTAAAGCACGGCCCAAGGGCAGGTGCAGAGGCCACACCAACCACATGCGTGGCCCCCTTGCCCCACCCTGCCCAGAATGGACACCACACAGGCTGAAGAGGCGGCTCCCTGGGGGGAGAGCCCCTCTCTCGTGGTGCCACAGGGGCTCAGCTGAGGGCACACACACCAGGTGTGCCTGAGTGAGGGAGTGAGCTCGTAAGGGCATGAGAGGGAAGTAGGCTGCACAAGGAGGTGAGGTGGAGACCAGGCTCCCCGGAATCTCAGCCCCACAGCAGTCAAGGTGCCTGAAAGCAGGTCTGTCTAACGCTCCTGGGAGGGCCAGGCTGACTCCAGAGTGAGGAGGACAGATGTGGCCACAAGGGCAAGAGAGAGGGTGCACAGATGGTCAGATGGTCACAGGTGCTCCAACCCCCAAGCAGCCCAATGCCTTCTCCCCGAACCTTCCCGAGAAGCCCCTGCTCCGCCCACCTCGGAGACCGCAAGCAAGGTTCCAGGTCTACCTTGCAGCACCCCCACAGGCCTGCCAGGGTCTGTGCCTGGACCATCTCATGACTCGCTTTCTGACGCCCACACCTCCCTGACACAGGACCCCTAAAGCACACGTAAGGGTCTCAATCTTAAGAAGGGCCGAGAAGTGGCTCCTACTGAATAAGACCCTCCAGAAACGGCCAAGGAACAAAATGTGGGCAACGGCCTGGGACTCTGGGCAGGCCCAGCCTGGCACCGCAAGGGGCAGCCTGACTGTCTCTGTCTGTGAGGGGCGCCTAGGCCCGGCCCAGTGCTACGTGGACAGCCTGTCCATCTGTGAGGGGGCTGTCAGACCAGCCATGCCCCCACCATGTGCACCCCAAAGCGCCCACCATTGGCCCCTGACTCACTTGTCCAGATCAATGTCCAGGGCCCTGTAAGGGTCGTTGGGATCTTTATCATCCTCGTCACTGGGCAGAGCGTTCTGTAGGGATGGCGGGAAGAGGTGGCTCAATGTCAGGGTTCACCAACAACGCAACCAAGACCCCACCTACGGGGCCCTGTGGCCCTGGCCTCCACTTAAGGCGGCTCACCCCATGTGGGGTATGTTCACTTGAGATTGGGTATCCCAGGGCCCCACCAGGGAAGGATGTCCTGGCTGTGAATGGAAGGGGCCTTGGTCTGGAGACCCCGGCTCCATCCATGCCCACCCGCCAGGGCTCGGCCATAGGCAAGAGTGTGTGTGGGCCTCGTGGGGAGTTGGGGCCCACGGTGAGGGGCAGAGCAGGGGTGGCCACTCCTCCAAGCATGCAGATGCAGGCGTGGTTTCCCCCAGGCACCTGGGCAGTGTCCCGCTCCAGGCACCCCGGGCCCAAGGGCGGGCGGTACCTCAGGCATCTCCTCAGTGACAATGTCCACCTGCTGGGCAGGTGCAATGTCCTCGTCGCTCTCCGTGTGCAGTGAGCTGTGGCGCCGATGCCGGCCCTCGCGCTGCTTCTCCTTCCGCTGCTTCTTCCGCTTCCGGTCCTTCTCCAGTCGCTGCCGGTGGCGCCGTTCCTGCTCCAGCTTCACGTACTGGTCTGACGCAGGCATCCCTGTGGGGGTGTGTGCTCAGCCTGGGGCTGGTGGGCCAGGCGGACAGGTGGACAGGGACGGCCCTGCGACGCTGAGCGCAGCCGCGGCACTGGAGTGTGTGAAGAGGGGGCGACGCTGACACCCGGCTGGCCTGCCGTAGGTGGGGGGCACACCAGCTGCCCCTGCCAGGATATGACACACCAGCTGCCCCCGCTAGGATACAACGTGTGAACCCCATCAAGACACTTGCCTGGGACTTTCAAAGGGACCGAGAGGTCGATCTGAACCACAGGGATGTGCTCCACACCAGGCGTGTCCTGGTACCGCTGGGGGACAAAGTCCAGGGTGTTACTGGAGCTCCACTGAGGGACAAGCTGCAAAGCATGCACCGCGGGACCAGGAAGCACCCGCTGGGACAGCCAACTGCTGCAAACCCGAGCCCTTGGTCCAGTCATGCCCCTGCAGCAGGCACTCATCCTGGGGGCCTATGGGGAGGGAGGTCCCAGAGCTGCACGTGGGCGCCTCACCTTCTGTGGGGATGGTGAGCTCTTGATGTAGAACGGGTTGTTGGCCTGCTCCTGCTTCCGGGCTTCCCGGCGCTGCAGAGGGACAGGGGTGGGCCTCAAGTCAGTGAATGCTCATCTGGCCACAACGGAATGAGATGGGACAGGGCCTCGTGCTGCCCCTGGCACCCGCAGCAGCTCCTCAGCGCCTGGGGAGGCGCCACATCTGTTATTTTCCTCCGCGGGTGACGAGAGCCAGGGTGGGACAGAAAGCTAGTCTGTGAGAGCCTGGAGCCAGGCTGCTCCACTCCCAAGGCAGAGCCAAGGCCTGAACCTGGGTCATCGCCTGCTGAGCCAGGCTGACCCCAGGTCACACGACCTGAAAGCTCAGCCTAGAGGGCACTGGGCCAGCTGTGCGCAGAGCCGCAAGGCTGAGGGAGCCTCCCATGCTGGGACCCCCCTCCGTGGGATCTGCAATCAGGCAGGGGAGGGGCTCGCAAGAGGAGCTGTTACTCTTCCCCTTCCAGAGTGCAGATGAGTGGGGGTTCACTTCCTGCAGAAAGAAGGGTGCCCACCGTAGTGGGGGAGACCACTGAGAGGACTGCAAGGGGCCCCTTCTTTAATCTTTTCATGTTTGAGAACATCTGAATACGGCCCATTTTTGGTTAATTCTCATGGCAGCCTGCACCCAGCACAGGGCAGGGCGGCAGCGTGCAAACAGGGCAAGCTGAGAGCCACCCACAGGGTACTCCTCTGGGGAAGCTACTGGATGGATCTTAAGGTGCCCACTTCATATCTCAACAGAGAAACACACAGAGACCCAGGGTCAATCCCGCACTTCAACCCCAGGCCAAACGCCAAACGCCTGCTGAGCGCTCCCGGGAGGACACACCCCCATGGACGGGGCCTCTGACAGCAGCGCCCATGACCACACGGCTCTTGTTTCTAGAGCCCAGGTGACAGTACAGGGCCTCAGACCTGACCACCCCTCCCAAACCTGGCAGAGGATGCCAGAGGCGGTTCCAGAAACACCCACCTGTCCACGATGCTTACCCGAGCCAGCTCCTCCTCGTCCACCTCAGGTTGCCGGTGCCGCGTGGGCTTCTGCTCATCATCGTGGAAGATGGCCTTGGGCGCCTCATCCTCGGACTCGCTGTCAGAGGGCGGCTCATTGATCCAGGCATCTAGGTCCAGTCTGCGGGACAGAGGCGTCTCACTTGGGCCCTGGCCAGTCGTGCGGCTGTACGCACACAGCACCGTCAGCCCCACCACGACCCCTCAGGCGAGGACACCGAGACATGGGGGACCAGCAGCCCACCTGAGGCCACCAGCCAAGACCAAGTTCAGCGCTGATGCCCCAGCACCCAGTAGTGCATGCTGAGGGCTGCTAGCAGACCTGCTCCCAGGGCAGCACCAGGCACAGGGGCCAGGCTGGGACAGTCAGCTGGGGTAGCGCTCAGCACCCAGGGCGAGCAGAGTGCCAGGTGGCACCCCCACCCCTGCTCCGTTCCATCACATGAGGGCATCCGGGTACCCAGCAGCCCAGGACTGGGGGCTCAGGCCCTCTCAGCTCCACCCTGACCAGCAGGACCACAGGCCCTGCAGCTCTTGCCCTCCATGTCCCACTGCAGCCTTGCCAAGACCCACAGGCTCACCCCTCGGGGATGGGGACCTTCTTCTGGGCCTTGGGGGCCACCGGGTTCAGCTCCCCAGCAAAGAGAGCGCTCACTTCTTCTGCCACCGGCACATCCTTTGCCTGGAGCTTCTGGACGTACTTGACCAGCTGCAGGACGCAGGACGCCTGCAGGGGCAGGGGTCACCAGTAAGCGAGCAGCCCCCCCACCCAAGTGACTCAGTGCCAACAGGGCACTGTCCAGCCCTGAAGACAAAGGCGCCTTGTACGAGGGTGTCTGTCACCAAGCGCCCTGCTGCACCCCACTGGAGCGCTATGCCCTTCTGTCACTACCCCACACCTGTTCCCCCACTGCACCCGCCCACCTCCCCACACCACAACCTCACCCGCTCTTGGACCTCCAGGTCAGCGCTCTGCACGAACTGGGGCAGCCTGTCCACCAGAAGCTGGGTGGTGGCCTGGGCAGCCTCGTGCTCGGCGGCCTGCTCCTGCTGCTGCAGGATGGATGCGTACAGCTTGACCACGTTCTGCACGTACACCGCCTGGATGTGGCCGGGCAGCGTGGTGACCTTGGGCCGTAGCATTGCCTCCAGCGTCTGTTGGGGTTCCTGCAGGTGCCTGCGGACAGGAGGCGCCTGAGCCCAGTGGGACCCACGTCACCCTGCAGCTTGGGGAGCCCCACGCACAACCCAACAAGCCTCAGGGTGAGAGACAGGCCTCTGAGGAGGCCAGGACACACAGATGTTCCACCAGGCCCACGTAGAGGACAAACGGATAAGAAATGCCAGAGACAGAGCAACTAAACCTGGCCACCTGGGTCACTCACTGGGAGTAACTCCCCACCCCACCCACCCACCCAGGCCCACTCACTGGGAGAACTCCCTGCCCCCCCCCAGGCCCACTCACTGGGAGAACTCCTCTCCTGCCCACCCACCCAGGCCTACTCTCTAGAAAACTCCCTGACCCCCCTACTCACCCAGGCCCACTCACTGGGAGAACTCCCTGCCTGCCCACCCACTCACCCAGGCCCACTCACTGGGAGAACTTCCCGCCTGCCCACCCAGGCCCACTCACTGGGATAACTCCCTGCCCGCCCACCCACCCAGGCCCACTCACTGGGAGAACTCCCTGCCCGCCCACCCACCCAGGCCCACTCACTCAGAGAACTCCCCACAGATCCAGGCGGCAGCATACAGCACCTCGCAGATACCGTTCCGTTGGGTGTTGCTGGCGACCAGGTGAGCACTGTCCAGAAGAGCTGACATCTGTGACACGGCAAACTTACGAATGGCCTTCACGCGGATGGCCACGTCCAGCATCTGGGCCGCGATGAGGTGGCCATGTCGCGTGCCCTCCAGCCGCGTCAGCTCCACCAGAATGCTGATGTACCTATGGAGGGGCGGGCAGGCTGTGAAATGCCACCAGCCAGAGACAGGAAGGCCTGCCCCCTCCCTGCTTAAGAAAGAAAACTGAAAGCAAGTTGCGGGGGTGGCTAGGGGGAGGAGCACAGGGGTTATCACTGTTCTGTGTGACGCTGTAACGGGGACGAGTGGACAACACAGAACTCTGACGTCAAGTACAGACCTCAGTTAATAACAGGAATCCCTGGGTGGCCCAGTTAACCCACTCACTGCCAACAGAAAGGCTGGAGGTCTGAGTCCACCCAGAGGTGCCTCACAACAAAGCCCTGGTGACCGACCTCACAGCCACTGAAAACGCTACGGAGCGCAGTCCTACTCTGCCGCACACGGGGCAGGGCCAGCCCTGAGTCGGGGTCAACTCTGGGCAACTGCTGGTTTAGCTAACAAGGCTGTATCAGCACCGGTGCACCAACCGTAACCAACAACGCACACCAGGCAGGATGCTACCGGGGAAAACAGCAAAGGGCGAAGAGACAGGACACACAACTCTGCACTTCCTGTACAACTTTCTATAAATCCCAACTCTTCTAAAAAGAAGAGCGTGTTTAACATAGACTGCTCGGCACTCTCCAAGCAGATGAACTACACGACACGCGATGGACTGAGAGTTGGCCAGCACGGTGGCAGAAGCGTGTCGCACCACTCGAAGTTGGTGATGTACTGGTAGTTGGACTGGCTGCAGATATCGATGATCTTTGTGAGGAGCTCATCGCGGTAGGTGGTGCCCTCTGCCTTGTCCACGTGGCTCATCAGCTTCTTCACAATCTCCATCAGGTTCTTCTTGGACACCTGGGGGTGGGGGCCTGTGAGTGGGTGGGGCCTGGGAACGCCCCACCAGGTGGCAGGGGTGCTGAGACAGACTCAGGTGACCCCGCAACACCACCCCTGCCACATCGGAAAGCCCAGAGGTGCTGATTTCCTGAGACAGATTCAAGGGACACAGATCTACCTGGGAGCAACAAATTCCCACAACATTCAAAGTCAGGATTTGGTGTCCAGGCAGGCAAAAGGGCACGTCAGCCGCCTCTCTGGTCTGCAGTGCGCTGGGCCGCAGACCCAGGCCCGCCTAGCTCAGCATCAAACCCACATGAGCCAGTGCAGGGGAGGCCCTCGGTGATCTCAGACCCAGCTTGCCATCTCACTATCGACACACTCACCACCACTAGCGGATACCCCACAAGTGTGAGTGGGTGGATGGGAGATACTGCACACGTGTCTGCTGGGGTCTCGGACACGCTACACTTGGGTCTGCTCTCCAGAAGGAATGCTGATGACACCTGAGCCCTCACATCCTGCCCTCCCATAACTAAGAACCTGCACAGGGGGGCATGCACCATGCCGTAGAACAGGGCGAGGGGGTGGGGGGCACACACCACGTCACAGAGCAGGTCCAAGGGGTGGGAGACAGGCACCAAACCACAGAGCAGGTCAAGGGGGTGGGGGAACACACTGCCGTAGAGAAGGCTGAAGAAGTGGGGGGCACACACCATGCCGTAGTGCAGGTTGAGGAGGTGAGGGGTGGGGACACGCACCATGCCGTAGTGCAGGTTGAGGAGGTAAGGGGTGGGGACACGCACCATGCCACAGAGCAGTCGAGGGGGTGGGAGTGGGGACACGCACCATGCCGTAGAGCAGGTCAAGGGCCCGCAGTCGGATGGACTCATCCTTGTCGTCCAGGCACTGCAGGATAAGGTCCTTGTGGGACTGGACAGACTTGGGGTGCGTCTTCAGGATCTTGGACATGGCCAGCAGGCCCAGGTACTTCACTGCGGGGTAGACGCAAGGTGTCATGAGGCTGCTTGGTGCCCACCTTGACACTGGTCCTAGAAAGGCTGAACACTGAGGGCCTCCCACCAACACAGACCACCGGGGCACTCGGAGAAGGCTCCCCGCAGGTGCGTGTGGCCCTGAGCCCAACCCCAGACTGTGGGCAGCATCCTGGTCCTGGGGCCGTTAGAGGGCGTTCATCCCATACCCTCTGCCTTCCCTGGCACCCTGAGTAGCTTTCTGGGAGGTGTAGTGGGAGGAGCAGGCCTCAGGCAGGGCAACTGGGGTACCACCTGCCCAGACCCTCATCACAGACTAGCTGTCGTGGCCTCCGCCCTGTCACCCAAAGCTGCCACCCACAGACAGGGTTAATACCCATCTCCCTGCCCGGCCTGTGGGGAATGTCGGCAGGGGATACTCGCACCCCGTCAGCGCCCATGGGCCTCCCCCAGGCCAGGTATCTGCTGTCTACCCCAGTCCTACCCAAAGATGGCTCACAGAGGATGGAGGGCAGCTGAGGGTGAGACATCAAGTCAGGGACAGGATAACCAAACCCAAGGGCAGCAAGCTACAGCCCTAGGCCAAATCCACCTGCTGCCCGGTCTTGTAAAGATTTAATGGAATCCAACCACTTATGTTCTTCGCTGACTGTCCACCATAGCCTCTCGGGTTCTATGATGGGGGGTCAGCAAACTCTGGCCCTCAGGCTGAATCCAGCTCACCGCTGGGTTTCATAAACACAGCTGCTCCTCACTTATCGGGCTTCTCGTTACCTGACGTTTCCCGTTTACGACAGCAGTAAAAAACCTACCAGCTAACTACCCAGCACATCAACAACACGTGTCTGGCAGTAACGAACGCCAAGGTGCGAGGTGAGGGTAACGCTGGCTGCGATGGTGAAGGTCGTGTGTCAGCTTGGTTGGGCCATGATTCTTAGCGGTTTGGCAGCTACATAGTGACGTAATTTGGCAGCTACGTAATTTCTGCGTACAACGATTTTCACATAACGAACTGGTTTTTGGAAAATGACTGACCATGCTAATACGTGAGGAATGGATCTAAACCTTTACCGGCACACAGCCGTGCCACCCATTCAGATGTCACCCCGGCTGCTGACAGCGGTGACAAGGCTAGCGGTGGTGACAAGCGCCATCCAGCCTGCAGTGCCCAAGGCGTGTACTACCTGGACCTGGCCCTCTGAAGGGACAGGTGGCCAGCCCTGCTCCACACGCAGAGGTCTGGATTAAAAATGAGCAGGCACATCTCCTGGCCTTTGACGTCCTTGCCACGTTGGTCTGTGAACCAGACAGGTTTACTGAGCAAGAATCGCCGCACGGGACGTGTGAAGAGGAGGAGATGCCGGCAGGAATCAGCACACAGGCAAGCAGAGTAGACAGCGTGGCCGTTTCCTGCTCACCGGAGCCCCGGGATGCTGTGAGCGGCTCCACCAAACCACAGCAGGGCGTGTGTCAGCAGCCATGTGTCTACTCTCCCGTATTCACAAGATCCCGAGGATGTCCAAGGGACGCCACCCGCCAGGACAGCTAAATTCACGGTCCTCACTGCATCTCTGCCGAGCCCTTCCTTCAGCATCTCCCCCAGAACAAGCGCCTGCAGAAGGGGCTGACCGTCTGCACCCCGGGCCCTGCTCCTCATAGGACAGGGAAAGGGCTGTCCCACCAGAAGTTCCCGTCAGGAAGGCACCCTCAATGTGGCAACTAGGGGCCTGGTGTGCAAGGTTAAGGGCTGCCACCGTGCTGACAAACATCTGTTTCCCTAAAGTACATCTGAGGCCAAAGTGCACCCTGGTTAAGTGGACGCAGGGAGGGAGCAAGGGTGACAGCAACTTCCGCGAGTTCATGGCCTCGCAAACGTTAAGGATGTGGAACCCAGAGAGCCTGCAGGGAGGCAGGAACGACTTACAGTTCTGATCAGAATCTTCTATTAATATTCTTAACTTCTGGACACAAAGCTGGAAGAGAAAGGAGGGATGGCCACCGGCTGCGACTGGTAAACCACAGCTCGGCCACACATCCGCCAACGGGAACTCCATGACTTGAGCTGCCCCACCTTCTGAGGCGGCCCTGCCCTAAGTGCCCGGCCCGGGAGAGGAGGTGAAGGGGAAAGGGCAACAAGTGGTCCCACACGGCAGCACTGGGGGGTGGAGGGCAAAAAGCTGGTACGTTATGTGTCTGTGAGAAGCTACCTCAAGGGGAGCCTTTCGGCTGTTCCCACACACTGGCAGCAAGAGCGATGAGTCCTCGAGACACAGGGGGGCTGCAGGGGAGGGGCTCCAGGGAGCCCAGGTGACGGCTTTAGGCAGGGCGGGCTGAGCCCCCATCACGGGAGGCAGCCAAGCAGAGCAGCAGGACTGCTGGCCGCCGTGGGCAAGTCTGCTCCCTGTCCCCCCACCCACACACTGAGCTGCACGGGACTGAGCAGTGCTGGGAGGCAAGTCATGGAGCTCAGCCGCTGGGGGATCATCCACAGCCTCCAGGAGGACTAGTGACGAGGCAGCAGGGCAGGGCTGGCACCTCGTTCAGTGAGGAGGTAGGAGAGCCCGAAGCGGGAGGGGGCAGGAGAGGCCCTGCACAACCCCGCAGCCCCACAAAGGCCCCTGTGGACGCCCACGGCCCAGATGTGGGGTCTCGTACCTGGATGCTGGCGCTGTGGTTGGGCATGCCGGAGGACAGGGAGATGAGGACTGAAACAGACAACCTCAGGTTAGCAACACAACACCGCCGCCGCAGTCACAGCCAGGCATCAATCCAAAGTACCAATCGTGGACACTGCCCCTCGTCCAGTGGGAGGGATGCATGGCTGAACTGCCACCATGCCCTGGGTGGTGCAAATGGTTAAGTGCTCAACTACTAGCCAAAAGGTTGGCGGTTCAAGTCCACCCACAGGCACCGCAGAAGAAAGGCCCAGTGACCTGCTTCTGTAAAAATCACCCCAAGGAGAAAACTAGGCAGCGCAGTTCTACTCTGACACACACAGGGCGACACGTCTGAATCAAACGACAGTAACTGTGTGTCCAACTTTCTGAGGAACCACCAAACCGTTTCTGCAGCGCCTGTGCCATTTCACATTCTCACCGGCAGCAGACAGGGTTCAATTCCCCCACATCCTCACCAACACCTGCTGTTTTCCATTTTTCTGATCACAGCCATCCCAGTGGGGGTGAAGCGGGACCTCCTCGTGGTTTTGATTTGCATCTTCCTAACGGTTAACAACTTGGAGCATCTTTTCAGGCACTTGGCCGTTTCTTTGGAGAAACACCAAGTCCTTCGCCCGATTTTTAAATGCACTGATTTTTTGTTGTTGAGTTGGAATTCTTTGTACATTCACAACCTTAATTCCTTACCAGATACGTGATTACAAGTTCTCCTGTTCCGTAGATTTTCACTTTCTTGACGACGTCCTTTGAAGCACAGTTTTTCATCTCAACCGAGTTCAGTTTATCTAGTTTCTCTTGCGCTGCCTGTGTTTTTGAAGTTAGACCTGAGAAGCCACTGCCTAGTCCAAAGCCACGTTTACTGTTAGGTCTTCTTCCAAGTGTCTTACAGTTTTACCTCTTACATTTAGGCCTCTGATCCATTTTGACTTAAGTGTATGGTATGAGGAGGGGTCCACCCGCACTCCTTTTTGCATGTGGAGGGAGAGTCAATCACCCCAGCCCACCTGGTGAAGAGACTGTGCCTCCCCAATGAGCTGCCACAGAGCCCTTGTCAAACTCGACAGCTGCAAATGCAGGGCTTACTTCTGCGCTCCCCATCCCATTCCACTGGTTCGTACGTGTGCCAGGACCACATTGTTTTGATTCCTGTAGCTTTGTAGTAAGTTTTAAAATCAGCAGGTATGGATTCACCAACCTTGTCATTCTTTTTAAAAACTGTTTTGGCTATTCCAAGTCCCTGTATTTCCATGCGAGTTTTTGGACCAACCTGTCCGTGTCCACAAGGAAGCCACCTGGGCTTTTGATAGGGATTCCTGTGAACCTCTACATCACCTTGGGGCATACTGCCACCTCAACAGTGTTAGCCCTTCCCATCCACGAAGAAGGGATGTGTTCCCATCATTTTAGGTCTCCTTTAATTTCTTCCAACAATTTTGTTTGTTTTCAGTGTACGATCTCGCACATCTTTTGTTAATTTCCTCTGATGTATTATACTTTTTATTTTGATGCTGCCTTCTGACTCCTGGAGAACCAAGACCAGCACGAGGAGCTTCCTTCTTTTCCAGTTCCTAATATCGGGGTGCCCTCAAGCCCGGTCCCTAGTCCCTTTCTCTGCTCTACTGAGTTGCTCTTCCTGGGGGGCACAGCTCCCTCATGTGACTTCTAACGCTAGCTGATGTGCTCTCGGGTCCAGCCTGCTGAGCTCCAGACTCCCGTAACCCCTGCTACACTGCATCTCAACCTGACGTGTAACTAGTCATAGTTGTGAGGTGCGGTCAGATCAGTTCCCATTCATAGTGACCCCACGTACAACAGAATGAAACACCGCCCGGCCTGCTGAGCTCCAGGCTCCTGTAACCCCTGCTACACAGCATCTCAACTGGACATTTAACTTGTTGTTGTGAGGTGCCATTAGGTTGGTTCCAACTCACAGCGACCCTCTATACAACAGAACGAAACACTGCCCGGTCCTGCACCATCCTCATAATGGTTGCTATGTCTGAGCCCACTGTTGCAGCCACTGTGTCAATCCATCTTCTCGAGAGTTTTCTTTTTTGCTAACCCTATTGGAAACTCTGATGGTGTAGTGGTTAAATGCTACAGCTGCTAACCAAAAGGTCAGCAGTTCGGATCCACCAAGTGCTTCTTGGAAACCATATGGGGCAGTTATACTCTGTCCTATAGGGTCACTATAAGTCGGAACTGACTCAATGGCAGCGGGTTTGGGTTTTTTTGGTACTTTACCAAGAACGATGTCCTTCTCCAGGGACTAAGTCCCTCCTGATCACATGTCCAAAGTACATGAGACAAAGTCTCACCACCCTCACTTCTAAGGAGCATTCTAGCTGTACTTCTTCCAAGACAGATTTGTTTGTTCTTCTGGCAGTCCATGATATATTCCACATTCTTCACAAACATCATAATTCAAAGGCATCAATTCTTCGTTCTTTTTATTCATCGTCCAGCTTTCACATGCATATGAGGCGACTGAAAACACCATGGCTTGGGTCAGGTGCACCTTAGTCCTTAAAGTGACACCTCAAAAAGGTCTGCACCAGATTTGCCCAATGTAAACAAACACCTTATTTAATAGACCCCTCAAAGTCTGCTCCCCCAAAACCACTCCATTACGGCTTGAATTGTGTCCCCCGCAAAATGTGTCATGAATCCTAACCTCTGCACCTGTGGATGTAATCCCATCTGGTTTTCTTATGTTAACAAGGCCACGTCAGCAGTGTGTCTTAAGCCTATCACTTTTGAAATACAAAAAGCAAATTGCAAAAAGATACAAAAGGGGACAGAGAAGGAAGCTAAACAAAAGGGAAGGTGCACATCAGGGAAGATGGCCAGAGCACTGGGGAACAAAAGTTGAAATCCGACAAGGACCTTCCTTCCCTGTGAAGGGCCACAGAGAGAAAGCCTCCCCCTAGAGCTGGCGCCCTGAATTCAGACTGCTAGCCCCCTGAACTGTGAGAAAATCCATCTCTGCTTGTGAAAGCCACCCCGCTGTGGTATTTCTGTCACAGCGGTGCCAGGAGACTAAGACACGCCTCACCCACAGCGCTCCGGCTCAGCTCCGTCCTTCCTCTGTGTAGGCCCCAGACCTCCGGGGCCCCAACTTCCCCTCATTAGCACTCACACCACCCAGTCTGGGTCCCAGCCCCACCTCTGCCCCTCCTGCCCTGACACCACTGAGTCTCACCAGGACTCAGAACCTCGGTGTGCCACCGTTATTCCTGCTGGGGTGAGGAGGGCACTCTGACGCTGTCTAATGAGCTTGAACGTTTATGGGCGGAAGGACACAACCTGAGAGCCGCTTTACAGCGCTCAGGAGAAAGTGTGAAGCGTGGTCGGAGGGGTGACAGGAGATGGGAGAGCCCAGTGCAACACCTGTTGACGCTGGTGGGCAGGGCTTTCCAGAGCTACACGGTAAGTGCCTTATACAGGAGATGCACAGGACACGGGTGGCTGAGCTGCCTCAGAAAGCTGCATAAACACCAGGACCTGCCATCGCAGCCCCAGCCCTCCTCCCCACACAGCCTCTGGGACACCCCCCGGCTGTCAGGGCCTCACGGTGCTCACCTGCGATCACGGTGTTCACACACTCGTAGAGGAGGGACATGGCCGATGTGCTAGGGGAGAAGAGATGGAGAAGGCCATGAGGACTGAGGCTGGGCTCTCCATGTCTCAGGCCAACACAGGGCCTCGCGGGAAGGCCCTGCTCCACCAACAGTGTGGCCCATGTCCCCGAGCGGGCCATCCTCTAAACAGACGCAGCCCAGAAAAAAGCCAGGATCCCCACCACGCAGAAAGCCCACCTCCAAATGGATAGGGTGTTGGAGACCCTAATGCCTGGGGGCCGCCTTAGCACCCTGGGGGCACCATAAGGATGAGGACTAGGGTGCTGCTGCAGCCCACAGCCCCCCGCCCCCAGCCCTGCAACCTGGACCAGGCTGGGAACCACGCCCCCCACCCTGGAAGCCCTAAGACTTGACAGAAACAGGCCCTGACACAAGCACGGGAGCCTCCCAGAACCGCAGTAGGTGGTGTGAGGGTCTGCTGAGCCAGACTGCCTCCTAAGCAGACAGCCGTGGCTGGCACGCACAATGCCTAGACAACGCACCTGCCCTCCTGTGCTTGCCATTGCTGTTTTAAAACTGGAATTAAAAAAGACACCACCCTACAGCCCATTTCCCCGAAGGACTACCTGACGCCAGAGGCCAGGGGCCTGCTCTGGAATACACGAGCTGATGCTAAAAGCCCACACCAGGGTGTGTCTGCTTCTGTTGTGACATGTCTGTCAGGTGATCCCATAGGGCCCTCTGCAGGCGCCACCCCCGCCCCCCCGCCCCAGGGATCCGGCACCCTCCACTGGCTGCACCACTCCTCCTGACCAGGGGTCTCACTGTGTGCACCCAAAACCTGCTGCACCTGGCAGGCCCAAAGCTGTGTGCACACGCAGGCTGCGCTCACCTGTGGATTAGGTTGGTGAGGGGCTCGATCAGCTTCTTGCCCAGTCTTGGTTCTAGTGGAGTCAGAGCACCGAACTGCGGGGTAAAGAAAGCGAGCAGTGCGTCACGTGCAGCCAGAAACAAGACCACACAGAAGCTTGCAAGATTCCTCATCACTTATGTTCACGGCAGCCAAGTGGTAGAACACCCACGTGGTCCTGCACAGGTGGTAGATACACACAACGTGGTCCATCCACACACACAACGGGATATTCCTCAGCTGTAAAGAGGAAGGAAGCTGGTACGTGCTATGACATGGATGAACCTCGGAAACAAGGTGCTCAGTGAAAGGAGTCAGGCACAAAAGAGCAAGTATCATATGGTCCCATTTATACGAAATGTGTGGACTAAGCAAATTCATAAAGACAAGTCCGTTAATGGTTACCAGAGCGGAATGGGAGTGGCTGCTAATGGGTAAGAGGTCTCTTTGGGGGTGATGAGAACGTTCTGGAGCTAGATGGTGGTGGTGGTACAATGTTAGGAATGTAATTAACGCCACTGAATTGTACACTTACAAACGGCTGAAATGGCCAGTTTTATGTGATTTATATTTTATCACAACTGAAAAAGAAAAAGGGACAGTATGCTGCAAGAGGAACGGGCCTTCTCTTACGATCACACTGACCCATCCACTTCTCCTCACACACTGCTTAAGGCACTCACTGGACCCTTCAGAGGCATTTTCCAAATACGCCACAGGAGGGCACTACTTGCCAGTTTGATGATTTTGATGAGGACCCAGTTGTTGGTTGATGAGGTCATGAGCTTGAAGAACAGTGGGGCAAGGGACAGGTAGTTTTTTGGATTGCGTCTGGCCAACTCGCAGATGACGTTGACGGCCGCTGACTGGACACCTGTGGGGCAGGAGCAGATGTGTCCTCGTCAGCAGGACCTGCACTGCACCCATCCTGTGCGCACACCATTCCAACCCGGACGGCCTAAGGATCCTCCTGCCGGCATGCCCTACCGGCCCGGGAATCCCCGCCAGCAAGTCCTAGAGGCCTGGTGGTCACCCCGCCACCCACTGCATGTCCTAGATTCCTGGTGGGCCCCTCCGGCATGTCCTAGAGGCCTGGTGGCACCCCCCACCAGCACATCCTAGAGGCTCGGGGTCCCGGCCAGCACGTCCTAGAAGCCTGCTGCCCATTCCCCCACCCCACACATTCTAGAGACCCAAGGGTCCCCGCTGGCACATCCTAGAGTGGAGGAGCCAGCAGCACAGGTGTGAGCTCATGATGGGGAAGAGAGGAAGGTGCACAGGTGACAGCCTGTGGTACCAGAAAGGAAGGAAGCACTCAGAAAATGACGGGGCACGTCACACGGCCCCAGAGTCCACTTGAAGGGGCACCTGCTATGGGTTGAATTGTGTCCCCCAAAAAGATGTGTATGGTCCTAAGCTCAGAAACTATGAACGTGACCTTGTTGGCAATAGGGTCTCTGAAGATGTTACACAGGCAACAAGAGCTCACGGTGGAACAGGGTAGGTCGCAATCCCAGAGAACTGGTGCCCTCCTTGTAAAACAAGAAAGGACCCTAGACAGAAAGAGACAGAGAGGACAGACGGCCAAGTGAACACGGAGGCAGAGAATGGAGTGATGCAGCCACAAGCCCAGGAACGCCTGGAGCCCCAGAAGCTGGAAGAGACAAGGCAGGTCCTCCCCTAGAGCCTTCAGAGGGAATGTGGCCCTGCCAACACTTCAGATTCTGGCCTCCAGGACTGAGAGACTAAATCCCTGTTTCCAGCCACCCAGCGTGTGGTACTTTATTACAGCGGCCCACCCTAACCCGAGACAACGTGAACAAAGAGAAACCACAGCGATGGCTAACCCACGAGAGAAAATCAAGGTACAGGAGTCCATTTTCACGTACACGAATGTATGAGGGGCGAGAAGACACTCTTCCTCCATCAGAACTCCAGCACCCTGTGTAGGAAGAGTGACGGAAACAGAACAAGTCCCACGTGGCAGGCAGCGCAGCTCTAACGGGCCCAGTGAAGAACCCCAGGACAAGCTGAAGTTAGCGGGCAGAGCGTGAGGAGAGACAGGATATCCACATGGTGTCACAGTCTGGCCCCACAAGGTACCCGTAAGTTACAAAGGGAAAACCAGCTATTCACAGGGGAGGGCCCAGCAGGCGCCAAGCCCCATGACAGAGAAAGACGTCACCAACAAGACACACTGATGTGGGCGCCTCCTGACAGGAGTGCCCAAGCAGGACACACGCCGCGCTGGAGGTCCCACCAGAGACGCGCCGCTGCGACTGTGGAAAACCAGCACGCAGGCCCACACTGAGGGGCAGCCTACAGAGTCACTGGCTGGGGCCTTTCCACAGTCCCAAGTCCTGAAACACCAAGGCTGAGCACTGTCCCGATCAAAGGGGTCTACGGAGACACGACAGCTGTGAGCTGGAGGCTGGGCTGGATGGTGGGGACGGCGCGCAAAGGCAGCGAAGGCCGCAGGGTGGTTGCAGCACCACACCCGCATTCAGCTCCGCCGGGTGACCGTGTCTGAGTTACACGAGATGAAAACCTCACAGCGCTACACGCACAGCGCTACACGTGAGAGGACGGGCACATGGGAAGCTGCGCTACTTCACAGCTTCTTCTTAAGCTCTCAAATGATTTCAGAATGAAAAGTAAACATATCTTTAAAATTTATTCTCGTAAAAAGACCAGGCTTAATGGTCTGACTGAGACTAGAAGGACCCGGGAGGTCATGGTCCCCAGACCTTCTGTTAGCCCAAGACTAGAAACCATTCCCCAAGCCAACTCTTCAGACAGGGATTGGACTGGAACATGGGATAGAAAATGATACTGGGGAAGAGTAAGCTTCTTGGCTCAAGTAAACACATGAGGCTACGTGGGCAGCTCCTGTCTAGGATGGGAGATGAGAGGGCAGAGGGGGTCAGGAGCTGGTTGAATGGACACGGGGAACACAGGGTGGAGAGGAGCGTGCTGTCTCATTAGGGGGAGAGCAGCTAGGAGAACGTAGCATGGCACGCATACGTCTTTGTATGAGAGGCAGACTTAATTTGTAAACTTTCACTTATAGCACAATAAATTTAATAAAATTCTTTTAAAATTTTCATTATCAAGAAAGGAAAACTCAGGAACAATAGCTCTGTGGTTGGTCTGGAGTCTTCTGCAGATGGGAGAGCCTCAGAAAGTGTTAAGACGCAGCCTGTGGACAGGAGGGACAGGACGTAGTTGTGAGAACGGGAACCCTGCCAAGCGTGCCTGGAAGCGGCCCCTTCTGTCCCCAGTGTCGTTCAAAACCTTCCCGCTCCAGAGACCACCTGCACCTTCATGATCCTGTGGGCGCAGCTCCTGCTGCTGACGGGGGCACCACCCCCAGGTCCGACTCTCCCCTGCAGAAGGGCACCCAGCGGCCAAGAAAGAAGCAGGACTTGTGCTGCACAGTCCTGAGTGTAGCACCAGGAGAAGGCGTGAGGGGTGGTCCTCACACACTCAGCACCATTTCAGACAGCGGACCTTTCCCTTCATCTCCTTGTGCCGAGGCGGGAGGCAAAGGGTTGTCAGCTCAGGGCAATGCCACCAATGCCAAGACCCCACGCTTGCTGGGCCCCTGGGATGGGACCACTCCCAGGTGAGCGGACGGGCCTGGGAAACCTCCCGGAGCCAGGCTGGGACCCACAGCTCTGCCCATCCCCAGGCTCTGGGAAAAGGCGCGCCCCACACCTGGAATCACACCCCAGAGCTCGGGGCTCACTATCCCCATGCCTCTGGCGACTGCCCACTCTGTGCTGAGGCTGTAACACCAGGTCCGGGGCTGCACCACCATGCAGGGGCCTCAGTGCTAGGAGGCTGCTTAAACGTAAGGATGCCAAAAGGAAACAAAAACTTAACATCCGATTGCCCAACCACACAGGCCACATTTCATATGCTCAGCGGCTACACGCAGCTGGCGGTGGCTACTGTACTGGATGGTGCAGGTCTAGAAAGTTCTACCGGACAGCACTGGAGCAGGGGTGGGGCCTTGCCTGCAGGATCGCAGAAAGGGCTCAGCAGGCACCTGCCGTCCACACAGCTACCCTGCCGTGTTGAATCTGCCTGTCCCTTCCTGACACATGAGGAACCCGCAGCTCAGCCGGGCCAGGGTCTCGCCTGAGGCCACCCAGCAGGGGTGGCTGACCTTTGTTCTTTATACTACATCACGTCGCTTCTAAGACGACGGAAATCCCGGACGGCGGCGTGAAGATGCTCAGAGGGGCTCTGGAAATCCCTCCTGCCAGGGTGCCCCCACAGCTCCTGCTACACCCATGCAGCTGGCCTCCGTTACTGCAGGGACCCTGAGCCCACAACCCATCAGAACAGAGCTCACGGTCGCCCACGTGCTGTGCCTGAGTCCGTCGGGGGAGTTCTAGGCAGGCAGGTTCCCAGGATTCCACAGTCCTCCAGTTACTTCTTTAAAAGCCTTGTCCTAGCTGCACCTTTGTGTGCAGCCAGAAATTTTCACAATTTTGAGCCCTGCGCTGCCCCCATCTCAGTTCAGAGGGGCCCCGGCCGTGTCCTGGACCTCAATGCCCATCTCATCGTGCACCCCGCTCCACTCCACACACCGGGGTCGGGGTCCTCCAGCTTCTCCTTCAGGCGTGGGAAAGCGGGGCGCAGCGACTCGGGGTACTTGAGGAACACCTTGTACATGATCAGCACGGCCTTCTTCCGGATGTAGGGCTTCGTGTGCGACATCTACGAGACAACAGGGACTCGGTCTCCGTGCGTCCTTCCATGCCCCAGTGCCACCCCGAATCCCACTCCCGCGACCCACGAGGAAGGCCTCTGTCCAGCTCACCCAGAGCCAGCCTTTGAGCTGCCACCCACCAACCCCAGTGGCCACAGAGTCTGGACGGAATCAGAGCCGCCAGTGCCATGACCAAAAACCCCCAACCCCGTTCCATGGTTCCTGACCCGCCGGAGCCCATGGAAGGAGGGAGAGCTCTGAAAAGTGGTCTTCGGCCCCATCAACGTGAGCCCGAGATCTAGGCTGCCAATACCATGCCCAGAGCTCCCACGCTCTGGCTTCTCCCCTCACCCCGTGGTATTGACTCTACAGCTGCTCTCCCATCTTGGAATAGTGCTCAGACCGAGAAGGCCCTCACATCCAGGTGGCCAGGGCCCTCACCTGTCAAGGCCCAAGCAAGCCTCACCTCCTCCAACTGGTTCGCCCCCACAACCCCTTACCCACCCACCCAACACCCACATTCACTGTATGCAATTTGAAAACTCCCCCCAGGGCTCTCAGCTCTTCACTCTGGACCAAGGATGGCACTCTCTGCAAGGGACCATGAGGATGGAACTCAGCCATTTTAACACAAAGCCGCCACGGACCAGATGCCACCGCGGACCAGATGGAAACAAATGGGTGTGCTCACATGCCAATAAAACTTTATTTACAAGGGCGGGTGGTTTGCTGCTTTTGATTTGGTCTGCAGGCTGGAGCTTGCCAACCCTAATCTAGAACCCATGTGGGTGGTGCCTGCTGTCTCCTGGTTTAGAACTCACAAAATGGACCAGGAATCTGCTGGACCCTGATCTCGAACGCGTGTGGGCGGGGTCTGCCAGCCTGACCTAGAACTCACTAAATGGGCCAGGGATCTACTGGACCCTGATCTAGAACTCACTAAACGAGCTAGGCATCTCCCAGCCCTGATCTAGAACTCACTGAACAGGCCAGATCTGCCATCCCCGGTCTAGAACTCACTAAACGGGCTGGGGTGTGCCAGCCGTGATCTAGAACCCACCAAAATGGGCCGAAGGCCTGCCAACCCTGATCCAGAACTCACTGAACAGGCCGGGGTCTCCTGGCCTTCCTCTAGAACTCACCAAATGTTTCAGGGGTCTACTAGACCCTGATCTAGAACTTACTAAACAGCCTGGGTTTGCTGGCCCTTATCTAAAACTTACTAAACAGACCGGGGTCTGCCAGCCCTGATCTAGAACTCATTAAACAGGCAGGGGTCTGCCAGCCTTCCTCTAGAACTCACTAAACGGGCCAGGGGTCTACTAGACCCTGATCTAGAACTCACTAAACAGGCCAGGGCTCTACTGGACCCTGATCTAGAACTCACTAAACGGGCCAGGGGTCTGGCTGGCCCTAATCTAGAATTCACTGAATAGGCCAGGGTCTCCCAGCCTTGCTCTAGAACTCAGCAAATGGGCCAGGGGTACTGGACCCTGATCTAGAACTCACTCAACGGGACAGGGGCCTGCTGGTCCTGACCTAGAACTCACTAAAAGGGCCAGGGTCTGCCTGCCCTGATGTAGAACTCACTAAACAGCCTGGGGTCTGCCGGCCTTGCTCTAGAACTCACCAACCAGATGGGCAAGGGGTCTACTGGAGCCTGATCTAGAACTCACTAAACAGGACAGGGGTCTGCTGGCCCTGATCTAGAACTCACTAAAGGGACCGAGGTCTACCATCCCCTGGTCTAGATCCTGCTAAATGAATCAGGAGCTGCCAGCCCCGAACTAGAACCTGAGCTAGTCTGGTTGTTCTGGGCAATCTCAAGACCTAACACCTTCCCAAGTGAACAGGCTGCCCAGGACACGGTAGACCTCACCGAGCAGGAATCTGAGCACCGCTCCGTGCTGCCTTAAGGGAACCACTGTTTGAAATAAACAAGCGGTCCTCCCAGGTAGTTGGGGGTTAAGTTGAGCATTCAGTAGATGTCTCCAAGAGCCATGATTTCTAAGAGGATCTCCAGGTTCCAAAATATCATTCTGGATCCCTGTGAGAGCAGAACTAGCCTGGGCTTTCTGGCCATAAAACCAACTTCACCAGAGAAGTCCAGCTGTGGTCAGATAAAAACACAAGGCCTCAAGGACAAAGAAAGAGAGAGCATCATCACAGACAGCTCACTGACCACTGGGTGTTGGCTGCCCCCACGCCCACCTTATCACGGAGATAACTGATCAGGGAATGTACTCACCCTCTGGGCGCACCCACCAGCACCTAACTCATCAGAGACCCACTCTTTCCCCCAAGGCAGGAGCATTTCAAAGAATGCAAAATAAAAAACTTGAGAATCAAACTACTCTGAGACAGACCCCAGCATGACAGGGACGGAGAAGTGGTGACTCGGTCTAGCATCCCACCCTGGCCGCTGTCCACACTGCCCCACTTTCTTGCCGGACATCCCGACCTTGGCCTGACGTGCACCCGACTGGTCTAGACCACATCCATGCGGCAAAGGCCATGCTCCGGACGTGCTCGCAAACTCACCAGCGTCATGATGTCATTTGCCAAGTCTCTGGCAAGATCTGGGGTGACAAAACAGGACAAACCAGTCAGCGCAACCCCAGTGTCGTACTGGCTGGGGCTGCTCAGGTCCTGCAACGGGAGGGACGAGGGGTCAGTGGGCAGCCGGGGGGCAGAGAGCAGCACCTTCCCCTGGGGCTGTGTGCAGGTCCGCGAGGGTGCAGCTGTGTCCCCATCTCCTCCCCCCACCTCAGAGAGCTCTGGGGTAACAAGGAAGATGAGACTTCGGGGGACCAACGATTCACGGCAGGTTCCACACTCTGTGTGTGCCCCAGAGAGCCACCGTGGGTGTGCTTGGGAACTGGTGACCACGCCTGGGGTGGGGACTGGAAAGTTTTCCTGGGGCCTCCTGTTTCACAAAGGGGGGCTGTGCCTCATGCAAGCACAGCTCTTGGTCCAGGGACACTTGGTCCCAGGGACATGGTCCAACTGTGGTGCACCCGGTGACCCTGCTCGCGATGACCGCAGCACTAAGGCAAAGGTGATGCCTGTCTGCCCCAAGAAGACAGTGGGCACAGCGCAGAGCAGCCCCATGGGGTCTCATCCTGGGAACCTGCCACCATGTGGGGGCTCTTCCTCCATGGCAAGGAGCCCCGGTGGTGTGACAGTGAAGCACTGAGCTGCTAAACCAAAAGGTCAGTGATTCAAACCCACCAGCAGCTCCACAGGAGAAAGACCTGGCAATCTGCTCCCATAAGTCACAGCCTAGGAAGCCCTACGGGGCAGCTCTACCCTGTCTCATGGGGTTGCCATGAGTCAGAACCGACTGGACAGCACTAACCACCACCCCCAAGACAAGCAGAGTAACCCCTCTAGATCCTTCCCGGGAGCGCAGAGAAGTGCTGGCCTGGAGGATGCAGTCACCACTGCAGTAAGGAGGGAACTCGGCACCTGGGACGAGAGGAGCTGACAGCTGCCCAAACCCTTCTCGGGGTCACCCAACTCTGGGTCCTAATCCCACAGTTCTAAAGAAAACTCATGAAAATGCTTGTTATGTGTTACCACCCGGCTCTGGGGAGAGGTTTTCTCTAGGAACACCTCCCCCCGCCCCGCCACCACCCCTGGCACCTTCTATCGATATGAGGCAAAAAACCCACGGAAGTGCACATAAGAGCTCACTTCCTGGCCTGTCATGGTAAATGTGGAAACACGGGCTTTCAAAGCCTCCCCACTCCCATGCTGAAACGTAAAACATCAGGACCCACAGCACAGAACTTGGTCCCCAGATGGCGAAAATGACCGGAGGGTCAAGGGAAGCGGCAGGGACCCGTGGAAGCTGCCATGGGACTTTTGGGAAATGACACTTTGCAGCAAGAATAATCACTGAGCAGCAAGGAGCCCCAGTGGCTCCCAGGGGGTCAGGGACGGCCCAGTCTCCGCCAGGCCCTGCACAGTGGGTTTCAAACTCTCTGGCTCCTTCAAGAAGCTGGCACAGACTGTGGACAGCTGAGGAGCGCCTGCCTCTCTTCTGAGAAAAGCACTGCCTCACAGAAGACGCACTTGCCCGCTGAAGGGCCAGAGGGGCCAGAGGTGCATGTGAGCTTGCTGGCCTTGGGGAGCGGCAGGAAAACAGCGTGGAGGACAAATGCATGCTGGGTCTCTGCAGGATGTGGACTCACCTTGCGGATCTGGTTGGTGGTCAGCATGATGACGTCCGTGCCCTCGTGGAAGCACTGCGAGGCGGCCAGGTACCCAATCCGCTGGCGGTGGGGAGCAGGTGGGGAAGAAAAGGCATGAGATGGAGATGGGCCACACTCAGCCTTCCAGGAGACTCCCAGCCCCACTCTGGTACCTTCTGCGGCTCCAAGCAGCCACCTGCTCTAGCCTCCACAGCAAAACCCTGCACCAGGGGCCATGAGGGGGTGGGCACTGGAAGCGGGAGCTTTTCTGGATCACAGCTGGAGGTCCCTCAAAGTCCAGGAGCGGGAAGTGCCCACCAAGTGTGTGGGTTTTCAGCATTCTAACGCTCTGCCTACAACTGGATCTTGTTCTAAAGCCTGTCACTAACACTCTGCCTTTCACTCCCTCATTGGCAGCCAGGAGTTGCTTTATGACCTGACGTAGTGGCCTCCTCCCCTACCCCACCCCAGGCCTCAGCTGGCACCACCACCGCCCTTCTGTCCCCTCACTCTCAAGACATGCCCCCAAAGCCTACAGCTCAGGACCCAAATGCATCAACACGCACCTGGACTGTGCACTCACCTTGAACGTGAACTTGGAGGCGCTCATCACTTCAATGATGTTGAAGGCGGCCCAGCTGATGTCATACCCCAGCATCTGTAACTGGGGCGGGGGGCACAGCACCGTTAACTTGGCGCAAAGCTGCAACACAGCTGAGGCCTCCCTCCCAGCACGCGGAAGCGCAAACTGTCCACAGCCAGCCTCCCCATGCACGTCGCGGGCTGTTTTAGGTCTTCTTTTGACAAACTCCTCTTCACAAATGAAAGCCACAAGACAGGTGACTAACCAGAACTGCAAGGGAGTGAGCTTCCACAACAGTGACACCGTATCTGCTGGTACAGCCAGAACTCCCAGCCAGCACGGGTATCCAGCTCAGACAGGGCTCCCAGATGGACCCTTCCTATCCCTCACATCTGATGAGGAAACAGGCCAGAAGGGGCAGTGCCTGGCCACTTCCACCACCCACCCAGGATGGGAGAGTTCCAAGCCTACACTCTGGCCACCAGGCTCAAGCCTTTAGGAGCTGGGACGCGGGAGTGACGGGGGGCTCCTGCTCATAGGCTCTGTGCACCTCTGCCCCAGCCAGCCCTGTGAGAGTCAGGACTCTGCTGTCCCAGACTCCAAAGCCCCCCAGCCCTGAGGCCAGGACCTGCACACGGTGTCAGTGACGGCGGGCCCAGCATGGCTGGGCAAGTGCACCAAGGTACTTACATACGTCAGCTTACAGACAGCGTTGGCTTTGACTGCGATGTTGTCTTGCTTCAGTTCCTGCTTGATTTCGTCAATGCACTGTGAGATGTATTTTGCCTGGAAAAGGGACAAAACTCAGGAATTACAATTATTTTGCTAACACAGTTCAGAATAGACACTTCAGAAGGAAGCCGGTCACGGTCTCATATCGTACGATTCCACTATGTAAAACGCCCAGAACGGGCAAATACCAGACACAGAAAGCTGGTCAGTGTTTGCCAGGGGCTGAGGGAGGGCAGTGGGGAGTGACTGACACTGGGGCTGGGGTTTCCTTTCAGGGACATGGAATGTCCTGGAATTAGATAGAGGAGCCAGTGGAACAACTCTGAGTTCACTGAATGCCCCTGGCAGTGGGGCCAGGAGTCCCTGCGGGGTCTGAGCAGATGATGTCTGCTACAGCATTCCTTAGATGAGGACACTGGATCAGGGGAGCCCCGTCACCCCCTGGCTGCCCCTGAGACTCCTCCCTACAACACCAGCCACATGCTGGGCTTGGGGTCCTCGCACATGCCACCCTCCCTCAACGGCTGGTCAGAGCTGGGCTGTGGATCCCGTTCCTCCAGGCCAATGGTCCAAGGTCACGTAGGCTCGCCTTCTCCTACAGCAACAGCAATAGTTTGACAACGCGAGTGCATGAGAGCTTCACTTCTCTGCACGGCTGAGTAAGGCTCCACTGTGCGGATGGACCACACTGTGTCTGTCCGTCCTGGACACTCAGGGTGTGTCCACCTTCTGGCTGATGTGAACAGTGCCGCTATCACGTGTGTAAGGCTTTTGCGTGGAGCGTGTTTTCACTTCTCCTGGGTCTGTGCTCAGGAGTGGAACTGCTGGGTCACATGGTGGCTCCGTGGTTAACTTTCCACAGCGGCTGCACCATTTCACATTCCCACAGCAGCGCATGAGGGTCTCATTTCTCCACATCGTTGCCAACGCTGTGACTGTCCATCTGTCATTCTTTCCATCTGAATCACTGAAACCATGTTCCCTGACATGCAAGGAGGGCCATGTATTCGGAGACAGGAGCTGGGGACCCCTCACGCGGGACCCAGTAACTTGAACGCGTGGAAGGAAACAGTGATGCCTGTTTCAACCTGCCGATGCTCCATCATAAAACATTCAGCAGAATCGTCTGTGGCCACGAGCGCACCAGGGGCTCTGAGCCTCTGCTGGGTGATGGTGGGGGGCTCAGGCCAGCTCAGGGTGTGGTCCCAGGCATGGGTCACAGGCGTGGGAGGGCTGAGCCGTGGGGCAGATGTGGGCTCACTCTGGGGACAGCTCCCCGGTCTTTCATGTCTTGACACCCCTAGAGACATGGGCCAGTTGCTGGACCTCACGTGTGGGTGCAGCTTCAGGTCAAAACCTTTTGGAATGGCATGCTAGTGGACATGCTAAATTAGCCCACAAGGAAGCCAACAGGAATGAAGACACACGTCCACACGAACAGCTGTTCACAGCACAATTCACAGTAGACAAAAGATGAAGACAGCCCAGGTGTCCATCAACACACGAATGGATAAAGTGTGGTCCACCCACACCACGGGTGACCATCAACAGAGGAATGGATAAAGTGTGGTCCACCCACACCACGGTTGTCCATCAACAGAGGAATGGATCAACTGTGGTCCACCCACTCCATGGGTGTCCACCAACAGATGAGTGGATCAACTGTGGTCCACCCACACCATTGGTGTCCACCAACAGACGAGTGGATAAACTGTGGTCCACCCACACCATGGGTGTCCACCAACAGACGAGTGGATAAGGTGTGGTCCACCCATACCACGGGTGTCCATCAACAGACGAATGGATAAACTGTGGTCCACCCATACCACGGGTGTCCATCAACAGATGAATGGATAAGCTGTGGTCCACCCACACCATGGGTGTCCATCAACAGATGAATGGATAAACTGTGGTCTACCCACACCATGGAACAGCATACGCCCAGAAATGGGAATAAAGCTCTGACGGATCTACCATGATGAAACATGTTGTGGGAAAGCCACGTGTTGTACAATGCCACTGATGTGACATGTCCACAAAAGGCAAATACAGACAGATATAAAGTGCATTAGGGGTTGCAGGGGCTGCAGGAGGGGACGGAGAGTGACTGCTAACGGGCACAGGGCTTCTTCTGGGGTGATGAGAATGTTCTGGAATTAGACAGAGGTGATGGTTGCACAACTCTGTGGATACAATGAATTTTGACGTGTACAGTTTAGAAAGTACGCCTGACCAAGCCATGATATTTTCAATCGCCTTGTAGGCATGTGAAAGCTGGACAATGATTGATAAACACTAAAGAAAAACGGATCTCTTTGTATTACAGTGTTGGCGAAGAATATTGACCATGCCATGGACTGTCAGAAGAACTAACAAGTGTGTTTTGGAAGACGTACAGCCAGAGTGCTCCTCGGAGGCAACAATGGTTAACACTTCATCTCACGTACTTTGGACAGGTTGTCAGGAGGGACCAGTCCCTGGAGGAGGACATCATCCTTGGTAAAGTGGAAGGTCGGTGAAAAAGAGGAAGACCCTCAATGAGGTGGACTGACACAGTGGCTGCAGCAATGGGCTCAAACACAGCAACGACTGTGGGAATGGCACAGGGCCAGGCAGTGTTTCCTTCTGTTGTGCACAGGGTCGCCATGACTCAGAACAAACTGGACAGCTCCCAGCAACGACACTTTAAAAGAGCGAGCCTCATGGTGTATAAATTATATCTCAGTCGAGCTGTTTAAAGCATTAAAAATTAAATTAAAAAATTTAATAAGAAAGAAATGGCATTGGCTCAGCCCCACCCGGCAAAGACTGCTTGAGGCAGGGCACGCTTCCCCTCTGTCTCTCCCTGAGGGATTCAAGTCTTCCAGGAACTCACCTGGGCTCCCACTTCAGGCAAATTCACTCATAAAAAAACTGCTCAAAGTATACACACATAATCTAGACCCAGAAAACCGTATCAAAAGCACACATTACAGATATTTTAAAGAATAAATGGCTGCATATCGCTGACACTTAAAAAGAAATTCCAGTGCAAGCATGACTCCATTTCTCGAATATCTCACCAGTTCCGGGCAAACTTCACACTTCACCACGGAGCAGATGAGGTACTAAAACACCGATGCTGGTTCCAGCATCTCTTCCGTTGTTCCCGAACCGCATTTAGAACAAAGGATACGTAAACCGAACCCGCTGCCACGGCATCTGTGTCGACTCACAGTGACCCTACGTGTGTATGAGGCTGCACACCGCCTTCATGGTCCTCCTGAGGACTACAGCGGGAGCCCCTGGGTGGTGCAAACAGGTAAGTGCTCAACTACCAAACAAAAGTTTGCTGGTTTAAACCCACGCGGAAGAGCCTCAGAAGACAGGCCTGGCTGTACACATCTGAAAGGTCAGACCCTCAGAAAACCTACGGGGCAGTTCTACTCTGCACACGCGAGGTCGCCACGACTAGGAATGGAATCGCCAGCGCCTCCTGACAACAACGGGACTATGACAAAACAGGACACCGCCTCCTGGCTACTCATCAGAACTCTCTGGGCCCTTTTTCAAGATTGGGAGTCCTGGGCCCTCTCTAATCAGGTCAGGATCTCGAGGGGAGGGGCCCTGATGACCTGCCATTTCTACAAAGCTCCGCAGTTGATTTCGAGGTGCTGTCATGCTCAAAAGTCACTGAACTTGACCCTTGACATTTCCAAGCAGTACTTTCTGGATTGTCCCAAGCATGCCGTTTCTGTCACTGTGTACAGCTGCCCCCACAACGTGCAGACACAGCTAAAGGGCAGCCTGCAGGCCACACTGCCCCTGGCTCAGGGACAAGGCACCCACGCTAATGAGTGTGAACCCCAGCAATGGGACACACGACCACAGCTCTGACAAGCTGAGCCCCAGAAGCCTCGCGTCCACAGGACCCGATGCAACGCCAGTGTTGCGGGGCGTCTGGTTTCTCAGGCCAGAACATTTTCGAAGTCCCATCAGTAACTGGGGCGGGGAGAGGACAGCAGTTACCACATCCGTCTTGCCAAGGACAACACGTCACCATCCACCACCATCGCTTCCAAAAGGAAAGGCATTTTATTTTAATGCGATAAGGGAAGTCGGCCTCAAAATGAAGGGGCGGCCTTCTGCTGACACGTCTGAGCTGTGCCAACAGTGGGACTCTGGCCCTACTCTGTGTGTCGTGGACGGGCTCCGGTGCCTCTGCAGCCAACGAAACGCGGTGGTGTGAAGGAGCCCAGAGCTGGAGGGCTCACACCCAGGTGTCGGCATCATTACAACCACAGTCATCAAAGACAGAAGTGACCAGAGGACAGGACAGCCCCCACACATACAGTCAGCTGACTGAGGGGACAGCACAGTTCCCCGCGGTGAGAAAGGATGGTCGTCTCCTGAAACGCTGCTAGGTCAGCTGACAGTCACACGTGTTGCTGGGTGCCACGGAGTCAATGCCAACTCACAGCGACCCCATGTGACAGAGCAGAACTGCCCCACAGTATTCCCCAGGCTGTCATGTTTGCGGAAGTAGGTTGCCAGGTCTCTCTCCTGTGGAGCTGCGGGGGCGGGGGGGGTTGGAACCGCTCACCTGTAGGTTAGGAGCCCAGTACTTAACCGTTGGTCCCTGGGGCTCCTTGTCTTCACCCTACCTCCCGCGCAGTTGTTCCCAGTGCGCTGGAGAGCGCCCTGAGGAAGGTGCGTGGGCAAGTCCTGAGAAAACATCTCCGTAACTCTGGTTCGACAGGACACCAACAACATGACCATGACAGGGAAATGCTGAGAAACTGGGCTGTGTTGGAATTGAGACCTTCTGTAGCTCTTAGTCAGCCCTGGTGGTGCAGCGGTAAAAGCAGCTGGCTGCTAACCAAAAGGCTGCCAGTTCACGTCCACCCAGAGACGCCTCCGGAGAAAGGCCTGGTGATCTACTTCTGAAGAACCCGCCACTGAAAACCCCAGGAAGTACAGTCCTGCTCTGACACACGTGAGGTCGCCCGGAGTCGGGGTCAACTTAACGTCACCTGGGGGGTCGCCCGGAGTCGGGGTCAACTTAACGTCACCTGGGGGGTTGCCCGGAGTCGGGGTCAACTTAACGTTACCTGGATAGCGCAAAGACACTGCTGAGAAAGGCGAGAGGCCACAGGCCGGGCAGAGCCGCTCACTGCACAGGCCACGGGGCTCCGCCCAGAATCGACAAAGAGCTCTCACAGCTGTGGGAAACCACAGCAAAACCTAACCCAGCAAGGGGCAGATTTCTGAGTGGGCCGCACCGTGTGGGAGGCCGGAGGGACAGGTGTCACTGCCCTGTGGGGAAGTGACGCTGATGAGAAAATCACCGCCCAAGGCAGCGGGATGAGAGCCAGGTGTGCAGTCAGGGCCTGTCTTAGTCACCTAGTGCTGCTATAACAGGAAATACCACAGAAGTTTATTCTCTTACAGTCCAGTAGGCTAGAAGTCCAAATGCAGGGCATCAGCTCCAGGGGAAGGCTTATCTTCGTCGGCTCTGGAGAAAGGTTCTCGTCATCAATCTTCCCCGGACTAGGAGCTTCTCCGTGCAGGAACCCCGGGTCCAAAGGGCATGCTCTGCTCCCGAGGCTGCTTTCTTGGTGGGATGAGGTCTCCAACTCTGCTTGCTTCTCTTTCATCTCTTGCAAGATAAAAGGTGGTGCAGGCCAGACCCCAGGGACACTCCCCTTACATTGGATCAGGGAAGCTTAAGGGTTTTACAATCTCACCCTAATCCTCTTTAACATAAATTTACAACCACAAAATAGAGGACGACCACACAATACTGGGAATCTAGGCCTAACCTAAATTGACACATGTTTTTGGCAGACACAATTCAATCCATGACATGGCCTAAAGCCCGGCCAGCTGCTCTAGCCCCTCTCCCACCCAGGCTGCTCCTCCTCCCTGCAGGTCTCCTCCCAAGACCTGGGGCACACATCAAGCTAACCCATCAAACATGTCACCCTTGGCTCAGACCAGTCAGTGCCCGTGAAGGGGAACCGCCCATCTAGGGGTGGGCACTCCCTTACCAACCCTCTGGCTCAAACTCACGCCAGCAGGAAGTGGATCAGTGGTCGTCAGGGACAGGGGAGGGGAATGAAGAGTGACTCGTAATGGGTACGAATTACCTTACAGGGTGATGGCAATGTCCTAAAAGTAACTTTCGGTGATAGTTACACAGTTCTGCAAACATCAATGTATACTCTGCTGTTGTTGCCACCTGCAGTCACGTCAGCCCGACTCATGGCAGCCCCACGCGCCATGGAGCGAAACATTGCCTCGTCCTGTGGCACCCCGATGGGACGCGCGTCAGACCACTGTGATCCTAAAGTTTTTCACTGGCTGATTTTCGGAGGTCGATCACGAGACCTTTCTTCCTAGTCAGACTTAGTCTCAAAGTTCTGCTGACCCTGTTCAGCATCACAGCATCACGCAGCCTCCAGAAAGACCAGTGGTGGCCGTGCATGAGGTGCGCTGGCCAGAAATCGAACCCGGGTCTCCTGCGTGGAAGGCGAGGATTCTACCACTGAACCTCCATTGTTCTCTAAGGTGTTTTATGAACACTAAAATCCACTGACATACACGCTTAAAACAGGCGGGTCGTATACCATGTAAGCTATATATCTATACACTGGTTTAAAAACAAACACCGCCGCCGCTGCTGGGTCAGGTCTGCTCCCAGACCAGGGCCTGGGGACAAGCGTGGCGCACGGCCCCCTCTGCCCTACACTGGATGACAGCAGTCTGGAGAAGCCCCTTAGGGTCTGTACTGGGCTGGATGGCATCCTCCAAAAACTCACGCCCACTCAGACCCTGTGAGTGTGACCTCACTTAGAAACAGCCTCTAATCAATGTTATCGGTTAACCCAAGGTGATACAGAAGCAAAACCAAAAAAAAAAAAAAAAACCTGTTGCCGTGGAGTCGATTCCAACTCACAGCGACCCTAGAGGACAGAGTAGAACCGCCCCACAATTTCCAAGAAGCTGCTGGTGGACTCGAACCGCCAGCCCTTTGGTCACCAGCCACAGCACTTAACCACTACGCCACAGGGGTTTCCACACAGGATCAGGGTGGAGTCCAGTCCAATAACTGGTGTCCTCAAAAAGGACAGACAGACAGACACACACAGAAGGCAGAAGGCGATCTGACGGTGGGGGTAGAGGCTAGAGTGATGCAACCACAAGCTGAGGAACACCTGGGGCCACCAGAAGCTGGAGAGACAAGGGAGGATCCTCCCCCAGAGCCTCCCTACAGAACCAACCCCGCCACACCTTGATCTCGGATTTCTGGCCTCCAGAACTGGTACCTGTGTCATGCGGATGACACAACCTTGCCTGCTGAAAGTGAAGAGGACTTGAAGCACTTACTAACGAAGATCAAAGACCACAGCCTTCAGTATGGATTACACCTCAACATAAAGAAAACAAAAATCCTCACAACTGGACCAATGAGCAACATCATGATAAATGGAGAAAAGATTGAAGTTGTCAAGGATTTCATTTTACTTGGATCCACAATCAACAGCCCTGGAAGCAGCAGTCAAGAAATCAAAAGACGCACTGCATCGGGCAAATCTGCTGCAAAGGACCTCTTTAAAGCATTGAGGAGCAAAGATGTCACCCTGAAGGCTAAGGTGCACCTGACCCAGGCCATGGTATTTTCAGTCACATCATATGCATGTGAAAGCTGGACAATGAATAAGGAAGACCGAAAAAGAGCAGACGCCTGTGAATCGTGGTGTTGGTGAAGAATATTGAATATACCGGCGACTGCCACCAAAGAACGAACAAATCTGTCTTAGAAGAAGTACAACCAGAATGTTCCTTAGAGGCAAGGATGACGAGACTGCATCTTACATACTTTGGACGTGTTGTCCGGAGGGATCAGTCCCTGGAGAAGGACATCATGCTTGGCAGAGTACAGGGTCAGCGGAAAAGAGAAAGACCCTCAACGAGGTGGACTGACACAGTGGCTGCAACAACAGGCTCAAGCATAACAACGATTGTGAGGATGGTCCAGGACCGGGCAGTGTTTCATTCTGTTGTGCACAGGGTCGCTATGAGTCAGAACCGACTCGACGGCACCTAACAACACAACAGAACTGGTAGCAGATGCCTTTCTGTAGTTTTCAGCCCCTGGCTCTGGGCACTGTGAGGGCGCCCCGGCTCCTGGGGCAGGCCCACGGGTTGTTTCTATTGCACACAGCAGCCAGGGGCCCAGAACTGGGTCTCCCAGCTGTGCAGACATCTGCCAGTGGGCTCAGGGGCCCCCTACATTCTCAAAATGGAAGCCACAGATAAGCCCTCCGCACCCAAGGTCCCACAGGGGTTCCACCCGGCTCTGGAATCCAGCCTCCACCCCACACCGCCTCTTCTCAACAGACAGATTCAATCAGTCACCTGTGATGTTGCCCATGTGAGCCACTCGGGAGACAGAAGACACAAGCTGGTGCAGCAGTACCTGGATGGAAGTCCTGAGAAGGCTGGACACAGCCAGAAACGGTCCAGAAGACCAGCGGGCCAGAGACAAGCTGTGAGCGAGGCAGGGCCTGAGAACTTGTCGGCAGTGAGACTCACATTTAAGGAGGAGTCACTGCATATTGACGCCACGTGTGCAAACTGCGTGCAAATTTACATGCCGCTGTTAGGGATCAAATTGTGTCCCCCCAAAAAATGCGTTGTAAATCTGAACCTCTATGCCTGTGGTGGTAATTTCATTTGGGAATGGGTTGTCTCCACGTTAATGCAACAGGATTAGTGTAGGGTATGTCTTAAATCAATCTCTTTTGAGACAGAAGAGACATTAAAAAAAAAAGGGAGCAAGCAGAGACCGAGTAAGATGTCAGGATGTCAAGATACATGGGGGTCTCCCAGGAACCAAGCAGCAAAAGCTGAAGAGGCAAGGACCTTCCTCCAGAGCCGGCAGAGAGAGAAAAACTTCCCCTAGAGCCAGCGCCCTGAATTCAGACTTCCAGCCTCCGCAGCTGTGAGGAAACAAATTGTTTGTCAAACCCCCCACTTGTGGTACTTCTGTTACAGCAGAGAACTAAGACAGGAGTCATTTAGCGCGCAGCTGTCAGCAGGCTCCACAGAACACCAAAAACCAAAAAACCAAACCCAGTGCCGTCGAGTCAATTCCGACTCATAACGACCCTATAGGACAGAGTAGAACCGCCCCATAGTTTCCAAGGAGCGCCGGGCAGATTCGAGCTGCCTCCCCTTTGGTTCACAGCCGTAGCACTTAACCACTATGCGGCCAGGGTTTCCTACAGAACATCAGGGATGGCTAACAGGGCCAAGACCCCTCTGGGGTCCCACAGGCTCCTGAGTAAGCCAGGTCAAACAAGAGGACCATCTGAGTGGTGAAGTTACAGGCAATAACAGCAGGCCATAAATTACCCAGAAACGAGCCTCGCAGGACTCTCTGAAGACGTAGTAGATGCGCTGTGAAAGGGCCTAGAGTAAGAGCTCCTCGGCGCTGCAACAATCAACCCAGGCAGCTGCTCACTGAAAGGTGTGAGGGCCAAGTCCACCCAGGCGCCTTGGAAGAACGGCCTGGCCATCGACTTCTGAAAACTCAGCCACTGACAACCCTGTGGAGCACAGTTCCACTCTGCACACACGGGGTGCCATGAGTCGGAGTCGACTCGGCAGCCTCAGGCTTGGGCTTTCTGATGAAGGATGTAAGGCAAAGGGTAACCAGAGACCCTCCAAATGGCTCTGCCAAACTTCTGATCGTGATGCACAGCCTCAGCGCAGTCACGCAGAAGGTGACGGCGACTCTCTCGGTCCCAGAAAGCTTCTCACGGTCTCAAGGCAAAAAAGAAACTGAGAGAGAGCCACCAAAAACTGAGGGGCTTTGACATGACTCTTATCATTGAAGAACCAGGAAAAAAAAACCCAAACCCGTTGCTGTTGAGACCATTTCAACTTATGGCGAGGCCATGTGACAGAGCAGAGCCACCCCCACAGGGTTTCCCAAGCTGCCATCTATAAGGGAGGAAGCCACCAGGTGCTTTCTCCTGCAGAGCCGCTGGGGGCTTCCAACTGCTAGCCCGTCAGCTAGCAGACGAGCGTTTAACCACTGCACCACTGTGGCTCTTCTATCTTTAGGGAAGCTCCGAATTTAAAGATAGCTCTTGTCCTCCCTGACACCCCGAGGTCACACAAGATCCCCACGGGTGTGGAATGAACACACGGAGGGGGGCTGCCCAGGCACCGTGCTTCCTGTGGGGTAGAGAGTCAACAAGGTCCCTACAGGGGGCCAGGACGCCGCTGCCCTGGCTGAGCTACATCTGGCCAGCGGGGCTGCGCTTTCAGGACTGCTCTATAGGAGATCCCCGGGAGACTACCCAGCCCTGTGGCTCCCAGCCCCCAGACCCCAAGCGCCTGTCAGGAGGCTGAGGGTCACACAGTATACGCTGCACTGGGCTGAATCACAGGAAACGGCCGTTTGAGGGTCAGAAACCAGAGGCTGTCAGCTCTTTCAGAGGGCTCACTCGGCCTTCACCCTGGAAGAGCCGGGACAGCTGGCCACCCCACAGGCCTCTCAACTCAGCACTGCTGAGCCAGGGCCACGTCCTGCTCTGGGGCCCATCCTGAGTGCAGAGGGCTGAGCACCATCCCTGCCTCCACGCACTCAATGCCATAGCAGCTCCCCCTGTCGCCACGGGGGAGAATCCTTGCCCTGGGGTCAGGACACTTAGTGACTTAAAGCAACACAAACATATTATCTCACAGCTCCGGGGCCAGGAGTCTGACATGGATCCACCTGAGGGGCTGAAATCCAGGTGTGGCTGGTTCCTTCCAGAAGCTCCAGAGAAGAATCGACGCCCTGCCCTTTCTAGCTTCCAGATCCCATGCACTCCCTGGCTCAGGGCCCTGTACCGCTCCGGTCTCCTGTTCCCTTGGTCACCTCTCTCTCTCTCTGACCCTGGCCCCCTCCCTCTTGTAAGAATCCTTGTTGACTACACTTAAGGCCCACTCAGCTAATCCAGGATCATCTCCTACCTCAAGCTACCTAACTTAGTCACACCTGGAGAGTTCCTATTGCCATCTAACAGCTCACACGTTCTGGGGATCAGGACATGGACGTCTCTGGGGGCCATTATTCAGCCAACCAGTCAGGCCACCCTCGGGGGCACCCAATCACTCAGGGGATCGGCAGGACGTGGTACGAGAAGGCGGGACCATCACAGCTTCCTTGGCTTTGGCAGAGACCTAATGACAGACAGACCATCCCAGCAAGGAGACAGTAGGGGCAGCCTGGCTGCTGGAAGCTCTGAGGAAGGGGGCACATCCTTGAGGACAAGGCACTACCTGAGGGTCGAGGGCAGGAACACCAAGGCTTACTGGTCATCACCAGAAGCTGGGAGAGACATGGAGCAGATTCTCCCTCAGAGCTGCTGGAGGGACTGACACGGCCGACACCCTGATCGCAGACTCCCAGCCTCCAGAACTGGGAGACGATACGTTTTTTTCTTATAAGTTGCTCGAGGAGCCCTGGTGGCGCAACGGTTAAGCGCTCAGCTCCTAACCAAAAGGAAGGCTTTGGTAGGTTCTTCCTTCTTACCGCACCTCTCCCCAGACGGAGACTCCTTGCAATGTAATTTCAAAAAAAAAAAAAAAAAAATGAAAGTTTATTTCTTATGATAGATTTCAGTTTAAAACTTCTTTGCAGCAACACAGAGATGAAGACCAGAAGTGACTTTAAAAGCCACATACAAAGATGGTGTGACTTAGCAGAAAGCATGTCATACAAAGTTTGGGAGAACCAGAGTCCAAGTTCCTGGGCTCGTGAACTAGGTGACAAATCAGGAGGAGTCCCCTGACCTCTCCGATGCTGTCCCCCCGGCTGTAAAGTTGGGGTGACGGCGGCCTTCCCCACCTTACTGAGTGGTCGTGAGGGTGAAGTAACAGAATGCAAAGTGCGCTCTAAGGAACTGCCTAGTTTGTTGTCCAAACCTCAGGCTGTGTGACTGATCCCTTAGCGGGTTGTGAGATCATATTTAGTGGGTGATACTTAAAAAGAAAAAAAAAAACAAAGAAGACAAGACCAGATTCCAGGCACTTTGAAACTTCTGTTTCTGCATACACGTCTGCAAGCGTCAGTGTGTGTGTGCGTATTCTTACTACGTAAAATGTATTTCTAAAATGGGTCCCCAAAATTTCAAAAACGGGGCTCATTCAGGCGCTCCTAGGGTCGCAGAATGTATTCTCATCCTTAAGGTACAGCGAGAGTGCTGTCGGCAGGTAGGTCGGACTCCACACGGGAATGTCCCTTGCTTATAAAACTCGGAAGTGACTAAACATAAAACAAATGACTTAATATTTTATTACCATGGGCGCTTTTCATATTTGGCGGAAAACTTTTCTTAACTTTAATTTTTTTATTATAAAATGTACCCACGACTCTGTAACATCCTTAGTGTTACTAGGTAAAAACTGAAATTAACTTTGCCCCCAATCCCACTCTTTCAAAGTAACCACCTGTCTGAGTCTCCTTGGTGTTGTAACAAATCACCACAAATCGGCGACTTAATATTGTGGTTCAGTGCAATCCAGTGAATTTCGATTCACAGCAAATCTTTACAAGAGCAGATTGCCAAGTCTTTCTTCCGCCATGCCACTGGGTGGGCTCGAACCACCAGCCTTTTGGGTAGCAGCTGGGCACAAACGGTTTGCACCACCCAGGGACCTTCACATTCCTACCGAACCCAAACAAAACCCGTTGCTGCAGAGTTGATTCTGACTCATGGAAAACCTACAGGACAGAGTACAACTGTCCCTCAGGGCTTCCAAGGAGCGGATGGTGAATTCCAACTGCCAACCTTCTGGTTAGCAACAAAACACTTAACCACTGCGCCACCGGGGCAATGCCTGAGAAACGCCAAACAAGGCAACGAGCAGCCCGGAGTCTGAAGGGAACATGTGAGCAACGATCCAGAGATCACGAAGGTGCTCTTCTGGTTAGGAAACCAGGGCAGGCAGACACGTGGTGTCCTGCCAGAAACTACCCACCAGTCAACAGCAGGGCCCATCTGGACACCTGTGACTTCTGAGGATGTCTAGCACCAGCCTGGCCCTGTATTGCTTTAAAACGCTGCCGTCGTCACTTGTTAGCTGCTGTCAAGTGGGCCCGAGTCATGGTGACCCCAGGCACAACAGAATGAAACGCTGCCTAGTCCTGCACCATCCGTGTGATGGTTTGAGGATCTGATCGTTGTAATCCACAAGGTGTTCACTGGCTGATTTTTGGAAGTCGATTGCCAGGCCTTTCTTCCTAGCCAGTCTTATTCTGAAAGCTCCGCTGAAGACTGTTCACCATCACAGCAACACACAAGCCTCAGGTGGCGGCTGCCCGTGAGGTGCACTGGCCTAGAATCGAACCCGGGTCTCCCGCATGGAAGCCATGAAACCTACTACTGAGCCACCACTGCCTCCATCACCACGCCTGCCTAACTTGCCCCCAGCCTGTGACAAAGGCGCTATGGAGTCACACCAATTCCAACCCAGGAAGCCACAGCTCAGGGTACTTCCCAGTGCCGAGGGACACGCCACTTTTAAAAACCACCTTAACAGTGTGTGGCCTTCCGTGGCAGAGACCCCAGCCCCTCTTTGTTGTTAGGTGCCAGTGAGTCGGATCTGACTCACAGCGACCTTATGTACAACAGAACGAGAGACCCCTCTTTAGAATCCCAAAATAGGCTGCTCAGTGATTGCCACCGAACAGAGGCAGAGGAACAGCGATGAGACCCGGCTGTTGCCATAAACTGCCCTTACTCACGGCAGCCCCACGTGCTACACAGGAGAACGGCTGCAGAGGATTTTCTCAGTTATCGTATCTCCAGAAACAGATCGCCAGGCCTTTCCTCCACATAGCCACCAAAATGTAAGTTCAGCTAAAAAGTAACCTCCACACTCACACTATGTTTCAAATTTGGTTAGCCCCCACTCAGTAAATAAATCAGGGAAACTAGTTACTATTTCAAAAACAAAAAAAATTAAAGGTAGTAACCAAAACCTACAGAGAGAGCTGCTAACATTCTGCAAAACCAAGGAGCAGTCAGAGAGAAGGGGAAGGGCCGGTGAAACGCAACTAAAATAACCTAATCCCATTTCAGTGTGGTCACACCAATTCTGAAAAAGTGCAACAAAGCGGCAAGAACTCAGGTTCCAGAAGGCTCTGGGCTGAGAGCAATTCCTACATCCGGTAACAAAAGGACCTCGCAGAGCCGCTGTGAGGACTTGGGAGGGGTGCCCAGGCGGCATATGCTATGGGGACCTACGGGGACCTACGGGACCGGATGCAGACCGCCGGCCAACAGCTGCTTTTCCCCGGGACCACCTTGCTCTCCACCCCGGGGATTCGGGGAGAAACACACCCAGGGACGTTTCCTAACGCGTCCACTGCCCAGTCACCACGGGCATCCCCCAACGAAGCCGGCCCTCGAGGCTCTGTGGCCACTGGCTGTTCCCCTTCTTCCTTCATCTAGGTCGCAGGCTGGGGGGAGGGCAGGGCAGGGCAGGGAACGATGCCCAATTACGATGTTACTTCTGGAAAACCCTTCGTGGCCCTGGCTGCCGGCTCTGTCCCCAGTTCGCTTCCCCATTCCTGGCCCCCTCCGCTGCTTCCTTGTTTCGGCCCAGGATGCTGACCGCCTTTCCTCCCGACAGCAGGCCCCCTCCGGGAGCGCGGGCGGGTGGGCGTCAGGCAGCGACCCGGGCCCGAGCATCTCCCGGGGGCCGGCGGACCCCTGCCTCGGTCTCCCGAGGGCGCTGCCAGCACGGAGGGTCCCTCAGGAGGAGACCGCTGGCCTGGGGCGGGGTCCGCGGCGCTGCGTCTTTACCAGGTGGTCCCAAACGCGCTCGGACGGGGCGCCCGCTGCTCGGGGTCCTGGGGGGCCTCCGCCGGGGCGCCCTTCAAGCCTGGGGGCCGCCTGGAGGGGGAGGGGCCGGCCCGCAGCTCCGAGCGGGTAAACTGAGGCTGGGGCGGGGCCCGGGACGCGGCGCCGTTAGCAGGGCTCCCAGGTCCTCGATGCGCTCGGGAGTCCGCGGCCCGCTGCTCGGGGCGGGGGCAGCCGGGCGCTGGGGCGGGTCTCGGGCGAGTAAGTGAGGCCGAGAGGCGGGCCGGGCCGGGCTCACCTCGTCCTCCTTGTGGTTGCGGATCCCGCGCACCAGATCCTGCAGGTTCTTGTCGAACATGCGGTCGATGCTGCCCTTGACCATCTTGAGGGCCATGGCGGCGGCCGACGGGGGCCGCGCCGGCCTCGAGCCCCGGCAGGCCCGCGGGCGGGCGCCAAGCGGGGATCCGGGGGCTGCGCCTGCACCCCGAGGAGCGCTGCGCTGCCGGCCGCCGCGTCACGGAGGATTCCCAGGCCAGCTCGGCGGCGGAACCCGTGTAGACGGCAGCGACGGCGGCTGCAGCGACTCAGGAGCCCCGCTCCAGCCCGGACCGATTGCAAATGGCGGACAAGATGGCGCCAGGTCAGCTGACGCTAGCGCTCCGGCCGCGCCGTCCCGCCCCCGGAAGCCCTGCCTCCCCAGGAAACCACGCCCCTCCCCTCCGAGACACCACGTTGCCCTGACGACCCCGGGCGGCCCAATGGGAACACGGGCACCGCCCTGTCCTGCAGCTCAGCCCGCCCCCTCCGCCTGTGGGTTCTTCCTCCTCACTGGTCAGTGGCCTCTGGAACTCCACCTACTTCCCCTTTCCGGCTTCTAGTCACGCCCCCTGGGAGACCCGGCCCCGCCCCACCTCTCAGCTAAGTGACAGCGTGGGCGGGGCGTGCTGTAGGCGGGGCGCCCACGTGGAGGGGCCGGCGAGTTCCTGCAGAAGGACCCAGCTCCGCCTCTTCTGAATCTCAAAGCTGACGTTGCCTGCGAACCTCCGAACCCGATGTTGAGGTTATCGAAGCTGTGTCTCAGAAAGCCACACAAAATCCCGTGATATGGCAAGACAGAGATTAACATTCCTACTGGAAGAAACTGAGGTGTAGAACTAGGATTGCAACACATTCATTTCATAACCATCTGTGAGAACGAATGGAAACCCTGATAGAATAGTGGTTAAGAGCTATGACTGCTAACCAAAAGGTCGCCAGTTCCAATCCACCAGGCGCTCCTCGGAAACCATATGGGATAGTTCTGCTCTGTCCTGTCGGGTCGCTATGAGTCGGAATCGACTCAACGGCAGCGGGTTTTGTTTTGTTTTGTTTTTTGGTATAAGAACAAACATCTGTCTTGGAAGAAGTACAGCCAGAATGCTCCTTAGGAGCAAGAATGGTGTGACTTGTCTTGCTTACTTTGGACGTGTTATCAGGAGGGACCAGTCCCTGGAGAAGGACATCATGCTTGGTGAAGTAGTGAACAAGATGGACTGACAGAGTGGCTGCAACAATGGCCTCAAACATAGCAAAGATCGTGAGGATGGAGTAGGACCAGGCAACACTTCATTCTCTCATACATGCGGTCTCTATGAATCAGAACCAACTTAATGGCACCTAACAACTGTGTGCCAGGCATGGTAAGGGGCATGGACAAACAGCTGTGGATGAGGATAAGGTATTTGAATAAGGTATTTGCAATACTTACATCTGACAAAGGACTTATATCCAAAATATAGTTAAACAAAAATCAAATCATAAAAAAACAAAAACTCCTACAAATCATGAAAAAGACAAACCAGTTAAAACACGGCAAGACTTGGACATCACTTCAACGAAGAAGACCTCCAAATGGCCGAGAAGCCTATGCATAGCATAAAAACCAAAAACCCCCAAACCTGTTGCCGTCAAGTAGATTCCAACTTGCAGCGACCCTATAGGACAGAGTAGAACTGCCCTGTACAGTTTCCAAGGAGCACCTGGTGGGTTTGAACTGCTGACTTTTTGGTTAGCAGCGGTAGCTCTTAACCACTAGGCAACTAGTTTCCATGCACAGCTTGTGCTTATATGACAGTAAGCCCTGTATTATTTGCTGTCAGGGATTATAATTATTGTTGTTACTTGCCATGAACTCGATTCCAACTCTTGGCAACTCCCTGTGTGCAGAGTAGAACTGCTCCATCGGGTTTTCTAGGCTGTGACCTTTCGGAAGCAGATCCACAGACCTGTCTTCCAAGGTGCCTCAGGGTGGGTTTAAACTGACAGTCTTTATGGCTAGCAGTAGAGTGCCTAACCATTTGAGCCACCCAGGGACTACAACGAGATACCTCTACACCCTCAGGAGAGTGGACAAAATGGGAAAGACTGACAATATCAAGTGTTGAAAAAACGTGGGGCTCCTAGGACTCACCTCTCATACTCTCCAGGTGGGAATGTAAAATAGCACAACTACTTGGGAAAACTATTTAACAGGATCTACTGAAGCTGAAGCTAACTCCGTGAGCCAGGATTCCACTAATGGGTATAACCCCAACAGGAATGCATGAATAGGGGCAGCACAGATATGTACAAGAAGACTCATAGCAGCTTTATTCATATTAGAGCCCTGGTGGCACAGTGGTTAAGGCACTCGGCCACTAACCCAAAGGTCTGCAGTTTGAACCCACCAGCTGCTCTGCAGGAGAAAGATGTGGCAGCCCTATGGGGCAGTTCTACTCTCTCCTACAGGGTTGCAATGAGTCAGAATCGACTTGAGGCCCTTGAGTTTGGTTTTTTATTTATTTATTTATTTTTTGGTTACTCATATTAGCCAAAAATCCCAAACAGCTCAAATATCCGTCAGCACAAAATGGATAATTTGTGGCATGTTCATGCGACGGAATGCTACTATGCAGCAATGAAAAAAAACACACTGCTTATAGTAGAGCAAAATGGGGTGAATTACACAGACATAATGTTGAGCAGGAGCCCTGGTCATGCAGTGGTTAACAGTTATGGCTGCTAACCTAAAGGTCGGCAGTTTGAATCCGCCAGCCGCTCCTTGGAAACCCTATGGGGCAGTTCTGCTCTGTCCTATAAGGTCTCTATGAGTTAGGATAGACTTAACAGCAACTGGTTTGTTTTTTGGGGGGATAAGGTTGAGCAAAATAAGTCAGTCACAAAAAGCGTGCACTGCATGATTCTATTGGTGTGAGGTTCCAGGATCTATGGCGATAAAGCTGAGTAACTTGTCCTAGATTACATAACTACACCTGGGAGAACGGAAAACTAGGGAAGTGAATTCTGGGAAGTCTGTGTAATAGCTTCCAGCCCAGCTGTTACAGGAAGGCGGCAGGGAAGCACTATGGCAATGGACCTCACAACGAGAAAACTGAACGAAATATATGAAACAGTGGCTTTTGGGCATTAACCGAAGACAGCACAGGGCTGTGCTCCTCAGGAGAAGGGAAACTCACAAAATGAAGCCTACGATCCCGCCCGTTTTCTGCCTAGAGGCAAGTTCCAGGCTACAGATCAGGGAAGGGAAACCAGAACAGAAACCAAGGGCCTCACCTAGTGGGCCGTGGTGGTTCAGTGGTAGAATCATCACCTTCCGGGCGGGAGATCTGGGTTCAATTTCCAGTTAATGGGCTTCACTTGCAGCTACTACGCAGCTGTAGGCGGAGGCTTATAAGTTGCTATGATGCCAAACAGGCTTCAGTGGAGCATCCAGACTAAGACAGACTAGGAAGAAAGGCCTGATGATCAACTTCTGAAAATCAGCCAGTGAAAACCCTACGGATCAAATGGTTGGGTAGAATTTGCAGAGTAGAGGGTTGGAGAGAATGAAGCTACGCGAGGAAGGAATTCTTCCATCTTCGTAGGGTTCCCCTTGAACCTTTGGCGAAATATCAAACTGTACATGCAACGGTCAAACTCCGTGAAGCAGGCAAAGAACAACTGGGAAACAACTTCCAGAGCTCATGCAGCTCCGGAATGTTCGGCCGAGGCTGGAGAGAACTCACTGAGTACGTGAGGCATTCAGCAGGGCCTCAGAAGAGTCACACCTTTTCACAGAGCTCAAACAAACCTGGAGACTATTCCAAACCCGGTCTAAAAGAGATTTTTCAGCTTTAAGTAATTTAACTGCCAACCAGAACAAAGTCCGACATTTTCTATAGGAAAATGACAAAACCCCGGATTTATTAACTGATAAATAAAAGTCAAACTGACTATAACTTGATTTGTAAACTTTCACTTAAAGCACAGTAAAAATTATTAAAAAAAAAAAATTCCAACTGACTAGCATTCAAGGGCTGAGTTCCTGGCTACTAACCGAAAGGTTGAAGGTTCTAATGTATCCAACACCTCCGCAAGAAAAAGCCCTGATGATCTCAGCTTCTGTAAAGATAGTTGTTGTCGTTAGGTGTTGTCGAGTCATTTTGCACTCATAGTGACTCCATGTACAACACAACGAAACATTGCCTGGTCCTGTGCCATACTCATGATCATGGTTATGCTTGAGCCTAGCGTTGAAGCCACTGTGTCAATCTGTCTCATAGAGGGCCTTCCTCTTTTTTGCTGACCCTCCACTCTACCAAGCATGATGTCCCTCTTCAGGGACTGGTCCCTTCTGATAACATGTTCAAAATGTGAGACTTCTTCATATCGTCCAGCTTCTCAGATTATTTGCTCAGCATACAGATAGAATAAGTATGTTGAAAGGATACAACCCTGATGCACACCTTCCTGACTTTAAACCAGGCAGTATCCCTTTGTTCTGTTCTAGTGTCCTTATGACAGAGAAGAAGAGACACAGACGTGCAGAGGACAAAAGACTTAGAGTTAGGCCGCAGCTGCAAACCAAGGAACGCTGGGAACCAGAAGCTGGGAGAGATAAGAAGGCATCTTCCACAAAAGCCTCCAAAGACTGCGAGGTCCTGCTGACACGCTGATCTGGACTCCTGGCCTCCAGAACTGTGAGACAATAAATTTATGTTGTTATAAGCCATCTACTTTATGGTGCTTTGTCACTGCAGCCCTGGGGTCCTCGCACAGCCTCTAATAACAAGTCAAGCTTGGCTTTTGAGCACTTTGGTTATGCTCTCAGGAGTGATCAGTCCTTGGAGAAGGACATCATGCTTGATAAAGAACAGAGTCAGAGAAAAAGAAGAAGACCCTCAATGAGATGGACTGACACAGTGGCTGCGACAATGGGCTCAAGGCTAACAACAATTGTGAGGATGGCACAGGACCAGGCAGTGTTTCGTTCTGTTGTACGTAGGGTCACTGTGAGTCAGAACTGACCCGAGGGCACCTAACAACAGCAACAACGTAAGCCACCTGCTTTTGGTGCTTTGTCAGGCAGCCCTGGGCCCTCACATGCCTCTGATAACAAGTCACGTTTGGCTGTTAAGCACTTGAAATACGGCCAGTGTGACTGAGGAACGGCCAGTGTGACTGAGGAACGGAGTTTGAATTCTGTATAAAATTAAATACCACAGCTAGTGGCTACCATGTTGCAGAGTGCGAGGCTAAAGGAGCAGTTTAAATGGGGCAGGTGGGGGAGTGTGGAGTCAAAGGCTTTGGTCAGGTTCCCACCTCTGCCAGGAGTTCAGTGTGTTCAGACAAATCACTGTCGGAGCCTCAGTTTTCTCATTTGTCTAAGAGGAAAAAATAAATGAAAGCCCCTAACTTATAGGGCTGAACTGAGGATTAATCCAGGGATTTTCAACCTGGGTAGATTTTGCCCTCGAAGACATTGGTAATGTCAGTTGTTGTGTGTTGCTGGCTGTACAGTCAGTTACCATTCATAGCGACCCCATGCACAACAGAATGAAACATTGCCCAGTCCTGCACCACCCGCGCAATCTCTGTTATGCTTGAGCCCATTGTTGCAACCACTGTGTCAGTCCGTCTCCTTAAGGGCCTTCCTCTTTTTCACTGACCCTCTACTTTACCAAGCATGATGTCCTCCTCCAGGGACTGATCTCTCCTGATAACCTGTCCAAAGTGTATTAGGCGTAGTCTCGCCATGCTTCTAAGAAGCATTGTGGTTGTACTTTTTCCAGAACAGATTTGTTCATTCTTTTGGCAGTCCGTCCATTCTATACTTAACATTCTTTGCCAACACCACAATTCAAAGGTGTCAATTCTTGTTCAGTCTTCCTCATTCATTGTCCAGCTTTAGCATGCATATAAGGCGATCAAAAACACCATGGCATAGGTCAGGAGCACCTTAGTCCTCAAGGTGATGTCTTTGCTTTTCAACACTTTAAAGAGGTATTTTGCAGCCCATTTGCCCAATGCAATGCGTCTTTTGATTTCCTGACTGCTGCTTCCATGGGTGTTGATTGTGGATTCAAGTAAAATGAAATCCTGGACAACTTTAGTGTTTTCTCAGTTTATCATGATGTTGCTTATTGGTCCAGTTGTTGTAAGGATTTTTGTTTTCTTTATGTTGAGATGTGATCCGTAGTGAGGGTGTGGCCCTTGATCTTCATTAGTAAGTGCTTCAAATCCTCTTCACTTTCAGCAAGCAAGGTTGTGTCATCTGCATATCACAGGCCGTTAGTGAGTCTTCCTCCAATTCTGATGCCCCGTTTTTCCTCATGTCGTCCAGCTTCTTGGATTATTTGCTCAGTATACAGATTGAATAGGTATGTTGAAAGGATACAACCATGACGCACGCCTTTCCTGACTTTAAACCAATCAGTATCCCCTTGTTCTTTTTGAGCAACTGCCTCTTGGTCCATGTACAGGTTATGAACACAATTAAGTGTTCTGTAATTCCCATTCTTCACAGTGTTATCCATAATTTGATATGATCCACATAGTCGAATGCCTTTGCATAGTCCATAAAACACAGGTAAACATCCTTCTGGTATTCTCTGCTTTCGGCCAGGACCCATCTGACATCAGCAATGATATCCCTGGTTCCAAATCCTGTTCTGAAACTTACTTGAATTTCTGGCAGTTCCTGGTTGATATACTGCTGCGGCCACTTTAGAGTGACCTTCTGGAGATACGTTTTTGGGTGTCAAAATGGGGAGGAGGGAAGATGTTACTGGCACCTAGTGGGTGGAGGCCAGGAATGCTACTTAGACTCTGCAGTGCACAGAATGGCCCCACCCCAGAGAAGGATCTGGCCCCAAACATGGATAGTGCCAAAGCAGAGAAGCTCTGCTCTAGAGAACACAAACTAATCCACAGTGACAGAAAGCGGGTCAGTGATTGCCTGAGGACGGGGCAGGAAGCGGAGAGGAGAGGCTGCAGAGGGACTGGAGGGAGAAGGACACATTCACCATCTTGATTGTGGAGGTGCTTTCATGGGGGCTTACCTCAAATATGTGAAGTTTATTCTATGTCAGTTAAACCTCAGTGAAGCTTTCTTAAAATGACACTCGGTGATATCCTCTGCCCCGTTCCCTGCTGGACTTTTCTCCTTAAAACTTACCATTTTCTGACACACCATATTTGCTACTTTGTTATTTATTTATTAGTGGTCTCCACTCAAATGGAAGCTATATAATCTGGTGATCTTTACCTTTTTGTTTGATGTATGAATAGGCATTTAATAAATATTTTGTTAAGTCGGTGAAGACCAGAGAATGGTTACAACAAGGACTGACTTTTACAGAAGTGGGAGCAGGTGGCCTGCCTGCGATCCTCAGGAAAGCCAGCAGAGAGCAATGCTAGCCAGGCTCAGAGAGGGGGTGGCTCCTCTGCAACGGTCTTGGTACCTGAAGCCCTGAGCATGGGGAAACGGCTGGAGGTCCAGGCACTTCTGATCAGTCCCAACTCAAGCTCTGAATTAGTTTCCATGTCTACAAATGAGGGCTTATCCATCCATCCATCCATCATCCACCCAGCCATTCCTCCTTCCTTCTTTCCTTCCTTTCTTCTTAGGATCCTTCCTTTCTCCATTCATACATCATTCATCCATTTATACATCTATTCACCCATCCACTTATCCATTCATGCTCCCATTCATTAATTCCTCCATCCATCCATCCATCTATTCCTACATTCATTTCTTCTTTCATGCATTCGTACATGTATTCATCCATTCATACATCCATTCAGGCATACTTCTATTCATTCGTTCATGCTTCCATTCGTCCCTTAATTCATTAATTCCTTCATCCATCCCTCCATTCATCCTTTCTTTCCTTCTTTCATGTATTCGTCCATCCATCCATCCATCCATCCATCCATCCATCCACCCACCTACCCATTTATTCAAAAACAACATCCTGAATATCTACTGTGTGCCGACATTGGCAATGAGCTGAGGAGCAGGACAAGGCTGTGGCCAGGAAGCTTGGAGAAAAAGTGGTCTAGGAAGAGGCCAGGACAAACAAGGATTAGAACAAGCTTGCATATTGGAGGGACAGAGAGGAGGCTGGTGTGGTTGGAGCAGAATAAGCAGGGATGAGGGACTGGGGAGAAGAGGAAGATGAGCTTGAAAAGGTCAACATGGGTCATATGAAGCATCATCTTAACAGTTCTCCAAATGGGTGCAACAATTTACAGAATAGATTTGACATATACTGAACACTAATGACCGAAGACCAGATGAGTTGTGCGATGACATCAAGGACATCATACATGAAGAAAGCAAGAGATCATTAAAAAGACAGGAAAGAAGAAAAAACCAAAACGGATGTCAGAAGAGATGCTAAAACTTGCCCATGAACATTGAGCAGCTAAAAAGAAAGGAAGGAATATGAAGTAAAAGAGCTGAACAGAAGATTCAAAGGGTAGCTTGAGAAGAAGTATTGAAATGTGCAAAGACTTGGAGTTAGAAAACCAAAAGGGAAGAACATGCTCAGCATATCTCAAGCCTAAAGAACTGAAGAAAAAATTCAAGCCTCGAGTTACGATATTAAAGGATTCCGTGAACAAAATGTTGAATGATGCAGAAAGCATCAAAAGAACATGGAAGAAACATACAGAGTCACTGTACCAAAAAGAATTGATTGACTCTGAACCATTTGAGGAGGTAGCATATGATCAAGAACCCATGGTATCGAAGGAAGAGGTCCAAGCTGCATGGAAGGCATTGGTGAAAAACAGCTTCTGGAACTGATAAATTCCAACTGAGATGTTTCAACAAATGCGTGCAGCACTGGAGCTGCTTATCCATCTATGCCATGAAATTTGGAGGATGGCTGCCTGGCCGACTGATTGGAAGAGATCCATATTTGTGCCCATTTCAAAGAAAGGTGATCGAACAAAATGCAGAGATTATTGAACAGTATCATTAATACCAAAGGCAAGTAAAATTTTCTGAAGATAATTCAAAATGGTTGAATCAGTACATCGATGAGGCACTGCCAGAAAGTCAAGTTGGATTCTAGAAGAGGAGGTTGAACCAGGGATATCATTGCTGATATCGGATGGAGCCTGGCTGAAAGCAGAGGATACCAGAAAGATGTTTACCTGTGTGTTATTGACTATGCAAAAGCATTCGACTGTGTGAATCATAACAAGTTATGGAAAACATTGCAAAGAATAAGAATTCCCATTCTTAATTGAGCTTAATTGTGCACATGCAGAACCTGTACACAGACCAAGGATATTCAGCATGGTTTGAAATCAGGAAAGGTGTGCATCAAGGTTGTATCCTTTCACTATACCTATTCAATCTGTAAAGGTAAAGGTTCCTCATGAGCACAATTAAGTGTTCTGGAATTCACAGTCTTTGCAATGTTATCCATAATTTGTTATGATCCACACAGTCAAATGCGTTCACACAGTCAATAAAACACAGGTAAACATCCTTCTGGTATTCTCTGCTTTCATCCAGGATCCACCTGACATCAGCAATGATATCCCTGGTTCCATGTCCTCTTCTGAAACCTCCCTGAATTTCTGGCAGTTCCCTGTCGATACACTGCTGCAGCCATTTTTTAATGATCTTCAGCAAAATTTTGCTTGTGTGTGATATTAATGATATTGTTCTATAATTTCCACATTTGGTTGGATCACCTTTCTTGGGAATAGGCATAAATATGGATCTCTTCCAGTCAGTTGGCCAGGAAGCTGTCTTCCATATTTCTTGGCATAGATGAGTGAGCACCTCCAGCGCTGTATCTGTTTGGAGAAACATCTCAATTGATATTCCATCAATTCCTGGAGCCTTGTTTTTTGCCAGTGCCTTCAGAGCAGCTTGGACTTCTTCCTTCAGTTCCATCGGTTCCTGATCATATGCCACCTGTTGAAATGGTTGAATAGCAACTAATTTTTTTGGTATAATGACTCTCTGTAGTCCTTCCATCTTCTTTTGATGCTTCCTGCATGGTTTAATATTTTCCCCATAGAATCCTTCACTATTGCAACTTGAGGCTTGAATTTTTTCTTCAGTTCTTTCAGCTTGAGAAACGCCGAGCGTGTTCTTCCCTTTTGGTTTTCCATCTCCAGCTCTTTGCACATGTCATTATAATACTTTGCTTTGTCTTCTTGAGAGGGCTTCTTCTGTTCAGTTCTTTTACTTCATCAATTCTTCCTCTTGCTTTAGCTGCTCAATGCTCAAGAGCAAGTTTCAGAGTCTCCTCTGACATCCATCTTGGTCTTTTCTTTCTTTCCTGTCTTTTTAGTGACCTCTTGCTTTCTTCGTGGATGATGTCCTTGATCTGGCCTGGTCTTTGGTCACTAGTGTTCACTGCGTCAAATCTATTCTTCAGATGGTCTCTAAATTCAGGTGCGATATACTCAAGGTCATATCTTGGCTCTCGTGGACTTGCTCTGATTTTCTTCAGTTTCAGCTTGAACTTGCACATGAGCAATTGATGGTCTGTTCCACAGTCGGCCCCTGGCCTTGTTCTGATTGATGATATTGAGCTTTTCCATCATCTCTTCCCACAGATGTAGTCAATTTGATTTCTGTGTGTTCCATCTGGCGAGGTCCATGTTTATAGTCGCCATTTACGTTAGTGAAAGAAGGTATTTGCAATGAAGAAGTCGTTGGTCTTGCAAAAATCTATCATTTGATCTCCGGGATTGTTTCCATCATGAAGGCCATATTTTCCAACTACTAATCCTTCTTCTTTGCTTCCAACTTTCACATTCCAATCGCCAGTAATTATCAATGCATCTTGATTGCATGTTCGATCAATTTCAGACTGCTGCAGCTGATTAAAACAAGCTGATAAGAACAAGGGGATACTGATTGGTTTAAAGTCAGGAAAGGTGTGCGTCAGGGTTGTATTCTTTCACCATACCTATTTAATCTGTATGCTGAACACATAATACAAGAAGCTGGACTATATGAAGAAGAATGGGGCATCAGGATTGGAGGAACACTCATTAACAACCTGTGTTATGCAGATGACACAACCTTGCTTGCTTAAAGTGAAGAGGACTTGAAGCACTTACTCATGAAGATCAAAGACCACAGCCTTCAGTGTAGATTAGACCTCAACATAAAGAAAACAAAAATCCTCACAACTGGACCAATGAGCAACATCAAGATAAACGGAGAAAAGATTGAAGTTGTCAAGGATTTTGTTTTACTTGGATCCACAATCAACACCCATGGAAGCAGCAGTCAAGAAATCAAAAGATGCATTGCTTTGGACAAATCTGCTGCAAAGGACCTCTTCGAAATGTCGAAGAGCAAAGATGTCACCCTGAAGACTAAGGTGCAGCTGACCCAAGCCATGGTATTTTCAATCACATCATATGCATGTGAAAGCTGGACAATGAATAAGGAAGACCGAAGAAGAGTTGACGCCTTTGAATTGTGGTGTTGGCAAAGAATATTGAATATACCATGGACTGCCAAAAGAACGAACAAATCTGACTTGGAAGAAGTACAACCAGAATGTTCCTTAGAAGCAAGGATGGCGAGACTGCATCTTACACACGTTGGATATGTTGTCAGGGGGGATCAGTCTCTGGAGAAGGAGATCATGTTTGGCGGAGTACAGGGACAGCGGAAAAGAGGAAGACCCTCAACAAGGTGGATTGACACAGTGGCTGCAACAATGAGCTCAAGCATAACAATGATTGTAAGGATGGCACAGGACCAGGCAGTGTTTCGTTCTGTTGTGCATAGGGTCACTAGGAGTCAGAATCTACTCGACGGCGCCTAACAACAACAACAACAGTCAATCTGTATGCTGAGCAAATAATCCAAGAAGCTGGACTATATGAAGAAGAACGGTTTGCAGGAAGATTCATTAACAACCTGCATTATGCAGATGACAGAACTTTCCTTTCTGAAAGAGAAGAGGACTTGAAGCACTTACTGATGAAGATCAAAGACCATGGCCTTCAGTATGGATTACATCTCAAAATTAAGAAAACAAAAATCCTCACAACTGGACCAATAAGCAACGTCATGATAAATGGAGAAAAGATTGAAGTTGTCAAGGATTTCATTTTACTTGGATTCACAATCAACACCCATGGAAGCAGCAGTCAAGAAGTCAAATGATGTATTGCATTGGGCAAATTTGCTACAAAAGACTTCTTTAAAGTGTTAAAAAGCAAAGATGTCGCCTTGAGAACTAAGGTGTTCCTGACCCAAGGCATAGTGTTTAGTCACCTCATACGCATGCAAAAGCTGGACAATAAATAAGGAAGACTGAAGAAGAATTGAGGCCTTTGAATTGTGGTGTTAGCAAAGAATACCGAATGGAATGCCAGAAGAAGGAAAAAGTCTGGCTTGGAGGAAGTACAGCCAGAGTGCTCCTTGGAAGGGAGGATGGCGAGACTTCATTTCATGTTCTTTGGAGAGGTTATCAGTAGGGACCAGTTCCTGGAGAAGGACATCATGGTCAGTAAGGTAGGTATTGTTAGGTGCCATCAAGTTCTGACTCATAGCGACCCTACATACAACAGAACAAAACACTGCCCAGTCCTCACCATCCTCTCAATTGTTGTTATGCGTGAGCCCATTGTTGCAGCCACTGTGTTAATCTATCTCACTGAGGGTCTTCCTCTTTTTCGCTGACCTTGTTCTTTACCAAGCATGATGTCCTTCTCCAAGGGCTGATCCCTCCTGATAACATTTCCAAAGTATGTGAGACGTTGTCTTGCCATCCTTGCTTCTAGGGAGCATTCTGGCCACACTTCTTCCAAGACAGATTTGTTCATTCCGAGATACATTCAAGGTAGAGGGTCAGCAAACACGAGGAAGACCCTTAATGAGATGGATTGACACAGTGGGTGCAATAATGGGCTCAAACACAGCAACAATTGTGAGGATGGCACAGGACTGGACAATGTTACGTTCTGTTGTACGGAGCTTCGCTATGATGTTACCAGAATAAGGTTCTTGCCTCTTACTGGTCAAGAATGAGCAGGTAAGTCATGTAGAGTTTTCCACATGAGCAAAGCTTTACTGAAGAGTCTTGCAAGTGGAGACGAGGAGGGGCTAGAGCAACACATACCCCCGTCTCACAGAACAAAAGACAGGCCTGAGCGTGTAAAAGTTCTTGGGCAGAACTCTTCAGACAGGGATTGGACTGGACAATGGGTTGCGGAGGGATGCTGGTGAGCAGTGAGCTTCTTGGATCAGGTAGACACTTGAGACTATGTTGGCATCACCTCCCTGGAGGGGAGATGAGAGGGTAGAGGGGGATAGAAGCTGGTGAAATGGACGTGAAAAGAGAGTGGAGGGAGGGAGCGGACTGTCTCATTAGGGGGAGAGCAATTGGGAGTATGTAAAAAAAAAAAAAAAAAAAAGCAAGGCGTATATAAGTTTTTGTGTGGGAGACTGATTTGATTTGTAAAACTTTCACTGAAAGCACAATAAAAATTAGAAAAAAAGTTCTTGGGCAGGAAAAGATTCATGTTTATTCGTAGACACAGGTGGGGGTATGTTAACTAAAGCGCACCCAGCAGCTTTCTAAGATGGCTCCTGCCCCGGAGGCCTCTGGGATTCGTAGCAGGATTTATTATGGGGTGTCCTGCCTGGGCAGTCTCTCACTCCCTGGTTCAATTCCCCATCTAGGGCTGTAGCCCCTCACTGTCCCTGGCAGAAGATCACACAGTGGTCACAGGTGGATGTTCTGTGCATGTCCCTGGGGCTGGTTTTCTCCAGCTGCTTCTGAAAAGCAACTTTAAAGAAGTTTGCCAGCTATTTTTAGATACCCTGCTGCATTGTTCTGGGGAATGGCTTTGTTTCTGTGCCCTGGCCCATTTCTTGTTACTTTGTTTGCAGATCTGGGGCCCCTCTGTTCCTTGTCTTAATAAGTCCCTAGGTTCCACACCCAACCCCCATTACCTCTCTGATAGCAGCATAGCCTCGCTCTCTTTTACTTGCTTCTCCTCTAACCATACTAGTCTCTTTGCTATTCCTCAAACAGGCACCCTCTGATCTCAGGGCCTTTGCTCCCTGTCTTAATGAGTCAGAACCAACTCAATGGCACCTAATAACAACAACTATAATAACAATTTATTGTTGTTAGGTGCTGTGGAGTTATTTAGACTAAATAATGATTTAATTTAAAGTATAGCTTTTAGCCTGACCGTGGAGTTTCTGTTCCTTGACACTGGGGCTTCAAACTGATTCATTCCAGCTCTAACCCCTATTGAGCATTTGCTTTTCCACCCCAGTGATACTGAGTCAGAATCTACAATTGCACGTGATCCCCAGGTGATTCTTATTTATTATCAGTTTTGAGAACCACTGCTCTACTAGCAGGTCTCAGAATTGGTCCCTACCAGCAGCATTAGCATTGCCTGGGAGCTTGTTAGAGATGCAAATTCTCAGCAGATGTTAGACCAGGAATCAACGGTTTCAGAGACGCATATAGATAATTCTGCAAGAAAGCCCAATGTCTTAGGCAACAGCATCTTCGCTAAACTATTTACTAGGCCGTTGTTTGACTTCAAGGTGACTTTAGGTTTCCAGTGTCCTCAAGGCTCAAGGTTCAAAGGAAACTCAGGGCAATGGCCTGGGTAGGTCACCCCAATTCCATAGACCACAGAAATCTGGATTCCAGGAGAGTTCAACTCCATTCCTTACAACTAAGCAGCCCATCACCCAGCAGCCAAGTGGAGCACGTCAGCCCAGAGCAGTTCCTTGGGCTGTGAGGGTGGATGTGTCTCAGAGTCCTCCAACTCACCTCTGTACCCTTGAATTTGGAATGATTAACAACTTCTGTAAACACTCACTAACCTCACATTAGTCTCCTGCTATCAATTAAGCTATTACACCAAAAGTGAGTCAGAGTGGAAATTGTATGTTAATTACTGTCAACATCAATATATCATTTAAATTTAAAATATCTGTAGAAACCATCCCCAGGAATGAAGTTAGTTATCAGGGGAAAGTACATGGTGATGGTTGTTGTTTTTGGGTGCCCTGCAGTGGATTCGTACTCATAGCGACCCCGTGTCACAGAGTAAAACTACTCCGTAGGGTCTTCTTGACTGTAACCTTTATGGTTTTCCTTGGCTGCAATGTTTATGATGGAATATCAATCGAGAAGTTTCAATAAACAGATGCAGTGCTAGAAGTGCACACTCGCCTATGCCAAGAAATTTGGAAGACGACTACCTGGCCAACTGGAAGAAATCCATATTTATGCCTATTTCAAAGAAGGGTGATCCAACCAAATGTAGAAATTATCCAGCAATATCAATAATATCACATGCAAATAAAATTTTGCTGAAGATCATTCAAAAGCTACTGCAGTTGTTCATCTACAGGGAACTGCCAGAAACTCAAGAAAGATTCTGAAGAGGATGTGGAAGGAGGGATGTCATTGCTGATGTCAGATGGATTACAGCTGAAAGCAAAGAACACCAGAAAGATGTTTCCCTGTGTGTTATTGACTATGGAAAGATATTCGACTGTGTCGATCATAACAAGTTGTGGATAACCTTGCAAAAAATGGTAATTCCACAACACTTAATTGTGCTCATGAGGAACCTGTACATAGATCGAGAGGCAGTTGTTCGAACAGAACAAGGGGATTCTGCATGGTTTAAAGCCAGGAAATGTGTGCGTCAAGATTGTATCTTTTCACCACACTTGTTCAACCTGTATACTGAACAAATAATCTGAGAAGCTGGACTGTATGAAGAAGGCAGCATCAGAATTAGAGGAAGACTTATTAACAACCTGCGTTATACAGATGACACAACCTTGCTTGCTGAAAGTGAAGAGGACTTGAAGCACTTACTGATGAAGATCAAAGACCATAGCCTTCAGTATGGTTTACATCTCAACACAAAGAAAACAAAAATCCTTACAACTGGACCAATAAGCAACATCATGACAAATGGAGAAAAGATCGAAGTTGTCAAGGATTTCGTTTTACTTGGATCCACAATCAACAGTCATGGGAGCAGGAGTCAAGAAACCAAAAGACACATTGCATTTGGCAAATTGGCTGCAAGAGACCTCTATAAAGTGTTGAAAAGCAAAGATGTCACCTTGAAGACTAAGGTGCTCCTGACCCAAGCCATGGTGTTTTCAATTGTGTCATATGCTTGTGGAAGATGGACAACGAATAGAAAGACTGAAGAAGAATCCATGCCTTTGAATTAGGGTGTTGGTGAAGAATATTGAATATACCAGGGACTGCAAGAAGAACAGAAAGTCTCTCTTGGAAGAAGTACAGCCAGAATGCTCCTTAGAAGCAAGGATGGCAAGACTCACATACTTTGGATATGTCATCAGGAGGGCTCAGTCCCTGGAGAAGGACATCACCCTTGATAAAGTAAAGGGTCATAGAAAGAGAGGAGGACTCTAAATGAGATAGATTGATGTAGTGACTTCAACAATTGGCTGAAACATAACAATTGTGAGGATGGCGCAGGACTGGGCAGTGTTTTGTTCTGTTGTGCATAGTGTTGCTATGGGTCAGAACTGACTCAACAGCACCTAACAACAACAACAATGAAGATAATGAGGTGGGATTAGGGGCAGTTACGTTGATGAGGCAGGACACAATCTACAGAATTAAGTTGTGTCTTAAGTCAGTGTCTTTTGAGATACAAAAGAGAGAAAAGAACAGAGAGACATGGGGACCTTGTACTATCAAGGAACAAGAGCCAGGAGAATAGTGTGTCCTTTGGACTCAAGGGTCCTGTGCTGACATCCTCTACTGGGAAGATTGATGACAAGGACATTCCCCCAGAGCTGACACAAAGAGAAGGACTTCCTCTGGAGCTGGCACCCTGAGTTCAGACTTCTAGCCTCCTCCTGACTATGAGAGAATAAATTTCTCTTTGCTAAAAGCCATCCACTGGTGGTATTTCTGTTACAGCAGCACTAGGTAACTAAGATACCTTCATTTCTGAAAGGTCTGGGTCATTAGTAGTCAGGGCAGAATTGGGTTGTGTAGTTTTCCATCGACTTTAATCACAGGGCATGGTAGTACTAAGAGATGCCCCAAAGGATCTCCTGTGTTCCAGACGTACTCTGCTTTACCTCCATTATGTAAAGTCAATCCAATATCCTCTTGGTATTCAGGATCAAGCACACCAGCCAATATGGTAGCTCCTTTCTTTGCCTGTTGATCCAGAGGCATAAGGAGCCCAAAGTGGCCAGTTGGCGTTTTTAACTTCCAGTTCAATGGAACCAGTGATGTGTCTCCAGATGTGAGCATTCCTATCCTTGGAACTAAGACCTCTAGACCCACAGAGCATAGGGTCACTAACACAGGAAGCAAAAATTTTGCAAGTGGGTCCACTAGGGGTAATAGTGAGCTGTTCCACTCCCGTATCCACCCCTTGATTCCTGGACTCATGAATCCTGGCTATGAGAGAAACAGCACCACATATTGGTCGCTGGTTTAGAGCATATACAGCCTCCTGGAAAACACTGCCACAACCCTGCAAGGTGTTGCCACCCAACTGGCACCATAAGTGTATCTTTAGAAGGCCATTCCATCACTCTATCAAGCCGGATGCTCCAGGATGATGGAGAACATGGGAAGACCAGTGAATTCCATGAGCATGGGCCCATTGCTGCACTTCATTTGCTGTGAAGTGAGTCCCTTGATCTGAAGCAATGCTGGATGGGATGCCAGGACTGTGGATAAGGCATTCTGTAAGTCCACAGATAGTAGTTTTGGCAGAAGCATTGAGTGCAGGGAAGGCAAGTCCTTATCCAAAGTGTCTATTCCAGTACAAACAAAACACTGCCCCTTCCATGATGGAAGTGGTCCAATGTAATTAACCTTCCATCTAGTTGCTGGCTGATAACGTTGAGGAATGGAGCCATATTGGGGACTCAGTGCTGGTCTCTGCTGCTGGCAAATTGGGCACTCAGTAATGCTTATAGCCAAGTCAGCCTTGGAGACTGGAAGTTCATGTTGCTGAGTTCATACATAACCTCCATCCTTGCCACGATGACCAGTTTGTTCATGAGCCCATTGGACAATGACGGGAGTGGCTGGGGAAAGAGAATGACCGGTTTCCCTGAACATATCATCCTGCCTACTTGATTGTTAAAATCCTCCTCTATTGAGGTCACCCTTGGTGATCATTCACACGAGACACAAATATCTTCGCTTCTTTGGACCATTCAGAGAGGTCTATCTACATATTTCTTCCTCATACCTCCTTATCTCCCATTTCCCAATCATATTCCTTCCAAGTCCTCGACATCTGGCCAACCACTGGCCAGAGCCCATGAATCAGTATACAATCGCACACCTGACCGTTTCTCCTTTCAAGCAAAGTGAACAACCAGGTGCACTGCTTGAGGTCCTGTCCAGTGGGAGGGTTTCCCTTCACCACTGTCTTTCAGGGAGGTCCCAGAAAGGGGCTATAGTGCTGCCATCGTCAACTTTTGAATGGCGCCTACATATTGTGCAGAACCATCTGTAAGCCAGGCATGTGTTTTCTCTTCCTTAGTCAACTGATCATACGGAACTCCCTGTGAGGCCATAGGTGCACACTGGGAGATGGAAGGTAATGTGACAGGAGTGGAGACCATGGGCATTGGGCCACTTCCTCATGCAACTGACTTGTATCTTCAGGTCCTACTCGGGCCGTATCTCGTATATACCACTTCCATTTAACGATGCTGTGCTGCTGGGCATGTGCAACTTCATGGCTCTGTGGGCAGACAACACCCAGTTCATGATGGGGTGCTCAGGATGCATGGTGACTTGGTGGCCCACGATTAAGGCTCAGTCTCTACTAAGGCCCGGTAACAAGCTGGAAGTTGATTCTCAAAAGGAAGTTAGGAAGCACTTTCGAGGGGCGGAGCCAAGATGGCGGACCAGGCAGATGCTACCTCGGATCTCTCTTACAACAAAGACATGGAAAAACAAGTGAATCGATCACATACATAACAATCCACGAACCCTGAACAACAAACACAGATTTAGAGACGGAGAACGAACTAATATCGGGAAGCAGCGATTGTTTCTAGAGCCTGGAGCCAGCGTACCAGTCAGGTACAGCACAAGCACAGAGAGCGGCTCCACCCCCCTGAACTAACCCCGGGAGGGGGACCAGCCGGTTCCACGGGCGGTGTGGGACGCAGCCGGTAGGAGAAGTCCCCGGGAGGCAGTGACTGGTCTTGGAGCAGAAAGAGCAGCGTCCGAGCCGGGGAACCGTCCCGCAGGGATTTGGACTGGACGCAGGTACGGCATAAACACGGAGAGTTGCTCCACCCCCCTGAACTAACCCCGGGAAGGGGACCAGCCGGGTCTTGTGGGCGGCGTGGGACGCAGCCGGTAGGAGAAGTCCCTGGGAGGCAGCGACTGGTATTGGAGCGGGGAGAACAGCGTCCCAGCTGGGACACTTGGTCACGGCACAAGCACGGGGACCTGCTCCACCCATCTGAACTAACCCCGGGAGGAGGCCCAACTGGTTCTCGGAGGCGGCACGGCCACGCGGCTGGAGGGACGAGAAGTCCCCGGGAGGCAGCGACTGATTTTGGAGTCGAGAGTGCACCGTCCCAGTAGGGGAGCCTTGACGCTGGGCGTGGGGCTGGAAGCGGAGGATCTGACCGTGACTCCAGCGGGCCAGACCCCCCGGGGGCAATCTCCACACAGCCAGCACACATAGGCGACGCGCCCCGCGGGAATCTCAGATATAATAGTCATTCCAAGCAAGACAAGCAACTCTGGCTATATTCTGAGGTGCTACTCTCCTATCTCTCTGTTCCCTCCCCCACCCTCCCCAGGCGGCTTCATTAACATCTGAATAGCCTGAGCCAGAGGGAGAACTCTGATAGGGATCTGACTGCATTTTTTTTTTTTAGCGGATTTTCTGGAAAAACTAGTTTCCCAGTGATGGCTCGGAGACAACAATCCATATCAAACCACTTAAAGAAGCAGACCATGACAGCTTCTCCAACCCCCCAAACAAAAGAATCAAAATCTTTCCCAAATGAAGATACAATCTTGGAATTATCAGATACAGAATATAAAAAACTAATTTACAGAATGCTTAATGATATCACAAATGAAATTAGGATAACTGCAGAAAAAGCCAAGGAACACACTGATAAAACTGTTGAAGAACTCAAAAAGATTATTCAAGAACATACTGGAAAAATTAATAAGTTGCAAGAATCCATAGAGAGACAACATGTAGAAATCCAAAAGATTAACAATAAAATAACAGAATTAGACAATGCAATAGGAAGTCAGAGGAGCAGACTCGAGCAATTAGAATGCAGACTGGGACATCTGGAGGACCAGGGAATCGACACCAACATAGCTGGAAAAAAATCAGATAAAAGAATTAAAAAAAATGAAGAAACCCTAAGAATTATGTGGGACTCTATCAAGAAGGATAACCTGCGGGTGATTGGAGTCCCAGAACAGGGAGGGGGGACAGAAAACACAGAGAAAATAGTTGAAGAACTCCTGACAGAAAACTTCCCTGACATCATGAAAGACGAAAGGATATCTATCCAAGATGCTCATCGAACCCCATTTAAGACTGATCCAAAAAGAAAAACACCAAGACATATTATCATCAAACTCACCAAAACCAAAGATAAACAGAAAATTTTAAAAGCAGCCAGGGAGAAAAGAAAGGTTTCCTTCAAGGGAGAATCAATAAGAATATGTTCTGACTACTCAGCAGAAACCATGCAGGCAAGAAGGGAATGGGACGACATATACAGAACACTGAAGGAGAAAAACTGCCAGCCAAGGATCATATATCCAGCAAAACTCTCTCTGAAATATGAAGGCAAAATTAAGATATTTACAGACAAACACAAGTTTAGAGAATTTGCAAAAACCAAACCAAAGCTACAAGAAATACTAAAGGATATTGTTTGGTCAGAGAACCAATAATATCAGATATCAGCACAACACAAGGTCACAAAACAGAACGTCCTGATATCAACTCAAATAGGGAAATCACAAAAACAAACAAATTAAGATTAATTAAAAAAAAATACACATAACAGGGAATCATGGAAGTCAATAGGTAAAAGATCACAATAATCAAAAAGAGGGACTAAATACAGGAGGCATTGAACTGCCATATGGAGAGTGATACAAGGCGATATAGAACAATACAAGTTAGGTTTTTACTTAGAAAAATAGGGGTAAATAATAAGGTAACCACAAAAAGGTATAACAACTCTATAACTCAAGATAAAAACCAAGAAAAACGTAACGACTCAACTAACATAAAGTCAAGCACTATGAAAATGAGGATCTCACAATTTACTAAGAAAAACGCCTCAGCACAAAAAAGTATGTGGAAAAATGAAATTGTCAACAACACACATAAAAAGGCATCAAAATGACAGCACTAAAAACTTATTTATCTATAATTACCCTGAATGTAAATGGACTAAATGCACCAATAAAGAGACAGAGAGTCACAGACTGGATAAAGAAACACGATCCATCTATATGCTGCCTACAAGAGACACACCTTAGACTTAGAGACACAAACAAACTAAAACTCAAAGGATGGAAAAAAGTATATCAAGCAAACAATAAGCAAAAAAGAAGAGGAGTAGCAATATTAATTTCTGACAAAATAGACTTTAGACTTAAATCCACCACAAAGGATAAAAAAGGACACTATATAATGATAAAAGGGACAATTGATCAGGAAGACATAACCATATTAAATATTTATGCACCCAATGACACGGCTGCAAGATACATAAATCAAATTTTAACAGAATTGAAAAGCGAGATAGATACCTCCACAATTATAGTAGGAGACTTCAACACACCACTTTCGGAGAAGGACAGGACATCCAGTAAGAAGCTCAATAGAGACACGGAAGATCTAATTACGACAATCAACCAACTTGACCTCATTGACTTATACATAACTCTCCACCCAACTGCTGCAAAGTATACTTTTTTTTCTAGTGCACATGGAACATTCTCTAGAAGAGACCACATATTAGGTCATAAAACAAACCTTTGCAGAGTCCAAAACATCGAAATATTACAAAGCATCTTCTCAGACCACAAGGCAATAAAACTAGAGATCAATAACAGAAAAACTAGGGAAAAGAAATCAAATACTTGGAAAATGAACAACACCCTTCTGAAAAAAGACTGGGTTATAGAAGACATTAAGGAGGGAATAAGGAAATTCATAGAAAGCAACGAGAATGAAAATACTTCCTATCAAAACCTCTGGGACACAGCAAAAGCAGTGCTCAGAGGCCAATTTATATCAATAAATGCACACATACAAAAAGAAGAAAGAGCCAAAAGCAGAGAACTGTCCCGACAACTTGAACAAATAGAAACTGAGCAACAAAAGAATCCATCAGGCACCAGAAGAAAACAAATAATAAAAATTAGAGCTGAACTAAATGAATTAGAGAACAGAAAAACAATTGAAAGAATTAGCAAAGCCAAAAGCTGGTTCTTTGAAAAAATTAACAAAATCGATAAACCATTGGCTAGACTGACTAAAGAAATACAGGAAAGGAAACAAATAACCGGAATAATAAATGAGAAGGACCACATCACAACAGAACCAAATGAAATTAAAAGAATCATTTCAGATTATTATGAAAAAATGTACTCTAACAAATTTGAAAACCTAGAAGAAATGGATGAATTCCTGGAAAAACACTACCTACCTAAACTAACACAATCAGAAGTAGATCAACTAAATAGACCCATAACAAAAAAAGAGATTGAAACGGTAATCAAAAAAACTCCCAAGAAAAAAAAGCCCTGGCCCGGACGGCTTCACTGCAGAGTTCTACCAAACTTTCAGAGAAGAGTTAACACCACTACTTCTAAAGGTATTCCAAAGCATAGAAAATGACGGAATACTACCCAACTCATTCTATGAAGCCACCATCTCCCTGATACCAAAACCAGGTAAAGACATTACAAAAAAAGAAAATTATAGGCCTATATCCCTCATGAACATTGATGCAAAAATCCTCAACAAAATTCTAGCCAATAGAATCCAACAACACATCAAAAAAATAATTCACCCTGATCAAATGGGATTTATACCAGGTATGCAAGGCTGGTTTAATATCAGAAAAACCATTAATGTAATCCATCACATAAATAAAACAAAAGACAAAAACCACATGATCTTATCAATTGATGCAGAAAAGGCATTTGACAAAGTCCAACACCCATTTATGATAAAAACTCTTACCAAAATAGGAATTGAAGGAAAATTCCTCAACACAATAAAGGGCATCTATGCAAAGCCAACAGCCAATATCACTCTAAATGGAGAGAACCTGAAAGCATTTCCCTTGAGAACAGGAACCAGACAAGGATGCCCTTTATCACCGCTCTTATTCAACATCGTGTTGGAAGTCTTAGCCAGGGCAATTAGGCTAGACAAAGAAATAAAAGGTATCCGGATTGGCAAGGAAGAAGTAAAGTTATCACTATTTGCAGATGACATGATTATATACACAGAAAACCCTAAGGAATCCTCCAGAAAACTACTGAAACTAATAGAAGAGTTTGGCAGAGTCTCAGGTTATAAAATAAACATACAAAAATCACTTGGATTCCTCTACATCAACAAAAAGAACACCGAAGAGGAAATAACCAAATCAATACCATTCACAGTAGCCCCCAAGAAGATAAGATACTTAGGAATAAATCTTACCAAGGATGTAAAAGACCTATACAAAGAAAACTACAAAGCTCTACTACAAGAAATTCAAAAGGACATACTTAAGTGGAAAAACACACCCTGCTCATGGATAGGAAGACTTAACATAGTAAAAATGTCTATTCTACCAAAAGCCATCTATACATTTAACGCACTTCCGATCCAAATTCCAATGTCATATTTTAAGGGGATAGAGAAACAAATCACCAATTTCATATGGAAGGGAAAGAAGCCCCGGATAAGCAAAGCACTACTGAAAAAGAAGAAGAAAGTGGGAGGCCTCACCTTACCTGACTTCAGAACCTATTATACAGCCACAGTAGTCAAAACAGCCTGGTATTGGTACAACAACAGACACATAGACCAATGGAACAGAATTGAAAACCCAGACATAGATCCATCCACGTATGAGCAGCTGATATTTGACAAAGGACCAGTGTCATTTAACTGGGGAAAAGATAGCCTTTTTAACAAATGGTGCTGGCATAACTGGATATCCCTTTGCAAAAAAATGAAACAGGACCCATACCTCACACCATGCACAAAAACTAACTCCAAGTGGATCAAAGACCTAAACATAAAGACTAAAACGATAAAGATCATGGAAGAAAAAATTGGGACAACCCTAGGAGCCCTAATACAAGGTATAAACAGAATACAAAACATTACCAAAAATGATGAAGAGAAACCCGATAACTGGGAGCTCCTAAAAATCAAACACCTATGCTCATCTAAAGACTTCACCAAAAGAGTAAAAAGACCACCTACAGACTGGGAAAGAATTTTCAGCTATGACATCTCCGACCAGCGCCTGATCTCTAAAATCTACATGATTCTGTCAAAACTCAACCACAAAAAGACAAACAACCCAATCAAGAAGTGGGCAAAGGATATGAACACACATTTCACTAAAGAAGATATTCAGGCAGCCAACAGATACATGAGAAAATGCTCTCGATCATTAGCCATTAGAGAAATGCAAATTAAAACTTCGATGAGATTCCATCTCACACCAGCAAGGCTGGCATTAATCCAAAAAAACACAAAATAATAAATGTTGGAGAGGCTGTGGAGAGATTGGAACTCTCATACACTGCTGGTGGGAATGTAAAATGGTACAACCACTTTGGAAATCCATCTGGCGTTATCTTAAACAGTTCGAAATAGAACTACCATACAACCCAGAAATCCCACGCCTAGGAATATACCCTAGAGATACAAGAGCCTTCATACAAACAGATACATGCACACCCATGTTTATTGCAGCTCTGTTTACAATAGCAAAAAGTTGGAAGCAACCAAGGTGTCCATCAACGGATGAATGGGTAAATAAATTGTGGTATATTCACACAATGGAATACTACGCATCGATAAAGAACAGTGACGAATCTGTGAAACATTTCATAACACGGAGGAACCTGGAAGGCATTATGCTGAGCGAAATTAGTCAGAGGCAAAAGGACAAATATTGTATAAGACCACTATTATAAGATCTTGAGAAATAGTAAACCTGAGAAGAACACATACTTTTGTGGTTACGAGGGGGGGAGGGAGGGAGGGTGAGAGAGGGTTTTTTATTGATTACTCAGTAGATAAGAACTGCTTTAGGTGAAGGGAAAGACAACACTCAATACATGGAAGGTCAGCTAAATTGGACTGGACCAAAAGCAAAGAAGTTTCCGGGATAAAATGAATGCTTCAAAGGTCAGCGGAGCAAGTGCGGGGGTCTGGGGAACATGGTTTGCGGGGACTTCTAAGTCAATTGGCAAAATAATTCTATTATGAAATCATTCTGCATCCCACTTTGAAATGTGGCGTCTGGGGTCTTAAATGCTAACAAGCGGCCATCTAAGATGCAGCAATTGGTCTCAACCCACCTGGAGCAAAGGAAAATGAAGAACACCAAGGCCACATGACAACTAAGAGCCCAAGAGACAGAAAGGGCCACATGAACCAGAGACCTACATCATCCTGAGACCAGAAGAACTAGTTGGTGCCCGGCCACAATCGATGACTGCCCTGACAGGGAGCACAGCAGAGGACCCCTGAGGGAGCAGGAGATCAGTGGGATACAGACCCCAAATTCTCATAAAAAGACCAAACTTAATGGTCTGACTGAGACTAGAAGAATTCCGGCGGCCATGCTCCCCAGACCTTCTGTTGGCACGGGACAGGGACCATCCCCGAAGACAACTCATCAGACATGAAAGGGACTGGTCAGCGGGTGGGAGAGAGACGCTGATGAAGAGTGAGCTAATTATACCAGGTGGACACTTGAGATTGTGTTGGCAACTCTTGACTGGAGGGGGGATGGGAGGATAGAGAGAGAGGGAAGCCGGCAAAATTGTCACGAAAGGAGAGACTGAAAGGGCTGACTCAAGAGGGGGAGAGCAAGTGGGAGTAGGGAGTGAGATGTATGTAAACTTATATGTGACAGACTGATTGGATTTGTAAACGTTCACTTGAAGCTTAATAAAAGTTATTAAAAAAAAAAAAAGACACTAGGAAATAAAAGAAAAAAAAAAAAAAGGAAGTTAGCTGCAGAGGATGGCAGGGCTTTGCTCCAAAATTCTAAGGGTCTGCTCTGTGATTCACCAATAGGGACCCGCCAAAGACTGCAAACAACATGTCTGTCACTGACACTTTAAACACCTTTCGATTAGCTGGGTCATATGGTCCAAAGGGCAGAGTCACCAGGCTCTGTGCCTCCTTTTTAGCTGTGGGAGGGGCCAGATGCAATAATTTATCTTTCATTTTACACTGCTTGGTCAATACAGGGTCAGCGTAAAAGAGGAAGACCCTCAGTGAGGTGGATTGACACAGCGGCTGCAATGGTGGGCTCAAACGTGGCAATGATTGTGAGGATGGCATGGGACCGAGCAGTGTTTTGTTCTGCTGTGCATGGGGTTGCTATGGGTCGGGACTGACTTGACAGCACCTAACAACAATAACAACAATGCATTACAAGAAATATCTCGACATGCCCCACACCACTGGACCCCTAAAAATTTCACTGAGATAGAAGGTGCCTGAATTTTTGTCAGGTAAATATTCCACTGTGTGGCACACAAATGTTTTTAGCAATAAATAAAGAGTCATTGGCACTTCTTCATACTAGGTCCCGTCAGCATAATGTCATCAGTGTAATGGATCAATGTATGGTCTTATGGAAGGGAAGGACTATCAAGTTCCCTGTGGACTGAATTATGATGTTCTTGTTGTTGTTCGATGCTGTCGAGTTGGTTCTGACTCATGGCGACCCTATAGGACAGAGTAGAATTGCCCCATAGGGTTTCCAAGGAGCAACTGGTGGACTCCAACTGCCAACATTTGGTTAGCATCTTAGCTCTTAATCACTGTGCCACCAGGGTGCATAGGGCTAGAGAATTCAAATACCCTTGATGTAGGACAGTGAAAGCGTATTGCTGGCTTTGCCAGCTGGAGGCAAACTGCTTCTGGTGGTCCTTTAAAAGAGGTATGAAGAAAAAGCCATTAGCCAGATCGATAGCTGCATACCAGGTAACAGAAAATATGTTCATTTGCTCTAGCAGGGAAACCACACCTGGAACAGGAGCTGGAGCTGGAATCACCACCTGGCTAAATTTTCAATGATCCACTGTCATTCTCCAAGATTCGTCTGTTTTTTGCATAGGCCAAGTAGGTGAGATGAATGGGAATCTGATGGGAATCAGCACCCCTGGATCCTTCAAGTCTTTGATGGTGGCAGCGATCTCTGCAGTCCCTCCAGGAACGCAGTGCTGCTTTTGGTTTACCATTTTCCTAGGTAGGGGCTGTTCTAATGGCTTCATTTGGCTTTTCCTGCCATAACAGCCCTTATTCCACCTGTCACAGACCCAACGTGGGAGTTCTGCCAGTTGCTGAGTATATCTATCCCAAGTATGCATTCTGGAACTGGGGAAATCCCTACAGGATGGGTTTGGGGACACACAGGACCAACTGTGAGCTGCACATGAGCCAAGACTCCATTAATAACCTGACCTCCGTACACCTCCGCTCTGGTGGGCCACAGTGATGTTTTGGGTTTCCTGGAATCTGAAGCGTCAGTTCAGAGCCAGTATCCAGTAATCCCTGAAAAGTCTGATTATTTACTTTTCGCCAGTGAACAGTCACTCTCATAAGAGGCAGTAGATCCCTTTGGGGAAGGCTGGGAGTAAGATTAATAGTATAAATTTTTGGCAGTGTAGTCAGATCCTTCTTCAAGGGGATCTGGCTTCCCTTCTCAAGGGGTTTTGGGTCTGTAAACTGCTTCAAGTCTGGGAATTGATTGAGGGGTGGTGTTATGGATCGAATTGTGTCCCCCCCAAAATATGTATCAACTTGGCTAAATCGTGATTCCCAATATTGTGTGATTGTCCACCATTTTGTCATCTAATGTGATTTTCCTATGTGTTATAAATCCTACCTCTGTGATGTTAATGAGACAGGATTAGAGGCAGTTATGTTAATGAGGCAGGAGTCAATCTACAAGATCAAGTTGAATCCTGAGTCAATCTCTTTTGATATATAAAAGAGAGAAGCAAGCAGAGAAAGAGGGGTACCTTATCCCACCAAGAAAGTAGTGCCAGGAGCAGAGTGCTTCCTTTGGACCTGGGTCCCTGTACTGAGAGGCTCTTAGACTAGGGGAAGATTGATGACAAGGACCCTCCTCCAGAGCTGACAGAGACAGAAAGCCTTCCCCTGGAGCTGGCATCCTGAATTCAGACTTCCAGCCTTCTACACTGTGAGAGAAAAAACTTCTGTTTGATAAAGCCTTCCACTGGTAGTATTTCTGTTATAGCAACACTAGATAACTAAGACAGATGGTGACTCTCTATTGTGACAATTTGAGTTAGACTGTCTTTCACTTGACCTAGAATTCTTCTGCTTGTACAGATCAAGTAAATATTTAGTAGATTTCCTCTGTATCTCTCCTAGGGACACAATGACTAAGTAGCCAATGCTGCTTTGAGTTCACTGTCCATTACAGTAACCATGCCCACCTTGTCTTTGTCGGTTGAGTGCTGCCATTGGGCCCCTACAACCACAGGGTCTAATCAGCCCCATTGTAGTTAGGTGTATTAATTCAGTTAGGGCAGCTCCCACTGTCAAATCTGACTTACATAAGATAGCAATCACAGCAGTCTTCAAGGATGCGGGGTCTCCCCTCACAAACCTGTTCCTCACAGTTGTGGTAAAAGGTGTGTCCTCTGGGCACTCCATGTGTGGGTTTGTGGGTCTAACCTGATAAATCTGGTCTAATATGCTAATTTTCCTAAGCCTTTGTATACTGTATATCTTCTACTGTATACCAAGGCAGGTCTGGTACTTCACATTGATTTAGCGTAGGCCACTGCATAACCCACGCTTCAGCGACCAACCAAATAAACTATTAGATCTTTCCCTAACCTCTAGAACTGAAACATTGAATGAAGAATCTGTGATCCTGGGCTCATATCAATAAACTCAGACTGATCCAACTCTATGTTCCTTGCACCATCATCTTAGGGAAATGTCTCAAGCAGTTGTAGAAGCCAGAAAGTTTCAAGTCCATAAGTCAGGCTGGAAGCTTCTCTCAACTCACATAGCTGCAGGGGCTAATGAACCCAAGATCTACAGGTCAGACAGCAAGCTGCTGGCTCAAGTCCTAAGAACTGGAGGTCAAATGATGACTATCTGGATACAGGAGCCAGAGCAGAGCAAAAATCTGGTGAGCTTTGCCAGAAACTCCCTTTCGACTGATTGGTTACTCACACCATATCTCACCATGGAGGTGATTACATTATATAAGATCTCATCACAGAGGTGATTACATCATTACATAACTGCTAAACCACTGAGTATCATGGCCCAGTCAAGTTGACACACAACCTTGACATTTACACACACCAACCGTACTTTGATGACCATGGGATTGAATTTCCAACAGGAGAACTCCAACATGTGGTTCAAGAGCCTTGATAAGCTCATCCAATTGGTCAACATCCAGGTCAGTGTGCCTTCCATGGTACATGTGTACACATGTGTGCTTGTATCCCTGTGCCTTGAGCCATAGTTATTGGCTCTGTAACAAGTGATCACACACTTAATTGCCTAGAACTACGGAAATTTATTGTTTTATGGTTCTGTAGGTCAGAAGTCCAACAAGGGTCTTACTGGGCTGAAATCGAGGTGTCAGCAGGGTTGCCTTTCTTTCTGGAGCCTCCAGGAGAGAATCTGTTTCTTTGCCTCTCCAGCTGTTGAAGGCTGTCTGCATTCCTTAGTCGGTAGCCACTTCCTCCATCTTCAAAGCCACCAACATCTCTCTGACCTTGCTCTGTCATCACATCTTCTCTCATGCTCTTTCACCTCTTTTGTCTTTGTCTTCCACTTTTAAAGAGCCCTGTGATTGCATTGAGCCCACCTGGATAATCCAGGAAAATCTCCCTATTTTAAAGTCAGCTGATTAGCAACCTTAATTCCACCTGCAACGTTACTTCTGTTTTGCCAGGTAACCTCACATATTCACAGGTTCTGGGAATGAGGACATCTGTGGGTGGGGGCAGTATTTTACCCACCAAGAGGTGTTGGTGCAGCCCCTGTAAGTGGCCTGCTGTTGTGGTACAGTAAGCACAGGAACTTGTTTCATTTCTCCCATCTAAGGTGTCCCTTCCCATGAACCTCACCCTCAGAGTTGTCTGTCTGCCCAGTCTCCATGTTCTCACATCCCCCTCACTTCCTGCACTGCCATTTCACCAAAACTGCTCCAAGTCCTGTCACTGAGGGCCTTCCAGCAGACATTTCTTAGCCTTTCCCCATGCCCTGGTCCCTGAGGAGTCTTCAACACCCTTGATCACTTCCTCCTGCAGATACTATACCCTTTGGCTACCAGGTTGCCACTCTCCTGGTTTTTCTTCTGCCACTGACTGCTCCTTTGCAGACTATTTTACATACCCTGGAAACGGACTCTCTGGATTCAGATCCCGGTGCTGCCACTTACTGCCTCTGTAACCTTGAACAATGATCTTAAGTTCTCAGTGTCTTAGTTTTCTCATCTATAAAATGGTTATAGTGGTGGTCTCCACCTCACAGGGCTGTTACGAGGGTTTAATGAGGTCATGTCATAGATCACTAGAACAGTGCCTGACACAAAATAAATGTTAGTGGTTGTTGTTTATTATTATTACACCCTCCCCTCACTTATCAACATAGTTAGGCTTCAAGAGCAGGTAGTTATGCAAAATAGTCATTATGTGAAAATGGAGATGGACTACCTCAGATCACAAAATGGAGGATGGCCACACCATTACATAACTTCAAATTACATCATTATATAACTGCCAGATTACGTCATTACACAACTGCCAAACCACTGATAATCATGATCCAGCCAAGTTGACATATAAACTTAACCATCACAACCAGCATTACTGTCCCCTCGCACTTTGAATCCTGTCACCATATGGGAGGTCCAGATGTGTGCACACATCGGCACTCCGCCTGGATGGCCTTGACTGCACTGGGATCACAAAGGGACATTGCCTCATGTGGCAGGTGGGTTTTAATGAGGCTTGCAGTGACTTACACCCACCTTGACTCTCCCACCCCAGTTCCAGGTCACCATTTATAACCCCTGGGGTAGAAGGTAGAGTGGATGGTGTGGCTGCCAGTCTGCGAAGATATTTTCTTCATGAGGGACCTCAATGGTGTGACGGTGTCCACCAATGCAAATCCCTTGGACGAATACTCCACCCATGGATACCTCCCCCCTTAAAGGCTTCTCCATGGACAACTTCTCCGTCATGGACACCTCCCTCCCATGCATATCTCTCTCCCTCCCATGGATGCCGCCTACTACCCCACAATAGATACAACCCTTCCTTGGGTACCTCACCTCCTGAACACTCTTCCCTCTTTGATACCTCCCCCCACCCAATATCTCCTCTGTCAGTTTGTCATACTGTAGTGGCTTGTGTGTTTCTGTGATACTGGAAGCTTTGCCTACGATATTTTACACACCTGCAGTGTCACCCTTGGTGAACAGGTTTCAGTGGAGATTCCAGACTAAGACAGACTAGGAAGAAGGACCTGGCAGTCTACTTCTGAAAAATTGGCCAGTGAAAATCTTACAAATAGCAGGGGAATATTGTCTGGCATAGTGCCGAAAGATGAGCCCCTCAGGTTGGAAGATACTTAAAAGACAACTGGGGAAGACCTGCCTCCTCAAAGTGGAGTCAGTGTTAATGATGTGGATGGAGTCAAGCTTTTAGGATCTTCATCTGCTGATGTGGCACCACTGAAAATGAGAAGAAACAGTTGCAAATATCCATTAATAATCACGATATGGAATGTAAGAAGCATGAATGTAGGACAATTAGGAGTCATCAGAAATGAAATGGAATGCACAAAGTTTGACATCCTAGGCATTAGAGAGCTGAGATGGACTGGTATTGGACATTTTGAATCAGACATTCACATGGTGTATTAGGCTGGAAATGAAAAAATTGAAAAGGAATGATATTGTGTTTATCGTTAAAAAGAACATTTCAAGATCTATCTAGGACAACACTGTCAGTGATACAGTAATATCCATGAGCCCACAAACAAAGAAGACTGTATGCTGAGGAAATAATCTAAGAAGCTGGACTGTATGAAGAAGAATGGGACATCAGGATTACAGGAAGATTCATTAACAACCTGCGTTATGCAGACAATACAACCTTGCTTGCTGAAAGTGAAGAATACTTGAAGCACTTACTGAAGAAGATCAAAGACCACACAGCCTTCAGTATGGATTACACCTCAACGTAAAGAAAACAAAAATCCTCACAACTGGACCAATAAGCAACATCATGATAAATGGAGAAAAGATTGAGGTTATTAAGGATTTCATCTTACTTGGATCCACAATCAACATTCATAGAAGCAGCAGTCAAGAAATCAAAAAAGACGCATTGCATCGGGCAAATCAGCTGCAAAAGACCTCTTTATAGTATTGAAAAGCAAAGGTGTCACCTTGAGGACTAAAGTGTACCTGGCCCAAGCCATGGTGTTTTCAATCGCCTCATGTGCATGTGAAAGCTGAACAAAAATAAGGAAGACTGAAGAATTGATACCTTTGAATTGTGGTGTTGGCGAAGAACATTGAATATACCGTGGACTGCCAAAAGAATGAACAAATCTGTCTTGGAAGAAGTACAACCAGAATGCTTCTTAGAAGCAAGGATGGGGAGACCACGTTTGACGTACTTTGGACAGGTTGTCAGGACGGATCCGTCTCTAGAGAAGGACATCGTGCTTGGTAAAGTACAGGGTCAGCAGAAAAGAGGAAGACCTTCAACAAGATATGTTGACACCGTGGCTGCAGCAATGGGCTTAAGCATAGCAACAATTGTGAGGATGGTGCAGGAGAGGGCAGTGTTTCGTTCTGTTGTGCATAGGGTCAGTGTGAGTGGGAACTGACTTGGCAGCACCTGACGACAACCACAACATCAAGAATCAATATAGAAAAGAGGAAAATAACATTTTAATACTGTAAAAATAATGTCAAATATAAGAATCAGCACAAAGCCAATTCCTATGAGGCAGAGGTCAGACATATCCCAGATTCCCACATTCTCAAAGCTGCTACACCACTGCATCTCTGACACCGGCCATTCTGTCTCCCCTCAGCACTCTTTCCTCCCCCATGTGGGTCTGGCAATTCACTGCAAACTCTCACAGAACTCATCAACAGTTAAGTGGTTTATTAAGGACGCATCAGGGTACAGCTAAAGGAATGGGATCAACAGGCTACAGGTCAGGATCAGGAAGCACGTAGGCGAAGTCTCCCTTCTGTGCAGGTCGGCTCTCTCAGCTTCTCTCAGACATGCAGACCTCCTCTCAGCCCCCTGAGGATAGGCTCCTCTCAGTACCCTCAGGACAGGCTTCTCTTGGCCCTGCCATCTGTCACCACTGGGTCCAGACAGTTTGTTATTTTGTCCAAGTTGATTGACATTTCCTGGGTAAACTGTAAACAACTTGTGGTTTGATACTTGACGTCTAGTCCTGGGCTCTTCCCTCACGGAAGCACTGGGGACTTTTAAACTGACCCATACGTCCTCAGTGCGTGCTAAGTCCAAGACCTACACCCTCCTGTATACATAAGCCCTCTCCTACAGCCCCAATGTGCTGTCACCTTGCCTCCAGGTGCTATCCCTGTGTGGTCCTTCATGAAAGCCTGCTGTAGCTTCCTCTCTAGCACTTGTGAGTACTAGATTCTATTTGTTTTCTGGCCTTGCTACGTGAGACTCACTTTCTCCTGCCCCAAGACCATTTCACGAAACCTACAGACCTTTGGATCCAAATTAAGACATGCATTCCATGGCCCACACAGTGTTTCTAAAAAATTAATCTTGAAGAACTTTAGTTAGGTCATCCTCTTTCAGGTTTGTCACAGGGGCCACCAGTTCATGCCGTTTCACCAGGTTCCTTTCCTGTCTCCTGAGACCTTTGTCCTGTTTCCTCCAAAAAGCACAAGCTTCAGTAGGGTAAGGGTGGTCCTGTCTTCCACATTGCTTATGCCGTCTACTTGATATGCCCGAGACATACTAAGGTGCTCCTGAAATCCTTGTCAAATGAAGGATGGCGATTACTCAACTGCCGTTGTCACCATTGCTAATAGGCTTGTTCTTACTTTGTCTTTATCTTTAATATCAGGCACTACAGGGAGATACACCAAAAAACCAAACCTGCTGCTGTTGAGTTGATTCGGACTCATGGCGACCCTACAGTACAGAGTAGAACTGCCCCATAGGGTTTCCAAGGAGTGGCTGGTGGAGTCGAATGGCCAACCTTTTGGTTAGCAGCGGAGCTCGTAACTCCTGTGTCACCAGGGCTCCAACGGGGAGATAAGTAGAGTGAAGTACATGTTTGGTGAATACTTCCAAACATATTTTGAACAAACAGCACAAGATACTGAACTCTAAAGAAAACTTCCACCCTCCTTTCTACTAATGGACTCATTAAAATGCAAAATCATATGTTTATAATCTAGAACATCTTGAGAACGTTACAAAAACACTCGTCAGGTCATTCTATTTCTGCCCTCAAGGGAGGCACCTTGCTGCCATCGCTTCCAATTCCTCACTACTTTTTAATCCCAGGGTGCTCCTGAATGGGTGTTTCTAAAAGGGTCCGTTCTCACTGATGGCAACACCAAAAGCTAAACCCTAAATCCCACGGCTAAAAATTCTTATTACATCGAAGTTTGTTCTTAGTACAAAACAGGAATTACATATTTATGTGTATTATAAAAAATAAAGATAGAGCATAATAGATCCCTGTATTTTCCAGATATTTTATTTTTTATGTTTTCTATCATAATATCCCTCAAAATGGCAAAGGTTTGAGGCTTTGTATTTTTTATAATTTTTGAGGTTAAGAAAACCACAGACTTTCGTCTAAAGCCCTGGTTCTCCTCCATTTTGACAGAAAATTGAGTACCAGGTTTTCCTCTCCTATACAACATTGGATATGTTTATTGCCTTAAAATTTCCTTACCTCCTCTCTAACACACAAGCACTTACACACACACACACACACACACACAGGTTATCATTTATTTTTCTTCCTCACTTGGGAAAACTGCAGTCTTACTAATAGCTTTAAGCATTTCAAAGTTACATAAACTCTACATGAAAACACCAAAATCTTTTTTTATATTTTCACTTGTACTAAGAGAAACAGAGAGAGATTGGTTTAAACTTTACACTATAGAAATGATAAATGAACTATAAATAGAATTTGAAACAAGAGTGGTTGGAGAATTTTTCTATAACCCAAATATTAAAAACATTTGTTTTGTCATTAAAACAAAGTACACACTGCTGGTGTTCGTGAAAATCTGTCATAAATTTGACAGAACTGATGTCCACATTTTTTTTCTTTTTCATTAGTACGATGTCTCATCAAGTATGGAAACCAAAGCGTCAGACCACAAGTTTTGTTCTATGTTCAAGAAGCTAAATGGTTAGATGCAACGTGATATATATTCTTATTTGTCATCCTCCCCCTTCTACTCATCATATATTGTTGAATTGATTTGAATACTAAAAGCAATGACATTCTGTAACTTCAGCTCTTCACTTAAAAATCTCTGCATTGACCTTCCTATCAACTCAGTGGAAAGGCGAATTGCATTTTCAGTAAAAGACACAAATTATGTGCTGCTGTGTTCCCCACCCCCCTGCGAGCAATCTGTCCAACAACCTGGCGTCCTCAAATATAAGAGTAGTAATAGTGTTGCTGTTGTTAGGTGCCATCGAGTCAGTTCCAACTCCTAGAGGCCCTATGCACAACAGAACGAAACACTGCCTGGTCCTATACCATCCTCACAATCCTTGTTATGCTTGAGCCCATTGTTGCTGCTACTGTGTCAGTCCATCTCATTAAGGGTCTTCCTCTTTTTTGCTGACCCTTTACTTTACCAAGCATGATGTCCTCCTCCAGGGATGGATCCTTCCTGAAAACATGTTCAATTGTGAGACATAGGCTTACCATCCTTGCTTCTAAGGAGCATTCTGGTAATACTTCTTCCAAGACAGATTTGTTTGTCATTCTGTCAGGCCATGATACATTCAGTATTCTTCACCAATCACAAATCAAAGGCTTCGGTTCTTCTTCGGTCTTCCTTATTCATTGTCCAGCTTTCACATGCATAAGAGGCAACTGAAAATACCATGGCTTGTGCAGGCACACTTTAATCTTCAAGGTGACATCTTTGCTTTTCAACACTTTAAAGAGGTCATTTGCAGCAGTTGTTATTGGTAGGTGCCATTGAGTTGCTTCTGACTCAGACCGACTCTATGCACAACAGAATGACACACTGCCCTGTCCTGCCCCATCCTCACAATTGTTGCTATGCTTAAGCCCATTGTTGCAGCCACTGTGTCAATCCACCTCGTTGAGGGTCTTCCTCTTTTCCGCTGACCCTGTACTTTACCAAGCGTGATGTCCTTCCCTAGGGACTGATCCCTCCTGACAACATTTTCAAAGTATGTTGAATGTAGTCTTGCCATCCTTGCTTCTAAGAAGCATTCTGGTTGTACCTCTTCCAAGACAGATTTGTTCATTCTTTTGGCAGTCCATGGTATATTCAATATTCTTTGGCAACACCATGATTCAAAGGCGTCAATTCTTTTTTAGTCTTCCTTATTCATTGTCCGGCTCTTGCATGCATATGAGGCGACTAAACACCATGGCTTGGGTCAGGCGCACCTTAGCCTTGAAGGTGACATCTTTGCTCTTCAACACTTTAAAGAGGTCTTTTGCAGCTGACTTGCCCAATGGAAAGCGTCTTTTGATTTCTTGACTGCTGTTTCCATGGGTGTTGATTGTAGACCCAACTAAAATGAAATCCTTGACAACCTCAAACTTTTCTCCACTTATCGCGATGCTGCTTATTGATCCAGTTGTGAGGATTTTTGTTTTCTTTATGTTGAGCTGTAATCCATACTGAAGGCTGTGGTCTTTGATCTTCATCAGTAAGTGCTTTAAGTCTTCTTCACTTTCAGCAAGCAAGGTTGTGTCATCTGCATAACACAGGTTGTTAATGAGTGTTCCTCCAATCCTGATGCCCTGTTCCTCTTCATACAGTCCAGCTTCTTGGATTATTTGCTCAGCATACAGATTGAGTAGGAATGGTGAAAGAATACAACCTGACACACACCTTTCCTGATTTTAAACCATGCAGTATCCTCTTTTTCTGTTCAAACGACAGCCTCTTGATCCACGTACAGATTCCTAATGAGCATGATTAAGTGTTCCAAAATTCCCATTCTCCACAATGTTATCCATAATTTGTTATGATACACACAGTCGAATGCCTTGGCATAGTCAATAAAACACAGGTAAACATCTTTCTGGTATTCTCTGTTTCAGCTAGGATCCATCTGACATCAGCAATGATATCCCTCATTCCATGTCCTCTTCTGAATCCACCTTGAATTTCTGGCAGTTCTCTGTCGATTCACTGCTAGAGCTGCTTTTGAATGATTTTCTGCAAAATTTTGCTTGCCTGTGATATTAATGATGTTTGATAATTTCCGCATTTGGCTGTATCTCCTTTCTTTGAAATAAGCATAAATATGAATCTCTTCCAGTCGGTTGTTCAGGTAGCTGTCTTCCAGATTTCTTGGCAGAGAGGAGTGAGCACTTCCAGAGCTGCATCCGTTTGTTGAGACATCTCAACTGGTATTCCATCAATTCCTGGAGCCTTGTTTTTCTCCAATGCCTTCAGTGCATCTTGGACTTCTTCCTTCAGTATCTGATCGCATTTTACCTCCTGAAATGGTTGAATGTTGCCCAATTCGTTTTGGTATTTAGTGACCCTGTATATTCCTTCCATCTTCTCTTGATGATTCCTGAGTCGTTTAATATTTTCCCTGTAGAGTTCTTCAGTATTGCAACCTGAGCCTTGAATTTTTTCTTCAGTTTTTTCAGCTTGAGAAATGCTGAATGTGTTCTTCCCTTTTGGTTTTCTATCTCTAGCTCTTTGACATAGCATTATAATACTTTACTTTGTCATCTCAAGACACCCTTTGAAATCTTCTGTTCAGCTCTTTTACTTCATCATTTCTTTGTTTTGGTTTAGCTACTCTATGTTCAAGAGCATCCATTTAGGTCCCTTCTTTCTCTTCTGTTTTTTTAATGACCTTTTGCATTCTTCATACATGATGTCCTTGATGTCATTCCACAACTCATCTGGTCTTTGGTCATTGGTGTTCAACCCGTCAAATCTTTTCCTGAGATCATCTCTAAATTCAGGTGGGATATACTCAAGGTCGTACTTTGGCTACTGTGGAGTTGTTCTAATTTTCTTCAACTTCAGCTTGAGCTTGCATATGAGTAATTGATTGTCTGATCCACAGTCAGCCCTTGGCCTTGTTCTGACTGATGATATTAAGCTTTTCCAACATCTCTTTCCACAGATGTACTTGATTTGATTCCTGCGTATTCCATCTGGCAAGGTTCATGTGTATAGTTGCCATTTATGTTGGTGAAAAAAAGTATTTGCAATGAAGGAGTCGTTGGTCTTGCAAAATTCTATCATGCAATCTCCGGCATCATTTCTATTACCAAGACCATATTTTCTAACTACCGATCCTTCTTCATTTCCAATTTTTGCATTCCAATCACCAGTAATTATCAATGCATCCTGATTGCATGTTCAACCAATTTCAGACTGCAGAAGTTGGTAAAAATCTTCAAACTCTTCATCTTTGGCCTTAGTGGTTGATGCATAAATTTGAATAATAGTCATATTAACTGGTATTCCTTGTAGGCATATGAATATTATCCTATCACTGACAGCTTTGTACTTCACGATAGATCTTGAAATGTTCTTTTTGACGATGAATGCAATGGCATTCCTCTTCAAGTTGTCATTCCCGAGGTAGTAAACCATGTGATTGTCCGATTCAGAATGACCAATACCAGTTTATTTCAGCTCACTAATTTTTTTTTAATGCCTAGGATATCGATCTTTACGTGTTCCACTTCATTTTTGATGATTTCCAGTTTTCCTAGGTTCATACTTCATACATTCTAGGTTCCAATTATTCATGGATGTTTGCAGCTGTTTCTTCTCTTCTTGAGTCATGCCACATTAGCAAATGAAGGTCCTGAAAGCTTGACTCCATCCACATTAGTAAGGTGGACTCTACTTTGAGGGGGCAGTTCTTCCCCAGTCATATTTTGAGTGCTTTCCCAACTGAGGGGCTCATCTTCTGGCACTACATCAGACAATGTTTCACTGGTATCTGTAAGGTTTTCACTGGCTACATCTTTTCAGAAGTAGACCTCTGGGTCCTTCTTCCTAGTCTGACTCAGTCTGGAAGCTCAACTGAAACCTGTCTGCCATGGGTGACCCTGCTAGTATTTGAATACTGGTGGCATAGCTTGCAGCATCACAGCAACACACAAGCCCCCGTGGTACAACAAACTGACAGATGTGTGTGGGGGCAACAGTAGTAGCAGACATTTATGGAGCACTTATTCTTTGTCTGGTGTTGTGTTAAGCATTTTAAATGTATAATCCCATTTTACCATCTCAACAACCCAAAGTTAGTGAAGAATTTTTTTGTTTGCAATTAGTAAAAATACAGATCAACATGTTTTAAGCAAAAAATTAAAAATCATCTAGTATTCTTGGACATCTTTGGGACAGCTGGTTAAAGACATGGCTGTATCTACAAACTCAACGGTATCATCAGGACACTTTCTCCCTGCTCTTCTCTCTAAGTTGCTTCATCCTTAGGCCAACCTCATGTTTTCATGAGATGCATGCCATCAACTCCATGCTCACATTCTATCGAGGTAAGAACCCTGGAGGGGTTCCCCCAACAACCTCTGAAAAGTCCCAGAATGGATTCTGATTGGCCTTTTGCCAGTCACAGGCTAAATGCTAAACCAACCACTGCGGGTTCTCAGTAGCACACATGGGTCACCCGCCTATCCTTACAACTGAAAGTGAGGTCAGCCTTATTAGAACTATTTGGACCAAACTAAAGGGGAGGCAGCTCCCAAAGGAAAATCACAGTATCATTACGAAAAGAAGGAGGAAGGGATGGAAGAAAAGCACAGCATAGGTAGGTAATCTCATATACCCTATGGAGGCGGTACTCTTATATCTCCAATTTCATATAAGAGGAAACTAAAGCTGAGGGAGGTGAAGCGACTTGACAGAAAAACTTGTGGCAGGTACATGGCAGAGCTGAAATGAGACTTTCAAGTGTGAACTTTGAGACATTGCACTATTCAACATTCTTGTCAATAACAACCTTAGGTAAGTGTGTATTATGGTATTGGAGCTCTCTTTGTGACCAATGTGCCTCAATGCCATTTGTCATAGGAAAAGTCAGTGGGATGATAAATATGTAATATGTCCCCTTTTCTGTAACCTGGACCAAAATTATAAAAACAAAACCCTGCAGCAAAAAAAACCCAAGAAGCAATAAATTCCGTATTAGATCAATAGACCATTTCGCCCAACACGTGGGAGAACTGATTAACCCCTGAGTACAATATGAACAGGAAACATTTTTCAAGCATTTGAGTGTTATCTGATAATGGCTCATTAACCCATAAACATATAAAAATATTTTGACCTCATCATATTTCTCTTAGTTTTCTAGACTATGTTCTTACTAACCTCCTCCCAGCTTCACCAGGATATGGAAGTCATCAAGTATACAGAAAACCTGAACAACACTGTCAAGGATTGAATTGTGTCCCCAAAAGACATGTGTTGTAAATTCTAAACTCGATGTCTGTGGTTATAATCCCATTTGGGAATGTGTTGTCTTTGTTATGTTAAACGAGGCAGGATTAGTGTAGGCTGTACCTTGAGTCAATCTCTTTTAAGATATGGAAGAGATTACGCAAGCAAGAGAAGCAGAGATGGGGGCAGACACATGTCAAGTCACATGAATATGTCCCAGGAACAGAAGCTCAGAAGAGACAAGGACCTTCTTCCAGAGCCAACAGAGAGAGCCTTCTCCTAGAGCTGGCACCCTGAATTTGGACTTCTATCCTCCTAAACTGTGAGAAAATAAATTTCTGTTTGTTAAAGTCACCCAATTGTATTTGTTACAGCAGCACTAGACAACTAAGATAAATATCATCAGCTATCTTGATGTAACTGACTTTAATTGAAGACTGTACTCAACAACAGCGTAAGACACGTTATTTCTAAGTGCTCATTAAATATTCAGCAAGATAGACCATATTTTGGGTTATAATACAAACTTTAACAACAGAGTAAGGAAAATTGTGGTATACCCATCCATTGGAATAAAACACAAGGGGGAGCCACAGAAATCCACAATCAGGAGTTACCGCCCTCTAGGTTCGCGCACGGAGCCCCTTCCCTGAGGCACCAAGCGCCCCCGCAACCGGAAGCGGAATAGCGTGTCCACGAATGGGCAGCCGCGGTCCGTCGCCCCCCGCTCCGGCTAGAAGTCAGTGCCGTTCTGTTTCCGGTCCGCCGGCTCCCCTAGCGGGCGGCCCGCGGGCCCCCGTCCCGGCTCTGAGGGCGCGGCTCCCGCTCCCCTCGCCACCCCGGTCTCTCCGTCTCCGCCGCTTCCTGCGCGACCCCGGGCCCGCGGGCGCCGCTGCTTTCCGGAGGCCGAGGCGGTGGGGACCGGCGTCTCTCGCCGCCTTCCCAGGTGAGAGCGTGGGCATCGTCGCCGCGCGCAGGTGAGCTTCTCGGAGCAGCGGCGGCGGCGTCCCCGGGGGGCTGTGAGGAGCGGGGCTCGTCGGCCTGAGTCTAGATGCTCCGCTCCCCGCGCTCCGCGGGCTTCTCTGTTCTCGTCGTGACCGTGCGGCCTCCGCCGGGCTCCTCGGCCTCCTGGGCCGGCGCCCAGACGCGCGGCCGCAGGCGGACAGACAGACACAGACACGCCCGGCCACAGACGGACAGAGACACAGAGAGACACAGATGGACAGACAGACACAGACAGAGACAGACACGCGCGGCCGCAGACCGACGGACAGACAGAGACACAGAGAGACACAGACGGACAGACAGACAGACAGACACAGACGGACAGAGACACACAGACAGACACGCACAGCCACAGACGGACAGACAGACAGAGACACACAGAGAGACACAGATGGACAGACAGACAGAGAGACAGACACGCGCGGCCACAGACGGACGGACAGAGACACACAGAGAGACACAGAGGGACAGACAGACACAGACGGACAGAGACACACAGACAGACACGCCCACAGACAGACACAGACACGCACGGCCACAGACGGACAGACAGACAGAGACACACAGAGAGACACAGATGGACAGACAGACACAGACAGAGACAGACACACGCGGCCGCAGACGGACGGACAGACAGAGACACAGAGAGACACAGACGGACAGACACACAGAGACACACAGACACATGCGGCCGCAGACGGACAGAGAGACAGAGACACAGCCACAGAGAGACACAGACAGGCCCACAGGCAGGCAGACAGAGGCACAGACACGTGCGGCCACAGAAGGACAGACACGCAGGCACAGACAGACACGCCCACAAACACACAGAGACGGACAGACAGACATGCACGGCCACAGACACGTGCGCCCACAGAGGCACAGAGACACACATGCCCACAGGCACACAGACACATAGGCACAGACACACAGACACACACGCCCACAGACAGACACACAGAGACACAGCCTTGCATGCCCACAGACAGACAGACACACACAGACACAGATGGAGACACAGACAGACAGACACACACACAGGCAGACACAGACACAGACACACGCCCACAGTCACAGACACACACATGCCTATAGACACACAGACACACAGATCCACACACACATGCCCACAGACAGACAGACACAGACACACAGACAACACAGACACAGAGACACACATACGGAGATACACAGACAGATGCACACGCACACACACAAGTGCACACACACAGACACACACACACGGGTACTGCAGTCACGTCGAGCTCCTCATCAGGCCTCCATCACCCTTGTCCTGTATGTGTATTTACCATTTACTGAGCTGTTTCAGAAGCGCTGGGCACTGTGATAAGTACTTTATACATTGCACCTCATTTTACTCTCAAAACAGCACTGTGAGGTAGGGAGTATTTGCAGCATTTTACTAAAGTAATAATCTGGGTTGAATTAAATAGCTTGCCAATGGAGAAATATCTAGTAAGTGGCAGCGTCTGAACTGAAATTCAGGTCTCTTCTTACACCAAGGGGCGTAGCCGTGACCACAGTTTTCCTGCCTAACATGGCTCCTCTTTGTTTTCTGTGCTTTCTCAGGCAGGACTTCGGTGGAGTATTGCTGATCGTACAACAATGAAGATTATGGCGAGGAGTATATCCCCCCTCCTTTAATGGCTTTAGGTGTTTAAGGCAGATGAAAAATACACAAACGTGAATTGGAATTAGTAAGTACATTTAGGACCTTATTTATCCCAATTTCAGAGGAAAATATTTAGTAAGAAGCATGTTTCAAAGAATTTCTTTGGCTATAAGGCAGAAATTTTCATCATGATTGGGTGAGAAACAATACAGCCAATCCTGGTTGGTCTGACGTAAAATGTGATGTTGCTGAGCAAGCTTAGTAGAGACGATGCGGGATTTGTAAAGATGGCACAGCCAGTGTGTGTCACCTGTGCTGGACTGGATGCTGGTGACCGAGCCACAGGGTTTGCTACCGAAGAACCACACTTCTTAAAAGGTTGACGACTTCTTGGAGCAAAGCCCATGCATGTCCTTAATGTCAGAAAAGCAACGAATATTAGGAGTGAGGGCAAAATTGGAGACACATGTAATAACAGTAATGAAAATACTGCAGAAGATCTTAGAGGGTCAGCCATAGTGTAGTGTTGCAAAAAGTACCTCATCTTTTTTGATAACTCTTTTACCAAGTAAAAGAGTCAGGTAGGGAGTCCCTGGGTGGTGGAAAAGGTTCATGTTACTAGCTGAAAAGTTGGCAATTTGAACCCACCCAGATGTGCCTTGGAAGATGAGCCTGGCAGTCTGCTTTTCACAGGTCACAGCATTGAAAACCCTGTGCAACAAATTTAAAGTGTCTACGTTTAAGTGTCTGGGAAATCACTGAGATTTCCCAATGGCATTAGTGTAAGGTCTTTTTTTTTTTTTTTTTAACTCCTTAGAATTGTAATTCATGTGATTTTTTTTGTTGTTGTGGAGGCAGTCCTTTTTTTTTTTCCTCTTGATGTTAATAACAAGGTAATTCAGATACAATTACTTTAAAAAGTTCATTCTTTATACAGTGTAATTCCTCAAATATGACTTTATTTCTGTAAGTTCATACAAAATGAGCCCTGGTGTGCAGTGGTTAAGCTCTTGGCTGCTAACGGTAAAGGTCAGTAGTCTGAACCCAGCAGCACTCTATGGTGTTTCGAATGCAAAAGTTGGAAACGAATAAGAAGGATCAGTAGTTAGGAAATATGGCCTTGGTGATAGAAACGAAGCCAGAGATCGCATGATAGAATTTTGCAAGACCAATGACTTCTTCATTGCAAATACCTTTTTTCATCAACATAAATGGCGACTATACACATGAACCTCATCAGATGGAACACACAGGAATTGAATTGACTACATCTGTGGAAAGAGATGATGGAAAAGCTTGGTATCATCAGCCAGAACAAGGTTAGGGGCTGACTGGAACAAACCATCAATTGCTCATCTGCAAGTTCAAGCTGAAACTGAAGAAAATTAGAAGAAGTTGACGAGAGCCAAAGTATTACCCTGAGTATATCCTGTGTGAGTTCAGAGACCATCTTAAGAGTAAATTTGACGCATTGAATACTAATGACCAAAGACCAGACGAGTTGTGGAATGTGTCAAGGCTATCATACATGAAGAAACCAAGAGATCATTAAAAAACAGGAAAGAAAGAAAAGACCAAAATGGACGTCAGAGGAGACTCTGAAACTTGCTTTTGAACGTTGAGTAGCTAAAGCAAAAGGAAGAAATGATGAAGTAAAAAAGCTGAACAGAAGATTTCACAGGTTGGCTTGAAAGACTAAGTATTGTAATGACATGTGCAAAGAGCTGGAGATAGAAATCCAAAAGGGAAGAATATGCTCAGCATTTCCCAAGCTGAAAGAACTGAAGAAAAAATTCAAACCTCAGGTTGCCATAGTAAAGGATTCTATAGGAAGAATATTTAATGATGCGGGAAGTGTCAAAAGAAGATGGAAGGAATACACAGAGTCTCTATACCAAAAAGAATTAGTCAACATTCAGCCATTTTGATAGGTAGCATATGATCAGGAACCGATGGTACTGAAGGAATAAGTCCAAGCTGCACTGAGGGCGTTGACGAAAAACAAGGCTCCAGGAATTGACGGAATACCAAATGAGATGTATCAACAAATGGATGCGGCGCTGGAGGTGCGCACTCATCTAGGCCAGGAAATTTGGAAGACTGATACCTGGCCAACAAACTGCAAAAGATCCTTATTTATGCCTATTCCCAAGAAAGTCGACCCAACTGAACGCGCAAATTATTGAACAGCATCATTAATATCACATGCAAGGAAAATTTTGCTGATGATCATTCAAACGCGTCTGCAGTAGTATATTGACAGGGAACTGCCAGCAATTCAGGCTGGATTCAGAAGAGGACATGAAATGAGGGATGTCATTGCTAGTGTCAGATAGATTCTTGCTAAAAGCAGAGAATACTAGGAAGATGTTTACCAATGATCTATTGACTGCTAATAAGTCTATTCCTAAGGCATTCAACTGTGTGGATCATAACAAATTATGGATAACATTGCAAAGAATGTGAATTCCAGAACACTTAATTATGCTCGTGAGGAACCTGTACATAGATCAAGAGGCAGTTGCTAGAACAGAACAAGGGGATGCTGCTTGTTTTAAAGTCAGGAAAGGTGTGTATCAGGGTTGTGTCCTTTCACCATATCTGTTCAATCTGTATGCTGAGTAAATACAGAAGCTGGACTATATGAAAAAGAACGGGGCATCAGGATTGGAGGAAGACTGGTTAACAACGTGTATTACGCAGGTGACATAACCTCGCTTGCTGAAAGTGAAGGGGACTTGAAGCACTTACTGATGAAGATCAGAGACCACTGGATTACACCTCAACATAAAGAAAACAAAAATCCTCACAACCGGACCAATGAGCAACATCATGATAAACGGAGAAAAGATTGAGGTTGTCAAGGTTTTCATTTTACTTGGATCCACAATCAACACCCATAGAAGCAGCAGTCAAGAAATCAAAAGACGCATTGTATTGGGCAAATCTGCAAAAGACCTCTCTGTAGCATTGTAAAGGAAAGATGTCACCTTGACAACTAAGGTGCACCTGACCCAAGCCATGGTATTTTCAATCACATCATATCCATGTGAAAGTGGGACAATGAATAAGGAAGAAGAATTGATGCCTTTGAATTGTGGTGTTGGCGAAGAATATTGAATATACCATGGACTGCCAAAAGAAGGAACAAATTCATCTTGAAAGGAGTACAGCTAGAATGCGCCTTAGAAGCAAGGATGGCGAGACTATATCTTACATACTTTTGGACATATTACCAGGAGGCATCAGTCCCTGGAGAAAGACATTATGCTTGCTAAAGTACAGGGTCAGTGAAAAAGAGGAAGACCCTCAATGAGATGGATTGATACAATGGCTACAGCCATGGGCTCAAGCATAACAAGAATTGTGAGCATGGCTCTGGACCGGGGAGTGTTTCATTCTGTGGTACTTAGGGCCACTTTAAGTCAGAACTGATTCGACAGCATCTAACAACAACAGCACTCTGTGGGAGAAAGATGCGGCAGTTTCCTTCCGTGAAGATTCAGCCGTGGAGATACTACGACGTAGTTCCACTTGGCCCTACACGGTCACTGTGAGTTGTTACTGACTTGACAGCAGTGGGTTTGGATTTGGTGTTTAGTATAACTCAAGGTTGGCATTAAATCTTTGAAGCACCCACTTTCCTCCCTATATCCCCATAGTATGTAAATTCCCCTCCTTTCACTTATTTAGGCCAAGAAACTAATTTATTTTTTAATTTTCTTTAAGTGAAAGTTTACAGTTCAAGTTAGTTTCTTATACAAAAATGTGACCCTCATTGCTCTCCCTGTAATGTGACGGCAGATTCTCCTTTCCGTCCTGGACTTCCGGTGTCCCTGCAACCAACTCCTGTCCCTTTCTGCCTTCTCATCTCGCCTCCAGACAGGAGCTGCCCGTTTAGTCTAATGTATCCACTTGAGCTAAGAAACAGACATTTAACGAGTTATTGCTTTATGTCTTATCCCAAAAAACCCAGAAACCCATAGTCCAGTTTAATCTGGACTGAAGTGTTGGCTTTGGGAATGGTTTTAATTTTGGGGTAACAGAGAGTCCGGGGGCCATGTCTTCCTGGGTCTCTCCAGTCAGACCATGAAGTCTGGTCTTTTTACTGGAACCTGAGTTCTGCATCCCACTTTTCTCCCACTCCATCAGGGACTCTCTGTTGTGTTCAGGGCAGTCACTGGTGGTAGCTGCGTAGCACCTAGTTCTTCTGGTCTCAAGCTCATGGAATCTCTGGTGTATGTGGTCCTTCCTGTCTCTAGGGCTAATATTTTCCTTGTGTCTTTGGTGTTCTTTATTCTCCTTTGCTCCAGGTGGGTTGGGACCAATGGATACTTTTCAGATGACTGCTTGCTAGCTTTTAAGACCCTGGATGCCAGTCATGAAAGTGGGATGCAGAACATTTTCTTAATAAACTTTGTTATGCCAATTGACCTAGATGTCACCTGAAACCACAGTCCCCAGACCCCTACCTCTGCTAGTCTGTCCGTCGAAGTGTTGGGTTTTATTCAGGAAACTTAGCTTTTGGTTTAGACCAGTTGTGCTGACTTCCCCTGTACTGTGTGTTATCTTTCCCTTCGAAGATAATTCTTGTCTATTATCCGATTAGTGAATACCCCTCTCTATCCCTTCCCACTCTCATAACCATCAAAGAATGTTTTCTTTTGTTTTTAAGCCTTTTCTTGAGTTCTTAATAGTGGTCCCATGCAATATTTGTCCTCCGGGACCGACTCATTTCACTCAGCATAATGCCTTCCAGATTGATCCATGTTATGAGATGTTTCTCGGATTCATTGTCATTCTTTATTGTTGAATAGTATTCCACTGTGTGAATATATCATAATTTGTTTATCCATTTGTCCATCAGTGGGCATCTAGGTTGTTTCCATCTTTTTGCTCTTGTGAAGAGTGCTGCAGTGAACACGGGTGTGCATGTATCTATTTGTGTGATGGCTTTTATTTCTTCAGGATATATTCCAAGGAGTGGGATTGCTGAATCATATGGTACTTCTATTCGTAGCTTTTTAAGAAACTGCCAAATCGATTTCCAAAGTGGTTGTACCATTTTACATTCCCACCAGCAGTGTATAAGTGTTCCAGTCTCTCCACAACCTCTCCGACATCTATTATTTTGTGTTTGTTGGATTAATGCTAGCCTTGTTGGGGTGAGATAGTATCTCGTAGTTTTGATTTGCATTTCTCTAATGGCTAATGATCCTGAACGTTTCCTCATGTATGTGTTAGCTGCCCGAATGTCTCCCTTGCTGAATGCCTGTTCATGTCCTTTGCCCATATTTTAACTGGGTTATTTGTCATTTTGTTGTTGAGGTTTTGCAGTATATTGCAGACTTTAGAGATTAGACCCTGATCGGATTTGTCATAGCCGGATATTTTTTCCCAGTCTGTAGGTTGTCTTTTTATTCTTTCGGTGAAGTCTCTTGATGAGTAAAAGTGGTTGATTTTTTATTTTTATCTTTTAATTTTTATTGTGTTTTAAGTGAAAGTTTACAAATCAAACCAGTCTCTCATGCAAAAATTTATATACACCTTGCTATATACTCCTAGTTGCTCTCTCTCTAATGAGAGCACTCTCCTTCCCTCTGTTCTCTATTTTCATGTCCATTTGGCCAGCTTCTGACCCCGCTCTGTCCTCTCATCTCCTCTCCAGACAGGAGCTGCCTGCATAGTCTCATGTGTCTACTTGATCCAAGAAACTCACTCTTCAACAGTATCATTTTCTATCCCATAGTCCAGTCCAATCCCTGACTGAAGAGTTCGCTTTGGGAATGGTTCCTCTCTTGGACTAACAGAGGGTCTGGGGACCATGACCTCCAGGGTCCTACTAGTCTCAGTCAGACCATTAAGTCTGGTCTTTTTACGAGAATTTGAGGTCTGCATTCCTAGTGCTCTCCTGCTCCCTCAGGGGTTCCCTGTTGTGTTCCCTGTCAGGGCAGTCATCGGTTATAGCCGGGCACCATCTAGTTCTTCTCATTTCAGGCTGACGTAGTGTCTGGTTTATGTGGCCCTTTCTGTCTCTTGGGCTTGTAATTACCTTGTGTCTTTGGTGTTCTTCATTCTCCTTTGCTCCAGGTGGGTTGAGACCAATTGATACATCTTAGATGGCCACTTGCTAGCATTTAAGAACCCGGATGCCACTCTTCAAAGTGGGATGCAGTGTGTTTTCTTAATAGATTTTATTATCCCAGTTGACTTAGATGTCCCCTGACACCATGGTTCCCAAACCCCTGCCCCTGCTATGCTGGCCTTCAAAGCATTCAGTTTATTCAAGAAACTTCTTTGCTTTTGGTTTAGTTCAGTTGTGCCGACCTCTTCTGTATTGTGTGTTGTCTTTCCCTTCACGTAAAATAGTTCTTACCTATGATCTAATTAGTGAAAACTTGTCTCCCTCACTCCGTACTCTCATAACCACAGAAGAATGTGTTCTTCTCAGTTTGAACTATTTCTCAAGATCTTATAATAGTGGTCTTATACAATATTTGTCTTTTTACAACTGACTAATTTCACTCAGCATAATGCCTTCCAGGTTCCTCCATGTTATGAAATGTTTCACAGATTCCTCACTGTCCTTTATCAATGAGTAGTATTCCATTGTGTGAATATACCGTAATTTATTTATCCATTCATCCGTTGATGGGCTCGTTGGTTGCTTCCAGCTTTTTGCTGTTGTAAACGTGGGTGTGTATATATCTGTTCGTGCAAAGGCTCTTATTTCTGTAGGGTATATTCCAAGGAGTGGGATTTCTGGGTCGTATGGTAGTTCTATTTCTAACTTTTTAAGGAAATGCCAGATCAATTTCCAAAGTGGTTGTACCATTTTACGTTCCCACCAGCAGTGTATAGGAGTTCCAGTCTCTCCACAGCCTCTCCAACGTTTATTATTTTGTGTTTTTTGGATTAATGCCAGCCTTGTTGGAGTGAGATGGAATTTCATCGTAGTTTTAATTTGCATTTCTCTAATGGCTAATGATCGAGAGCATTTCCTCACGTATCTGTTAGCTACCTGAATATCTTCTTTAGTGAAGTGTGTGTTCATATCCTTTGCCCAATTTTTAATTGGGTTGATTGTCTTTTTGTGGTTGAGTTTTAACAGAATCATGTAGATTTTAGAGATCAGGCGCTGGTCGGAGATGTTATAGCTGAAAATTTTTTCCCAGTCTGTAGGTGGTCTTTTTACTCTTTTGGTGAAGTCTTTAGATGAGCATAGGTGTTTGATTTTTAGGAGCTCCCAGTTATCTGGTTTCTCTTCGTCATTTTTAGTAATGTTTTGTATTCTGTTTATGCCTTGTATTAGGGCTCCTAACGTTGTCCCTATTTTTGTTCCATGATCTTTATCGTTTTAGTGTTTATGTTTAGGTCTTTGATCCATTTGGAGTTAGTTTTTCTGCAGGGTGTGAGGTATGGGTCCTGTTTCTTCTTTTTGCAAATGGATATCCAGTTATGCCAGCACCATTTGTTAAAAAGACTATCTTTTCCCCAATTAACTGACACTGGGCCTTTGTCAAATATCAGCTGCTCATACGTGGATTGGTTTATAACTGGGTTCTCAATTCTGTTCCATTGGTCTATGTGCCTGTTATTGTACCAGAACCAGGCTGTTTTGACTACTGTAGTTGTATAATAGGTTCTGAGATCAGGTAGAGTGAGGCCTCCCACTTTCTTCTTTTTCAGTAATGCTTTACTTATCCGAGGCTTCTTTCCCTTCCATATGATTTGTTTCTCCATCACATTAAAAAATGACATTGGAATTTGGATTGGAAGTGCATTGTATGTATAGATGGCTTTTGGTAGAATAGACATATTTACCATGTTAAGTCTTCCTACCCATGAGCAAGGTATGTTTTCCCACTTATGTAGGTCTCTTTTAGTTTCTTGCAGTAGGACTCTGTAGTTTTCTTTGTATAGGTCTTTTACATCTTTGGTAAGATTTATTCCTAAGTATTTTATCTTCTTGGGGGCTACTGTGAATGGTATTGATTTGGTGATTTCTTCTTCGATGTTCTTTTTGTTGATGTAGAGGAATTCAAGTGATTTTTATATGTTTATCTTGTAACCTGAAACTCTGCCGAACTCTTCTATTAGTTTCAGTAGTTTTCTGGAGGATTCCTTAGGGTTTTCTGTGTATAAGATCACGTCATCTGCAGATAATTTTACTCCTTCCTTACCAATCCGGATGCCCTTTATTTCTTTATCTAGCCTAATTGCTCTGGCTAGGACCTCCAGCACAATGTTGAATAAGAGCGGTGATAAAAGACATCCTTGTCTGGTTCCCGTTCTCAAGGGAAATACTTTCAGGTTCTCTCCATTTAGGATGATGTTGGCTGTTGGCTTTGTATAAATGCCCTTTATTATGTTGAGGAATTTTCCTTCTATTTCTATTTTGCTGAGAATTTTTATCATGAGTGGGTGTTGGATTTGTCAAATGCGTTTTCTGCATCAATTGATAAAATCATGTGGTTTTTGTCTTTTGTTTTATTTATATGGTGGATTACATTAATTGTTTTTCTAATATTGAACCAACTTGGCATACCTGATATAAATCCCACTTGGTTATGGTGGATTATTTTTTTTGATATGTTGTTGAATTCTATTGGTTAGAATTTTGTTGAGGATTTTTGCATCTACGTTCCTGAGGGATATAGGGCCGTAATTTTCTTTTTTTGCAGTGTCTTTGCCTGGTTTTGGTATCAGGGATATGCTGGCTTCATAGAATGAGTTAGGTAGTATTCCATCCTTTTCTATGCTTTGAAATACTTTTAGTAGTAGTGGTGTTAAGTCTTCTCTGAACGTTTGGTAGAACTCTGCAGTGAAGCCGTCCAGGCCAGGGCTTTTTTTGTTGGGAGTTTTTTGATTACCTTTTCAATCTCTTTTTTTTGTTATGGTCTATTTAGTTGTTCTACTTCTGATTGTGTTAGTTTAGGTAGGTGGTAGTGTGTTTCTAGGAATTCATCCATTTCTTCTAGGTTTTCAAATTTGTTAATAGTACAGCTTTTTGTAGTAATCTGATATGATTCTTTTAATTTCAGCTGGGTCTGTTGTGATATGGCCCATCTCATATCTTCTTCGGGTTATTTGTTTCCTTTTCTGTATTTCTTTAGTCAGTCTGGCTAATGGTTTATCAATTTTGTTAATTTTTTCCAAGAACCAGCTTTTGACTTTGTTAATTCTTTTAATTGTTTTTCTGTTCTCTAATTCATTTAATAATGCTCTATTTTTTATTATTTGTTGCTTTCTGATGCCTGACGGATTCTTTTGTTGCTTGCTTTCTATTTGTTCAGGTTGTAGGGACAGTTCTCTGATTTTGGCTCTTTATTCTTTATGTATGTGTGCATTTATCGATATAAATTGACCTCTGAGCACTGCTTTTGCTGTGTCCCAGAGGTTTTGATAGGAAGTGTTTTCATTCTCGTTGCATTCTATGAATTTCTTTTTTCACTCCTTAATGTCTTCTATAACCCAGTCTTTTTTGAGCAGGGCATTGTTCAGTTTCCAAGTATTTGATTTCTTTTCCCTGGTTTTTCTGTTATTAATTTCTACTTTTATGGCCTTATGGTCTGAGAAGGTGCTTTGTAATATTTCAGTGTTTTGAATTCTGCAGAGGTTTGTTTTATGACCTAATATGTGACCTATTCTAGAAAATGTTCCATGTGCACTAGAAAAAAAAGCATAGTTTGCAGCTGTTCGGTGGGGTGTTCTGTATAAGTCTTTGAGGACAAGTTGGTTGATTGTAGCAATTAGATCTTCCATGTCTCTATTGAGCTTCTTACTGGATGTCCTGTCCTACTCCGAAAGTGGTGTGTTGAAGTCTCCTACTATAATTATGGAGGTGTCCATCTCACTTTTCAATTCTGTTAAAGTTTGTTTTATATGTCTTGTGGCCCTGTCATTGGGTGCATAAATATGTAATATGGTTATATCTTTCTGGTAAATTGTCCCTTTAATCATTATGTAGTGTCCTTCTTTATCCTTTGTGGTGGATTTAACTTTAAAGTCTATTCTGTCAGAAATGAATATTGCCACTCCTGCTCTTTCTTGATTGTTGTTTGCTTGATATATATTTTTTCCATCCTTTGAGTTTTAGTTTGTTTGTGTGTCTAAGTCTAAGGTGTGTCTCTTTTAGGCAGAATATAGACGGATCGTGTTTTTTTTAATCCAGTCTGAGACGCTCTGTCTCTTTATTGGTGCATTTAGTCCATTTACTTTCAGTGTAATTATAAATAAGTATGAGTTTAGTGCTGTCATTTTGATGCCTTTTTGTGTGTGTTGTTGACAATTTCATTTTTCCACTTACTTTTTTGTGCTGAGATGTTTTTCTTTGTAAATTGTGTGTTCCTCATTTTCATAGTAGTTGAATTTATTTTTGCTGAGTTGTTATGTTTTTCTTGGTTTTTATTTTAAAGTATGGAATTGTTAGACCTCTTTGTGGTTACCTTAATATTTACCCCATTTTTCTATGTAAAAACGTAACTTGTATTGTCCTATATCACCATGTTTTCCTCTCCATGTGGAAGACCTGTGCCTCCTGTATTTAGTCCCTCTTTTTTGATTATTGTAATCTTTTACAAAATGACTTCAATGGTTCCCTGTTTTGAGCGTATTTTTCTTTTTTAAATTAATCTTGTTTTGTTTTTGTGATTTCCCTGTTTGAGTTGATATCAGGATATTCTGTTCTGTGACCTTGTATTGGTATCTGATATTATTGATTTTCTGAGCAAAGAATTTCCTTTAGTAATTCTTGTAGCTTTGGTTTGGTTTTTGCAAATTCTCTAAGCTTGTGTTTATCTGTAAATGTTTTCATTTTACCTTCATATTTGACAGAGAGTTTTGCTGCATATATGATTCTTGGCTGGCAGTATTTCTCCTTCCGTGCTCGATATATGTCATCCCGTTGCCTTCTTGCCTGCGTGGTTTCTGCTGAGTAGTCTGTACTTCTGCTTATTGATTCTCCTTTATAGGTGACTTTTCTTTTATCTCTGCCTGGTTTTAAAATTTTCTCTTTATTTTTGGTTTTGGCAAGTTTGATGATAATATGCCTTGGTGATTTTCTTTTTGGATCAATCTTATATGGGGTTCGATGAGCATCTTGGATGGATATCCTTTCGTCTTTCTTGATGTCAGGGAAGTTTTCTGCCAACAGATCTTCAACTATTTTCTCTGTATTTTCTGTTATCCCTCCCTGTTCTGGAACTCCAGTCACATGCAAGTTATTCTTCTTCATAGAGTCCCACGTGATTCTTAGGGTTCCTTCATTTTTTTTAATTCTTTTATCTGATTTTTCTTCAGTTACATTGGTGTCAGTTGCCTTGTCCTCCACCTCCCCCACTCTGCATTCCAATTGCTCGATTCTGCTCCTCTGACTTCCTGTTGAGTTGTCTAATTCTGTAATTTTACTCTTAATCTTTTGGATTTCCGAATGCGGTCTCTCTATGGATTCTTGCAGCTTGTTAATTTTTCCACTATGTTCTTGAATAATCTTTTTGATTTCTTCAACTGCTTTATCAGTGTGTTCCTTGGCTTTTTCTGTAGATTGCCTTATTTCATTTCTGAGGTCATCCCTGATGTCTTGAAGCATTCTGTAAATTAGTTTTTTATATTCTGCATCTGGCAATTCCAGGATTGTATCTTCGTTTGGGAAAGATTTTGATTCTTTAATTTGGGGAGTTGTAGAAGCAATCATGGTCTGCTTCTTTATGTGATTTGATATCAACTGTGGTCTCTGAGCCATCTATAAGATACTGTAATGATTTATTTTCTATTTGCTCACTGAGTCTTACCTTCTTGTCTTGTTTTGTTTCAGTATACCCAGGTGGGATACTGGATTGCGCTGTCTTGATTGTCGTAGCCTTTGAATCACTTATGTCCTATTACCAGCTGGTTTGAGCTGTTACCAGATATATATTAAGCCTAAGAGTCCATTTACTATTGTTGAATAGAATCAGCTTAGGTGTTCTGATTTTGGGTCACCAAGTGTGTGGTGTAGACTGTCACCTATTAACTTAGAGGAGTAGTGGTGATAGTTGTGTGCATCAGATTCTAGTAGTGGCAGGGGTCACACTCCAAGGAGGGCAGGATGCTGACAGCCTTCTCCCACGTGCCAGTGAGGTAGGTGTGTCTCTATTCCTAGAGCACTTTGGTGGGTGGGCTCTGCAGCTGTACCTTAGGCACCCAATGCTTATACCTCTAAAGATAGGTAGGTGTCACTATCCTCAGAACTCTTTAGCAGGTGGCTAGGTGGTTTGAGTGGAGCTTCAGCCCTCACTTCCCTTCTGTGCATCAGTGAGGGCTCTGTTTAATAGGTAGAGAGGTATCAGACCTCGAAAATTTGTCTTTCGACTGCTCTGCTAAAACAATTACAGTTAGATCTCTATCAGAATTGCCTTTGCATTATAATAGCCACCTTGTTCCCTGTAGGGGTGAAAGCCAAAGACTGTGGATCTCATATGCTTGGCTGGAGCCGGTTCTGTATTTTTATTCCAGTTTAGGGAAGGCAGGGAAGGATTTTTCCCCTCTGGGTTGTTAATTGCTACTTCTCTCAGGCCAGGAGAATGGATTAGGGAAAAATAAACCCCCCCCCCCTGCCCCGCAGAGCATTTCACTCCCTGGCCCAGGAAATTCCAGTGCTAATGAAGCCGCCTGGGACAGGGAGGGGAGGGATCAGATAGATAGGAGAGAGTAGTGGGCACGGCAATATAGACAAAGTTACTTATTTTGCTTGGTGATGACTGTTTTATCTGAGATATTCTGGCTTCATAAAATGAGTTTGGGAGTATTCCGTCCTTTTCTATGCTCTGAAATACCTTTAGTAGTAGTGGTGTTAACTCTTCTCTGAAAGTTTGGTAGAACTCTGCCGTGAAGCTGTCTGGGCCTGGGTTTTTTTGGGAGGGAGAGTTTTTTAAATTACTTTTTCTATCTCTTCTTTTGTTATGGGTCTATTTAGTTGTTCTACCTCTGTGTTAGTTTAGGTAGGTAGTGTGTTTCTAGGAAATCATCCATTTCTTCTAGGTTTTCAAATTTCTTAGGGTACAATTTTTCATAGTAATCTGATATGATTCTTTTAATTTCAGTTGGGTCCGTTGTAATATCACCTGTCTCATTTCTTATTTGGGTTATTTGCTTCCTCTCCTGTTTTTCTTTTGTCAGTTTGGCCAATGGTTTATCAATTTTGTTGATTTTTTTCAGAGAACCAGCTCTTGGTCTTCTTAATTCTTTCAATTGTTTTTCTGTTTTCTATTTCATTTAGTTCTGCTCTAATTTTTATTATTTGTTTTCTTCTGGTGCCTGAGGGTTTCTTTTGGTGCTCTCTTTCTATTTGTTCAAACTATAGGGATAATTCTTTGATTTTGGCCCTTCTTTCTTCTTGGATGTGTGCATTTGTTGACATAAATTAGCCTCTGAGCGCTGCTTTCACTGTGTCCCAAAGGTACTGATAGGAAGTGTTTTCATTCTTGTTGCATTCTATGAATTTCTTTATTCCATCCTTAATGTCTTCTATAATCCAGTCTTTTTTGAGCAGGGTATTGTTCAGTTTCCAAGTGTTTGATTTCTTTTCTCTGATTTTTCTGTTATTGATTTCTACTTTTATGGCCTTATGGTCAGAGAAGATGCTTTGTAATATTTCAGTGTTTTGGATTCTGCTAAGGCTTGCTTTATGACCCAGTATGTGGTCTATTCTAGAGAATGTTCCATGTGCACTAGAAAAGAAATTGTATCTGGTTGCTGTTGGGTGGAGTGTTCTGTATATGTCTATGAGGTCAAGTTGGTTGATTGTGGCATTTAGATCTTCCGTGTCTTTATTGAGCTTCCTTCTGGATGTCCTGTCCTCTACCGAAAGTGGTGCTTTGAAGTCTCCTACTATTATTGTGGAGCTGCCTATCTCACTTTTCAATGCTAATAGAGTTTGTTATATGTATCTTGCAGCCCTGTCGTTGGGTGCATAAATATTTAATATGGTTATATCTTCTTGGTATATTGGCCTGTTAATCATTATATAGTGTCCTTCCATATCCTTTATGATGGATTTAATTTTAAAGTTTATTTTGTCAGAAATTAATATTGCCACTCCTGCTCTTTCTTGATTGTTGTTTGCTGGATATATTTTTTTCCATTCTTCAAGTTTTAGTTTGTGTCTCTAAGTCTCAGGTGTGTCTCTTGTAGGCAGCATACAGACAGATCGTGTTTTTAAATCCATTCTGCCACTCTGTGTCTTTGTTGGTGCATTTAGTTCATTTACATTCAGGGTAATTATGGATAGGTATGAATTTAGTGCTATCATTTTGATGTCTTTTTTTGTGTGTTGTTGACAGTTGCTTTTTCCCACTTTCATGTGCTGAGTGAATTATCTTTATATATTATCCTTTCCTCATGTTTGTTGTTGATTTTGTTTCTGCTGGGTCTCTATTTTTTTCTTGTATTTTATTTTGATGAGTAGGATAGTTTGTCTCCTTTGTGGTTACCTTATTATGTACCCCTATTTTTCTAAATTTAAAGCTAACTTTTATTTCTTTGTATCGCCATATCTTCTTTTCCATATGGAAGATCGATGATTGCATTTCTTAGTCCCTCTTTATTGTTTTAATGTTGTCTTTTATATAATAACATCGCTGTACCCTGTTTTGAGCTTTTTTTTTTTTTAAATCTTGCTTCGTTTTTTTTTTTTATTTCCCTGTCTGGGTTAACTTCTGATTGCTCTGCCCAGTGTTCTAGTCTCGGGTTGATACCTGATGTTAATGATTTTCTAACCAAAGAACTCCCTTTAGGATTTCTTGTAGTTTTGGTTTGGTTTTTTACAAATTCCCAAAACTTCTCTTTATATGGAAATGTCCTAATATCACCTTCATATGTAAGACAGTATTGCTGGGTATATGATCTTTGGCTGGCAATTTTTTTCTCCAATTTTTTAAATAAGTCACCCCATTGCCTTTTTGCCTGCATGGTTTCTGCTGAGTAGTCCGAGCTTATTCTTATTGACTCTCCTTTGTAGGTGACTTTTCGTTTATCCCTAGCTGCTCTTAAAATTCTCTCTTTATCTTTGGTTTTGTCAAGTTTGATTATAATATGTCTTGGTGGCTTTCTTTTAACATCTGCTTTTTGTGGAGTTCAATGAGCACCTTGGATATATATCGTGTCATCTTTCATGATATCAGGGAAGTTTCTGCCAACAAATCTTTAACAATTCTCTCTGTATTTTCTGTTATCCCTCCCTGTTCTGGTAGTCCAGTCACTCGTAGGTTATTTCTCTTGATAGAGTCCCACATGATCCTTAAGGTTTCTTCATTTTTTTTTTAATTCTTTTATCTTATTTTTCTTTAAATATGTTAGTGCCAAATGATTCATCTTCAATTTCAGAAATTCTGGCTTTTATTTGGTCAGTTCTGCTCCTCTGACTTTCTATTGAGTTATCTAATTCTGTAATTTTATTGTTAATCTTCTGAATTTCTGGTTGCTGTCTGTCTATGGATTTTTTCAGCTTATTACATTTTTCCTTATGTTTCTGAATAATCTTTCTAATTTCTTCAGTTGTTTTATCTGTGTGTTCCTTGGCTTGTTCTGCGTATTGCTTCGTTTCCTTCCTGGTGTCTTGAAGGGTTCTGTATATTAAACTTTTGTATTCTGCCTCTGGTAATTCCAGGAATGCACTTTCATCTAGGAGATCCCTGGATTCTTTGTTTTGAGAGCTTGTTGAGGTGATCATGGTCTGTTTCATTATGTGACTTGATATTGAATGTTATCTCCGAGCCATCTGTAAGTTATTGTATTAGTTTATGTTTGGTTACTGTGTCGTTGCTTTTTGCTTTGTCTTGTTTTGATGTGCCCATATGGGTTGCTTGAGTGAGCTAGCCTGATTATTTTCACCTTTGGAGCTCTGACGTCCTGTCCTCAGATGGCTAGGGCTGTTACCAGGTATATCAGTCTAGGAGTCCATTCACTTTTCTTGTATGAATTCAGCTCAGGTGTCCAGATAGCTGATCATCAAGTGTGTGGTAGAGGGTCTGTACCACAGACTTAGAGAGTCAGGGTCAATTGTTGTAGGTGCCGGTATCTGGTTGCGGCAGTGGGGAACAAGGCAGGGGTGTGAAAACCGGCCCCCGAGTGTCTGTGAGGAAAGCGCATCCCTGCTCCCTAGAGCGTGTGGGTGGGTGGGTTCTGCAGACGGACCATGGGCACCCAGTGGTTTTGGTTGTAAGGACTGGGAGGTACCGGTTATCCTCGGGCCCCTGTCACAGGTCGCTGGGTGACCTGAGTGGAGGTACCAGTCCTTAGGCCCCTGATGTGGGTAGGTGAGGACCCTGTTTAATAGGCAAAGCAATGTCAAACATCAAACACCCACCTCTCCACCACACGGCTGAAATGGCTGGAGCCTGCCAACAAGGGCCTATTCTCCCGAAACAGGCCCACACGGGTCCATGCAGAGGGGTAAGCTGCTCAAAGTCCACAGACCATTTATGCCTGGACAGGAGCTGCTTCTGTCCTGAGCTCCTCCATTGGAGACGCTGGCAAATTATCTTTTCCCCCAAATTCAAATTTTTTCTTTCGCCAAGCCTGGGAGGATGGCTCTAGGCGCTCAACAGTGCCTATTTCAGGCACAGGGAATTCAGCCACTGAAGCTGGCTTCAGGGCGGGGAGGCGCATTAAAATATACGCAAGTACTTAGCTTTTGCCAAAAGCGCCGTTCTTCTCTGGTTCCGGAGGCGTGAGGGGGCTGTGTGGCTGGCTGCTTCTTCCTGAGGATTCTGGGGCCGATCACTAGTACTAGCCCGCCGCCGCCGCTCTGGGAATGGGGCCTGAGGATTCCCCGTGATTCAGGTCTGGTAACTCCTCTCTCCTTCGGAACCATCTGTTCCTCCTCCTGCCCCTCAGTTCGTTTTCTAAGCTTGCCTTTGATGCTCAGGGCTTCTGGCTTGTCATACATACACTCGCTTCACTTGTTTTTTTGGGTCTTTGTTGTAAAGGGGGCTTGCTGGAAGCGTCTGTCTATTCCGCCATCTTGGCTCCACCTCCACTCCCACTCATTTTTGTGTTTAAATATCATTGTGGGTTTCAGAATGAGGTAAATCCAATTTAGGTTGACCTTAAACTTTACCATATGAATACAAGAATTGAGCTGAATGTTGCCTTTGCTTGGATACGTTCCATTTCCATATGCAACAAGCTTGCAGCAGAGAAAAGGCTGTGAAGCTCTGCTTTTTCCTGGTGGCAGCTTTCACACCCTTTGTGCTGTGCTGGTCACTTAGGGCTGTCGTGAGTCCACTCGAGCTGTGATGTCCGCTAGCCAGATGCTGCTATTTCAATTAAAGTTCATTATGCTTAAAAGTTCAGTTTGTTAATTGCAGTAGTCGTGTGTTGTGTGCTAACCAGCCAGAAGGGGCTAGTGGCTAAATATTGGACTGTGTAGAAAGAAAGCGTGCCTGTCTTCAGAGAAAATTCACTTAGATGGTGGTGCTCAAGAATATATACAACCAGTGATAATCTGTGTGCGTCCTCAGTGATCAGAGCCACAGGCCAGAAGGAACAAGAAAACAAAATACAGTGTCTGCCCGTAGACTTACAGTCTAGCCTGAAAGTTTTAAGTGAATGGTGAAATACCAGAGGCATCTGATACCTGTAATGAAAGGCCCTAACCCGAGAGTCAGGTTAGATTGCTTGAAAGGGAAAGTTATTTAAACGAAGATTGAGAACATTAGTTTTATTTAAGTATGTAGAAAACCCTATATTTTGGGAAGGTTGTTTATGTGAGCCAGATTACACAATTAAAAATGAAATTTGAAAAATACGTTCTTCCTGTCAACTCCCCCATGTAATGGTGTATGTGTTGATCTATAAGGGACGGATTTACATAGGTGAACCCACAACTTCAACATTGGATCCCTGATTCCCTGGAGGAAATCAGGTTCACGTTTTGCAGCCTGACCAGGCCTGGCTGCTCCTCCTGCTCCGGGAGAAGTAAGTTCCACCGTCTGTGATCTCGTTGCAGAAAGCGGAGGCCCGTGGAGCTGCCTGAAGAGCGCAGGTGTGTGCTCTGGAGGCTGCGGCCTGTTCTGCCTTCAGTGTAAATGTCCTCAGGGTGGAGCATTGCCCTGCGCCTGGGAGGAAGCCAGAAACCTGTCACTCCCTGCTTCCTCAACAGTGTTTCCTCCCCATCCTTCTTCTGTTTCAGGTCTCAGGTGTGGTGCAGGGAGAACTGGGGACTTAGGGCGACCATCTTGCACGTCCGTAAATCACAGGGAAGGATTTCAACTGCTTCGACTGGTGTGTGGACCAAACATTGCTCATCTCCTTCCAAACTGCCCAGTGCTGTTTTCATCCCCATCCCTCTTCCAGCAATGGCTTCTTCTTGGGCTTAGAGACGACATTCCTGCAGACTTCGGAAGCTAGAGAAGGAAATGGTGAGTTCTACAGAGAACTGGGTTATTCTCTCAGTATGTAGGTGAGGCTTGATAAGAATTGTTGGGGGACCAGCTTTGTGCTGCAGGATTTTTGTTCCTCGGTAAGGAAAAAAAGGTGGCAGAGGCAGCCAAGGGACTGAGCCCTAGGAGGCATCCTGAGGCCCTGCTCCATTGTCACTGAGCCCTTCCTCAGCATATATGTAGCTTTTCAGATTTGGATACCTGGGATCACGTTCCTTATGTTCCTCTCAAAGCTTGCACCATGGCACTTTAAACGTCCACTCTGGGCCTTGGTGCTCCATGTTAAATGAAAGAATCTCCTGAACAGAGCCTGGTTATGGAGCAGTTCTGGCTGTGGAGGTGGAGCCCCGCCCTCCCGAGCCATCCTTGTCCTTTGCTCTTAACAGTTTTCTTGACTTCCCGCAGACACTGTATCATTTTCTGTGCAGTTCTTAAACTACAGCTCCCCTGTGCACAGAATGTTACGGGTTAGGAAAGGGCAGAGAGAGTGTGTATGTGATGGTCCTCTCTGCTTATGGGTCCTGGGTGATGTAGGTGATATCCTGACATCACCAGAGGCATGATGGTGGGGACAGTGAATAGAGCTAGATTTTGTGTGGGGTCTCCAGATCCATTTTTTTCCGCCAGTGGGTAATGCTGTTGCCTTGAGTCTTTCAGATGTGTGGAAAGTATGCATCCCCAGTCTAGGTCCTTTGTCTTGCCATCTATGCCTAGCGCTGGTATTTAATTCTGATAATTTTTTACTGTTTTCCATAGTCTTCAGTTAGAATCTAAACTTAAAATGTTTTCTTTGACTAGAGAAGCTCAACATGTGAGATGCACGTATTTACATTCCTGGGTTTATGTTTTCCACTGGAAGAAAACTTCTAGATCATTTGGTGTATTTCTACTGAGGATTTTTCAATTTAGTGTATAGTAACTTCTCAAACACAGAGGGATCCTTATTTTAACTGATGTAAAAGTTACTCTAAAGGTTACTTCAATCTCCAGAAAGTTTTAAAAGACTCATATGTAACAAGTCATGCCAGAACCCCTAATGTGTTAAATTGCAGAATGCTGAATTGTGCTCATGAAGAACCCTTACATGGATCAAGAGGCAGTCGTTCAAACAGAACAAGGGAATACTGCATGGTTTAAAGGCCAGAAAGGTGTGTGTGAGGGTTGTGTCCTTTTACTGTAATTATTCAGTCTATATAAAAACCAAAACCAAAGCCAGTGCCATCGAGTTGATTCTGACTCATAGCAACCCTGTACGACAGAGTAGAACTGCCCCGTAGAGTTTCCAAGGAGTGCCTAGCAGATTCAAACTGCCGACGCTTTGGTTTGCAGCCGTAGCACTTAACCACTATGCCACCAGGGTTTCCTCAGTCTATATACTGAGTATATAATCCAAGAAGCTGGACTGCGTGAAGAACTGGACAGCAAGATCGGACTCATTAATAACCTGTTATCATGGATTCAATTGTGTCTCCCCAAAAATATGTGTCAGCTTGATTAAGCTGTGATTCCTAGTATTGTGTACTTGTCCTCCATTTTGTGATTGTAGTTTTATGTTGAGAGAATTAGGGTAGAATTGTAATACCACCCTTACTCAAGTCATCGCCCTGACCCAAGGTAAAGGGAATTTCCCCGGGGTGTGGCCTACACCACCTTTTATCTCTCAAGAGATGAAAGGGAACCAAGCAGAGAGTTGGGGACCTCATACCACCAAGAAAGCAGCACCAGGAGCAGAGTGTGACCTTTGGACCCGGGCCCCTGCATCTGAGAAGCTCCTCAGCCAGGGGAAGTTTGAGGGCAAGGAGTCTTCCTCCAGAGCTGACAGAGAGAGAAGGCCTTCCTCTGGAGCTGACACCCTGAATTTGGACTTTTAGCCTACTTTATTGTGAGGAAATAAATTTCTCTTCGTTAAAGCCATCCCCTTGTGGTATTTCTGTTATGGCAGCACTAGATAACTAAGACACCTGTGTTATGCAGATGACACAACTTTGCTGAAAGTGAAGAGGACTTGAACCACTTACTGATAAAGACCAAAGACCACTGCATTCAGTATGTATTATACCTCAACGTAAAACAAAAACCCTCACAACTGGGCCAATAACCAACATCATGATCAATGGAGAAAAGCCTAAAGTTTTCAAGGGTTTTGTTTTACTTGGATCCACAATCAAGACTCACGGAAGCAGCAGTGAAGAAACCAAAAGCCACATTGCATTGGACCAATCTCCTACAAAAGACCTTTTTAAGGGTTGAAAAACAAAGATTTCACCTTAAAGACTATGGTGCACGTGACCCAAGGGATGGTGTTTTCAGTCACCTCATATGCATGCGAAAGTGTGACGAAGAATAAGAAGGACTGAAGAAGAATCGATGCCTTTTAATTGTGTTGTAGGTCAAGAATATTGAATATACCACGCACTGTCAGAAAACGAACAAATCTGTCTTGCTTGTAAATGGCGAGACTATGTCCCATATACTTTGGACGTGTTATCAAGAGGCATCAGTCCCTGGACGACATCATGCTTGGTAAAGTTGTTGTTAAGTGCCCTGGAGTCAGTTCTGACTCATGGTGACCCTAGGTACATCAGAAGAAAACATCGCCTCTTCCTCTGTCATCCACACAGTCATTATGCTTGAGCCATTGTTGAAGCCAATCTATCTCACTGAGGGTCTTCGTCTTTTTCGCTGACTCTACTTTACCAGAAGGGCATCATGCTTAGTGTTTTGTTCTGTTTCACACAGGACTGTTGAGTCAGAATGGACTAAACGGCACCTAACAACTACAACAGCCCCTCACATATTGAAACGTGTGCTTTCTGTGACTGCCCTGCATTGCTTGCTGTGTCATGAATCAACTTTTTTGTATAGGTTGGTGCACCTTTTTCAGGGCTGTTTATTTTTTTCCGTTGGTCTATTTGTGTATTTCTGTTCTGATAGTTGAGTCATGGTGTCACAGCGTTTGACAGCTTGGCTGGTAACCAAAAGGTCAGCAATTTGAATCCACCAGGTGCTCCTTGGAAACCTTTGGACAGTTCTACTCTGTCCTCTAGAGCCACTTTGAGTCGAAATCAACTCGACAGCAATTGGTTTCTTTTTTTGGTATGCTGATACTACACTGTCTAATACATTACAGTTTTATTTCCAAGGTAAATACGTAAAAGTGTAGTTATATATGTGACGTTTGGACAAGCCCCTATGCCTTTTTCCTTAGAATTAGTTGTCTGTCTGTAGATATTTACACTTCTAAATACATTATTAATGTATTTTTGTGTGTGTAAAGCTCTAAAAAATAATTCATTTACCTGGAATTTTATAAATTCGTGTAGAAAATAACGGTCTCTACAGGGAGAACAGTTTTCTAAGTGCTTGCTCCACGTTTTCTTTTCCTTCAGACCATTTGGATGTCACTTAATAATAATTTATAATTTTTGCATTAGGATCTTTAATTTACTTAATTACAGTCCTTTTAGATACCTTTTATTTTTACTAAAATACATTATCTTTTGAAAGTTAATTTTTCAACTACATAGTACTAGTGTATATAAATGAAATATTTGAAGTAAACACTTTTTTGGCATATATTTCATAATCTGCATACTTGCTAAAATCTCTCCCTCCTGTAATAATCTGCACCGTCTTTCAGGGTTCTACATATACAGTCGCTATGAGTCGGAATCGACTCGACAGCAATGGGTTTGGTTCGGTAAGTATACAATTATTTAATCTATAAAGTAAAATGGAATGGATCCCCTCCCATCTGTTGGACATTTTTATTTCTTTCTTGTTCTTTTTTAGCATGTTCTAGCTACAACGTCCATCTTTTGATGCTTCTTGTGTCGCGTAATAATTTCCCCATAGAACTCCTCACTATTGCAACTCGAGGCTTGAATTTTTTCTTCAGTTCTTTCAGCTTGAGAAACTCTGAGTGCGTTCTTCCCTTTTAATTTTCTATCTTCAGCTCTTTGCACATGCCATAATACTTCACTTTGTCTTCTTGACCCACCCTTTGAAATCTTCTGTTCATTTCTCTTACTTCATCATTTCTTCCTTTTGCTTTAGCTGCTGGACGTTCAAGAACAAGTTTCAGAGTCTCCTCTGACATCGATCTTGGTCTGTTCTTTCTTTCCTGTCTTTTCAGTAACCTCTTGCTTTCTTCATGTATGATGTCCTTGATGTCGTTCCACAACTTGCCTGGTCTTCGGTCACTAGTGTTCAACGCAATCAAATCTGTTCTTGAGATGGTCTCTAAATTCAGGTGGGATATACTCAAGGTCGTGTTTTGGCTCTCCTGGACACGCTTGGATTTTCTTCAGTTTCAACTGGAACTTGCATACGAGAAATTGATGATCTGTTCAGCAGTCGGTCCCTTGCCTTGTTCTGACTGATGATATTGAGCTTTTCCATCTTCTCTTTCCACATATGTAGTCAATTTGATTTTTTTGAGTTCCATCTGGCGAGGTCCATGTGTATAGTCGCTGTTCATGGTGGTGAAAAAAGGTATTTGCAGTGGAGAAGTTGTTGGTCTTGCAAAATTCTGTCATTCGATCTCCAGTGTTTCTATTACTGAGGCCATATTTTCCAACTACTAATACTTCTTTGTTTCCCACTTTCACATTCCAATCACCAGTAATTCTCAATGCATCTTGATGGCATATTCGGTCAATTTCAGACTGCAGCAGCTGATAAAAATCTTCTATCTCTTCATCTTTGGCCCTAGTGGTTGGTGCATAAATTTGATAATAGTCATATTAACTGGTCTTCCTTGTAGGCATGTGGATATTATCCTATCACTGACAGCGTTGTACTTTAGGATAGATCTTGAAATGTTCTTTTTGACGATGAATGCGACACCATTCCTCTTCAAGTTGTCATTCTCGGCATAGTAGACTATATGATTGTCTAATTCAAAATGGCCAATACCAGTCCATTTCAGGTCATTAATGCCTAGGATATCGATGTTTATGTGTTCCATTTCATTTTTGACAATTTCCAATTTTCCTAGATTCATACTTCATGCATTCCGCATTCCAATTATTAATGGATGTGTGCAGCTTTTCTCATTTTGAGTCGTGCCACATCGGCATATGAAGGTCCCAAAAGCTTTACTCCATCTATGTCATTAAGATCAACTCTCCTTTGAGGAGACAGCTCTTTTCAGTCGTCTCTTTTGTGCCTTCCAACCTGCGGGACTCATTTTCCGGCACTGTATCAGACAGTGTTCTGCTGCTATTCATAAGGTTTTCACTGGCTAACTCTTTTCAGAAGTAGACTGCCAGGTCCTTCTTCCTAGTCTGTCTTACTCTGGAATCTCAGCTAAAATCTGTCCTCCATGGGTGACTCTGCTGTTATCTGAATACCAGTAGAATAGCTTGCAGCATCACAGCAACACGCACGCTCCCACGGTACGACAAACTGACAGAAGATTGAAGGAATACACAGAGTCATTATACCAAAAAGGGTTAGTTGATGTTCAGCCATTTCAGGAGTTACTGTATGAGCATGAACCGATGGTACTGAAGAAAGAAGTCTAAGCTGCACTGAAGGCATTGGTAAAAAACAAGGTTCCAGGAATTGACGGAATATCAATTGAGATGTTTCAATAAATGGATGCAGCACTGGAAGTGCTCACTCGTCTACGCCAACAAATTTGGAAGGCAGCTACCTGCCCAACCAACTAGAAGAGGTCCATATTTATGCCTGTTACCAAGAAGGGTAATTCAAACGAATGCGGAAATTTTCGAATAATATCACTAATATCAGACATAAGCAAAATTTTGCCAAAGATCATTCAAGAGCGGCTGCAGCAGTGTATTGACAGGGAACTGCCAGAAATTCTGTACAGATTCAGAAGAAAATGTGGAACCAGGTATATCATTGCTGATGTCAGATGGATCTGGATGAAAGCAGAGAATACCAGAAGGATGTTTACCTGTGTTTTATTGACTATGCAAAGGCATTCGACTGTGTGGGTCATAACAAATTATGGAAAACGTTGAGAAGAGTGGGAATTCCAGAACACTTAATTGTGCTCATGAGGAACCTGTACGTAGATCAAGAGGCAGTTGTTTGGACAGAACAAGAGGATACTGAGTGGTATAAAGTCAGGGAGGGTGTGCATCAGGGTTGTATCCTTTCACCATACCTATTCAATCTGTATGCTGAGCAAATAATCCAAGAAGCTGGACTATATGAAGAAGGATGGGGCATCAGGATTGGAGGAAGACTCATTAACAACCTGCATTATGCAGATTACACAACCTTGCTTGCTGAAAGTGAAGATGACTTGAAGCACTTACTGATGAAGAAGGTCAAAGACCATAGCCTTCAGTATGGATTACACCTCAATATAAAGAAAACAAATATCCTCATAATTGGACCAGTAAGCCACATCATGATAAACGGAGAAAGGATTGAAATTGTCAAGGATTTCATTTTACTTGGATCCACAATCAACACCCATGGAAGCAGCAGTCAGAAAATCAAAAGACACTTTGTACTGTGCAGATCTCCTGCAAAGGACCTCTTTAAAGTGTTGAAAAGCAAAGGTGTCACCTTGAAGACTGCGGTGTGCCTGACCCAAGCCATGGTATTTTCAGTCACATCATATCCATGTGAAAGCTGGACAGTGAATGAGGAAGACTGAAGAAGAATTGATGCCTTTGAATTGTGTTCGTGAAGAATACTGAATATACCATGGACTGCCAAAAAAAGGAACAATCTGCCTTGAAAGAAGCACAACCAGAATGCTCCTTAGAAGCAAGGATGTCGAGACCGTGTCTTATATAATTTGGACATGTAGTCAGGAAGGATCAGTCCCTGGAGAAGGGCATCATGCTTGGTAAAGTACTGGGTCAACGGAAAAGAGGAAGACTCTCAACAAGATGGATTGACACAGTGGCTGCAACAGTGAGCTCGAGCATAACAATGATTGTAAGGATGGTGCAGGACTAGGCAGTGTTTCGTTCTATGGAACCTAGGGTCGGTATGAGTCAGAACTGACTCGATGGGACCTAACAGCAACAACAACTACAAGGTGTAGGATAATGTTGAATAAAAAAACCCATTGCTGTCAAGTCAATTCCGAATCATAGTGACCTTATAGGACGGAGTAGAACCACCCCATAGGGTTTCCAAGGAAAGGCTGGTGAATTTGAACTGCCGACCATTTGGTTAGAAGTCTGAGCTTTTAAGCAGTACACCACAATTATTAATTGTTCAATTTCTAATGTTTCAGTCACAATCTTCATGCTTCCATCTTGATGAAATCAGTATCTCAATATGTACAGTGATCATTTCTTTGCTTTCCTTTATACTTTTACTTACTATCTGATGATGTTGTCATCATTAGGTGCCATCGAGTTGGTTCTGACTCATAGCGACCCTATTTACAATAAGACAAAACATTCCCTGGTCCTGCGCCCTCCTCACTATCTCTGCTATGTTTGAGCCCAACGATGCAGCCACTGTGCTGATCCATTTCACTGAGGATCTTCCTCTTTTTCACTGACCGTATACCAAGCATGACGTTGGGACTGGTCCCACCTGATAAAATGTCCAAAGTACGTCAGAGGAAGTCTTGCTATTCTCATTTCTAAGGAACATTCTGGCTATACTTGTTCCAATATAAACCAAAACCCGCGTGAGATGAGTCCTACCAATAGCGACTGTATGTACAAAAGAACAGAATACTACCCAGTCCCGCAACACCCTAACAATCTTTGCTACGTGTGACCCCATTCTTGTAGTTCCTGTGTCAAACCATTTCATTGAAGGTCTTCGTATTTTTTTTTTTTTTTTTGCTTATACTCTAGTTTACCTAGCCTGGTGTTGTTCTCCAGGGACTGGTCCCTCCTGATAAAATTTCCAGAGTACATGAGAGGAAGTCTCACCATCCTCAGTTCTAAGGAGCATTCTGACTGTACTTCTTCCAGTATTTGCATCCTTAAATTAATATATTTTCTTTTGATTGTTTTTATGTTGTAAACAAATGAAATAATACTTTATGCATCTTTTGTGTCAATTCCTTTAGTTTAAATTTACATTAGGAAAACTTCCATTGGCCAATAGTTTACTTTTTTTTTTTTTTTAATAATTTTTATTGTGCTTTAAGTGAACATAGTTCACTTTTAATTGCTCAGTACTGTTTTCTTGTAGGAAACCCTGGTGGCATAGTGGTTAAGTGCTATGGCCGGTAACCAAAGGGTTGGCAGTTCGAATCTTCCACGTGCTCCTTGGAAACTCTATGGGGCAGTTCTACTCTGTCCTATAGGGTCGCTATGAGTCAGAATTGACTCGATGGCACTGGGTTTTTTACTGTGTTTTCTTGTACGAATATACAGTTTTTATATGTCTTCTTCTTTTTGACATCTTATTCTCATTTTGGACTCAACACACTCTAAGTAACCTCTCCATCCCTTCCATAAAATGTTGTCCCCTCGTAGGTTTCTCCATCTAAGTTGTTAGCACACCATCTGCCTTAGTTATCTAGTGCTACTATAACAGAAATATCAGAAGTGGATGACTTTAACAAACAGAAATTTACTTTCTCAGAGTTCAGGAGGCTAGAAGTCGAATTCAGAGCACCAACATTAGGGGAAGCCTTTCTCTGTTGGTTATAGGGGAAGGTCCTTGTGTCTTTTGAGCTTTCTATTTGACTTCTTGGTGATCTTCCTATGCCATGGAATCTATCTTCCCTTTTCTCTGCTTTCTTGCCAGTTGCTTAATCTTTTATATCTCAAATAGATTGAGTGAAGACACATACTACACTCATACTGCCTCATTAACATAAGGAAAACCCCTTCCCAAAAGGGATTATAACCACAGGTATGGGATAGGCTTTACAGCACATGTTTTTTTGGGAGGATAGAGTCCAATCCCTAAAACCATCCTTCCAATTTTCAACAGAAAATATCTTGAATTCATCCTTGTCCTCTGTTCCTTTCACACTTCACCCTTCAGTGCGTCGAGAAATTCTATGGCATCTACCTTAAAAGTCTAGGACCATCCCTCGCACTCACCACCATCCAGCCACTGGCCCAGTCTCAACCATCGTCATTTCATGTTTGATTATGCCTGTAACCTTCTAATTTGTCTTCCTGCATGTTACATTTGTCCCCTGCACACTGGTTTTTGAAGCAGTGTCATATCAGTTTCCTCCTCTGCTCAGAAGCATAAAATTGCATTTCACAAAGCTAGATTGTCTTCAGTTGCCAGCAAGTTGCCCAAAGCATCATATGACCACTGACCCCAGTCACCTCTCCAGATTCCTCTACTGTTACTTTCCTGCATCTTATTATGCTCAAGTCACTCTGGCCTTTGGCTCTTCCTAAAACATACACCACATCTTCCCAATTCTGGATTGTGCTCTGTCTTTTTCCTCTTCCTGGCACAGTCCCTTCTCAGATATCCCCTGGGCAATTCCTTTACATCCGTCAAGTCTTAGCGCAGGTGTTCCTTTTCAGTGAAGTCCACTCTTAATAGCCTAACTAGTACTGCTACTTGCATTATCAGCACTGCCAGTTCTCTGGATCCTGCTCTAATTTTAATTTTTCCATTGTATCCATCACTTCTACATATACGTTGCTGTTAGGTGCCTTTGATGTATGTAATTACAATCATACATAATTACCATCATGTCCTTCTCCAGGGACTGGTCCTTCCTGATAACTTGTCCAAAATACGCAAGAGGAAGTCTTGCATTTGTTGCCGCTAAGGAACATTCCTCCCACAAGTCTGTCAGTATTTGTCGTACCATGGGGCTTGTGTGTTGCTGTGATGCTGGAAGCTATGCCACTGGTATTCATATACCAGCAGGGTCACCCATGGCAGACAGGTTTCAGCTGAGCTACCAGACTGAGACAGACTAGGAACAAGGACCAGGTGGTCTACTTCTGAAAAGTATTAGCCAGCGCAAACCTTGTGAATAGCAGCAGAACACTGCCTGGTACAGCGCCAGAAGATGAGCCCCTCAGGTTGGAAGGCACTCAGAAGACAACTGCAAAAGAGCTGCCTCCTCAAAGTAGAGTCGACCTTAATGATGCAGATGGAGTCAAGCTTCCGACACCTTCATTTGCTGATATAGTACGACTCAAAATGAGAAGAAACAGCTGCAAACATCCATTAATAATCAGAACCTGGAATATACAAAGTATGAATCTAAGAAAACTAGAAATCCTCAAAAATAAAATGGAACGCATAAAGATCAATATCCTAGGAATTGTTGAGCTGAAATGCACTCATATTGTTCATTTTGAATTGGGCAGTCACAAGGTCTACTATGCTGGTAACAACAACTTGAGGAGTAATGGCATTGCATTCATCATCAAAAAGAACATTACAAGATTTATCCTAAAGTACAACATTGTCAGTGATGGGATAATATCTGTACGCCTACAAGGAAGAACAGTTAATACGATTATTATGCAAATTTATGTACCAAACAGTAAGGCCAAAGATGAAGAAATTGAAGATTTTTACCAACTTCTGTAGCGTGAAATGGATTAGACGTGTAATCAGGATGCACTGATAATTACTAGTGACTGGAATGCCAAGTTTGGAAACAAAGAAGAATTGGTAGATGGAAAATATGGCTGTGGTGATAGAAACAATGCTAGAGATCATATAATAGAATTTTGGAAGATGAACAACTTCTTTGTTCCAAATACCTTCTTTCACCAACATAAACAGCAACTGTACACATCGGCCTTGCTAGATGGAATACACAGGAATCAAATTGACTACATCTGTGGAAAGACGTGATGGAAAAGCTCAATATCATCAGTAAGAACAAGGCCAGGGCTGACCGCCGATCAGCCTATCAATTTCTCATATGCAAGTTCAAGTTGAAAGTGAAGAAAATTAGAACCAAAGTACAAACTTGAGTATATCCCACCTCAATTTAGAGACCATCTCAAGAATAGGTTTGACACGTTGAAGACTAATGACCAAAGACCAGATGAGTTGTGGAATGACATCAAGGACATCATACATGAAGAAAGCAAGAGGTCATTAAAAAGACAGGAGAAAGGAAAGAGCTAAATGGATGTCAGAACAGACACTGAAACTTGCTCTTAAATGTCGAGTAGCTAAAGTAAAAGGAAAAAATGATGAAATAAAAGCTGAAGAGAAGATTTCAAAGGGCAGCTTGAGAAGACGAACTATTCTGATGACATGTGCAAAGACCTAGAGATAGAAAACAAAAACGGAAGAACAGGCTCTGCATTTCTCAAGCTGAAAGAAGTAGAGAAAAAATTCAGTCCTCGAGTTGCAACCCTGAAGAATTCTAGGGGAAAATATTAAATGATGCAGGAATACCAAAAGAGATGTTTCAAGAAACAAGTGAAGCACATGAAGAAGAAGCGTGGCATAAGGATTGGAGGAAGACTCCTTAAGAACTTGTGTTATGCAGATGACACAACCTTGCTTGCTGAAAGTGAAGAGGACTTAAAGCACTTGATGAAGATCAGAGAGTACAGCCTTCAGTATGGATTACACCTCAACATAAAACAAAAACCCTCACAACTGGACCAATAAGCAACATCATCATAAATGGAGAGAAGATTAAAGTTGTCGAGAATTTCACTTTACTTGGATCAGCAATCACCCATGAAAATGTTGTTGTTGTTAGGTACCGTAGAGTTGGTTCTGACTCCCTATGCACGAAAGAACGAAACACTGCCCGGTCCTGAGCCAGCCTTACAATTGTTGTTATGCTTAAGCTCATTGTTACAGCCACTGTGTCACTCCACCTTGTTGAGGGTCTTTCTCTTTTCCACTGACCCGGTACTTTGCCAAGCATGATGTCCTTCTCCACGGAATGATCCCTCCTGACAACACCTCACAAGTTTGTAAGACACAGTCTTGCCATCCTTGCTTCTAAGGAGCATTGTGGTTGTACTCATTCTAAGACAGATTGGCTTGTTCTTTTGGTGGTCCAGAGTATATGCAATATTCTTCGCCAACACCACAATTCAAAGGCGTCAATTCTTCAGTCTTCCATATTCACTGTCCAGCTTTCACATGCATATGATGCAATTGAAAATACCATGGCTTGAGTCAGGCGCACCTTAGTCTTCAGGGTAACATCTTTGCTCTTCAACACTTTAAAGAGGTCCTTTGCAGGAGATTTACCCAATGTAATGTGTCTTTTGATTTCTTGACTGCTGCTTCCATGGGTGTTGTTTGTGGATCCAAGTAAAATGAAATCCTTGACAACTTCAGTCTTTTCTCCGTTTGTCATGATGTTGCTCATGGTCCAGTTGTGAGGATTTTTGTTTTCTTTATGTCGAGATGCAATCCATACTGAAGGCTGCGGTCTTTGATCTTCATTAGTAAGTGCTTCAAGTCCTTCTTCACTTTCAGCAAGCAAGGTTGTGTCATCTGCATAACACAGGTTTGTTAATGAGTCTTCCTCCAATCTTGATGCCCTGTTCTTCTTCATGTAGTCCAGCTTCTCGTATTATTTGCTCAGCATACGGACTGAATAGGTATGGTGAAAACACAACCCTGACGCACACCTTTCAATATCCCCTTGTTGTGTCCAAACAACTGCCTCTCGATCTATGTAAAGTTTCCTCATGAGCACAATTAAGTGTTTTGGAATTCCCATTCTTCGCAATGGTATCCATAATTTGTTATGATCCACACAGTCAGATGCCTTTGCATGGTCAATAAAACACAGGTAAACATCCTTCTGGTATTCTCTGCTTTCAGCCAGGATCCATCTGACATCAGCAATGATATCCCTGGTTCCGTGTCCTTTTCTGAAACTAGCCTGAATTTCTGGCAGTACCCTGTCGATATACTGCTGCAGCCGTTTTTGAATTATCTTCAGCAAAATATTGCTTGTGTGTGATATTAATGATATTGTACTGTAATTTCCACATTCAGTTGGATCACCTTTATTGGAAATAGGAATAAATATGGATCTCTTCCAGTCAGTTGACCAGGAAGCTGTCTTCCATATTTCTTGGCATAGACGAGTAAGCACCTCCAGCGCTGCACCTGTTTGTTGAAACATCTCAATTGATATTCCATCAATTCCTGGAGCCTTGTTTTTCGCCAATGCCTTCAGAGCAGCTTGGACTTCTTCCTTCAGTACCATCGGTTCCTGATCATATGACACCTCTTTAAATGGTTAAACATCAACTAATTCTTTTTGGTATAATGACTCTCTGTATTCCTTCCATCTTCTTTTGATGCTTCCTGCATCTTTTAGTATTTTCCCCATAGAATCCTTCACTATTGCTACTCGAGGCTTGAATTTTTTCTTCCGTTCTTTCAGATTGAGAAACGCCGAGCGTGTTCTTCCCTTTTGGTTTTCCATCTCCAGCTCTTTGCACATGTCATTATAATACTTTATTTTGTCATCTTGAGATGTCCTTTGAAATCTTCTCTTTAGTTCTTTTACTTCATCAATTCTTTCTTTTGCTTTAGCTGCTCGACGTTCCAGAGCAAGTTTCAGAGTTTCCTCTGACATCCTTCTTGGTCTTTTCTTTCTTTCCTGTCTTTTCAGTGGCCTCTTGCTTTCTTCATGGATGATGTCCTTGATGTCATTCCACAACTCTTCTGGTCTTCGGTCACTAGTGTTCAATGCATCAAATCTATCCTTCAGATGGTCTCTAAATTCAAGTGGGATATACTCAAGGTCATATTTTGGCTCTCGTGGACTTGCTCTGATTTTCTTCAGTTTCACCTTGAACTTGCATATGACCAATTGATGGTCTGTTTTGTGTTTCGCACCTGGCCTTGTTCTGACTGATGATATTGAGCGTTTCCATCATCTCTTTCCACAGATGTAGTCAGTTTGATTTGTGTGTTCCATCTGGCGAGGTCCATGTGTTTAGCCGCTGTTTATATTGGTGAAAGAAGGCATTTGCAACGAAGAAGTCACTGATTTTGCAAAATTCTCTCATTCGATCTCCGGTGTTGTTTCTGTCACCATGGCCATATTTTCCAGCTACTGATCCTTCTTCTTTGTTTCCAACTTTTGCATTCCAGTCACCAATAATTATCAATGCATTTTGAAACTAGCAGTCAGAAAATCAATGCAAGTAAAAATTGCATTGTGGAAATTATCTGCAAGAGAACTTTCTAAAGGGTTAAAAAGCAAAGATTTTACTTTAAGGAATAAGTTGTGCCTGGTCTAAGCCATGGTGCCTTCAGTCACCTCATATTCATGTGAATGCTGGACAGTTAAAGGAAGACCAAAGAATTGACGCTTTTGAATTATGGTGTTGATGAAGAATATTGAATATACCATGGACTGCCAGAAGTCCAAACAAATCTGTCTTGGAGGAAGTACAGCCAGAATATTCATTAGAAGCAAGGATGGTGAGAGTTTGTCTCACGTAGTTGGGACATGTTATGAGGAGGGACCAGTCCCTGAAGCAGGACATGATGTCAGAAAAGCAGAGAGGTTCAGTGAAAAAGAGGGAGACCCTCAAGAAGGTAGATTGACACAGTGGCTGCAACAATGGACTCAAGCAAAACAACAGTTGTGCAATTGATGCAGGACCAGGCAGTGTTTCATTCCATTGTACCTAGGGTCGCTATGAATCTGAACTTGCTCAAGGGCACCTAACAACCACAGCAACATGAAAGGGACAGAGAAGATTATAGGACGACTTAGTTTTTGAAAAATAGGTGAATGTTGTGTAAAAATTCCTAATTCTCCAAAAAGAGAATTAGGTCCACCTGGTTTTTTCAGCAGGTGGACCTGTCTCCTCCTGAAGTCCTATAGTTGTTCAAGATGATATGAGCAGCTCAGGGTCTTGGGTTGGCAGTTTGTTGTGCAGGCCTCTCGTGTTCCCATGGATGTGAGGGATAAAAAGAAAAACTGGCATTCTTCAGTGTTTCCCAGTTGTTAGTATCTCATCCTGCTTTCGCTGCACACTTAATGTTTTGTTGAGTGTTCTTGTGGGTCTTATGCAGGAAGATGTAATTGTTTATTCACAGGGAATTGATGATCTGAGTTAAAGCATTTCTTTAATTTGTGCCATGTTTTCTAACTGTTCTAGATTGTAAAGAGAGTGGAATAGGACTGTAATTGATTGCAGTCAAACGGTGGAGAGATTATTTCAGTGTCTTGGAAGTCTGAGGACAGTATGCCATTAGTGAGGATGTGAATGTAGTTAGGGAAGGGGTGCGGCTGATGGTCATACCCTAGAGTAGACCTTGTAAAACATAGCACCTTGTGTTAAATTTCTGTAAATTCTTACTTCCCATGAAGGCTCAGCCTTACCCTACTTTCTTGCACATGTTGGAGTAAACGGTACCATATGGATCCCAAATGTGTTGAATGTTTTAGGTCTCAGTGGTCATTGAGGATGTAGCTGTGGTCTTTAGCCATGAAGAGTGGGCTTTGCTAGATCCTGCTCAGAGGAAACTCTACAGAGATGTGATGATGGAAACCTTTAGAAACCTTGCCTCAATAGGTAAGAATGGCATCGTTTATTTTTTTTAATTATCCTTTAGTTAACAAATATTTTACACATCAATTTTGCTCCGGTGTTTGAGCTGAGGAATGGAAATAAATTGTTAAATAAAACAGGCATGGTCCATTCATCTGTGAAGTTCGTAAATCCTGGCTACCTCATGAACATAAACTTCTATGTATTAAAATTAGTTTTCACACTAATTAGATAGTAGACAAGAACTTTTGTAGGTGAAGGGAAAGACAACACAAAATATGGGAGAGGTCAGCACAACTGGACTAAACAAAAACCAAGGAAGATTCCTGAATAAACTTGAACACTTCGAAGGCGAGTGTAGTAGTGTCCAGGGTCTGGAGACCATGGTTTCAGGGGACGTATAGGTGAATTGGCATAGTAAAATCTATTAAGAAAACATTCTGCATCCCACTTTGGTGAGTGGCATCTGGAGTCTTAAATGTTAGCAAGCAGCCATTTAAGATGCATCAATTGTCTCAATCCACCTGGAGCAAAGGAAAATGAACACCAAATACACAAGGTAATTATGGGTCCAAGAAATGGAAAAGGCCCCATAAATCAGAGACGACATCAGCCTGAGACCAGAAGAACTAGATGGTGCCCGGCTGCAACCAATGACTGCCCTGACAGGGAACACAACAGAGAATGCCTGATGGAGCAGGAGAGCAGTGGGATGCAGACCTCAAATTCCTGTAAAAAGACCAGACTTAATGGTCTAACTGAGACTAAAAGGACCCTGGAGGTCACGGTACCCAGACCTTCTTTTAGCCCAAGACTGGAACCATTCCCAGAACCAATTCTTCAGACAGGGGTTGAACTGAAGTATGGGATAGGAAATGATACTGCTGAGGAGTGAGCTTCATGGCCCAATAGACACATGAGACCATGTGTGCAGCTCCTGTCTGGAGGGGAGATGAGAAGACAGAGGGGGACAGAAGCTGGCTGAATGGACATGGGGACTACAGGGTGGAGAAAAGGAGTGTGCTGTCTTACTAGGGTGAGAACAACTAGGAGTACATTGCAAGGTGTATATAAATTTTTATATGAGAGACTGACTTGATTTGTAAACTTTCACTTAAAGGACCATAAAAAAATAAGAAGGTTCATTTTCATTTCTTTTGTATTTAAAAGCCGTGAGGCTCTGTACGTGTTGAAAGCATAAGCACTGGTTTTAGGGGTCACTTTGGGACATGAGAGATTTTTGTTTAGACCTTTTAGAGAGTTTTACTGTGTTCATTACTTGTTTGCCATGATTTTTTTGCTGCAAATAAACCCACACCTGTCCATCTGCAGAGACCCTGCAGAGCAGTGTATTGGCTTGGTGTCAGGGAAATGTTCATCACTACATTGCCTTCCCTAATGACATGGATTTCTTCATGTGCACCATGTTGGAGTGCCCATTTATTGTCCTGGAGGAGCCAGCACAGTAAGATAGGGAATTACATTTGAATCAGTCACCTAGAAAAAGTCTCTTTTGGGTTGATGACACAACTTCACATATATCTGAGCTTAGTTTTCTGACTTTAGCAATTCTCTCACACCTGTGGTTTTGGAGACCCTTTCCTCTTTTGATGTTATATGTGTATTGTGTTCAGTATTTTTCTACTTAGCTCTCCTAATTACACCTGTGTGTGTCACCATCATTCTCAGGGCTTATTATTAAAACGTAAATTACGTTTTCACCAGTGTCGAAGTGCTGAAACGGCAAAATGGAGCTAAGTCTGCCTTTGTTCACGGTATCCTTTTTTTTCCCCTAATAATGCCTTTCCTTTTTGTTTCATATTATGAACCTCAACTTGAATTATTGGGTCAGTCTCTCAAAACCTTAATGATGGAGAAAAATTATTATCCAGTGAACATATAATGGTGCAATTCATGAAGAATAACACCTGGTCCTCCATGTTAGGAGAAACCTCTGAATTACATGCCGCTAAAGATCAGCATAAACACCAGAGGAGATATTTGAGGTGAGTGTCATTCCTACAAGAGAAAACAGTGCCTCAGGAGAAGGTGTTAAGGTTTTGTAACGTGATATTTTTGTGTGTATATGTGTATGTATAGATGTATCTATGCTTCATAAAGTAGTAAGTCAGCACAAAAGAAGATGACTTTCAAGGATCTCTTTGAGATAGATTGATACATTGACTGCAAAAACGGGCTCACAAATAGCAACAATTGTGAGGATGACTCAAGACTAGGCAACGTTTCATTTTATTGTACACGTAGTTGCTATGAGTCACAACTGACTCTAGGCCACCTAAGAACAATACGTGATGCTAACTGTAAAATTATGGGTTCAGAGAATTTTCATGATACAACATGTTCATAAATCTGAGTTAGTTATCGAATATTTGAAGCATGTTTCACTTAGACATAATTATCAGAATGTAATATATTTTAGAAACACAGTGGCAATAATGATAGTATTCTGCTAGATGATTTAATCTATGAAACATGAGACAAGTCAGGGTAAAAACCATCCACATTTACTGTGTTTGGTAATGGTGAAGTTAGAACAAATTTATTTCCAACAGCATGTTTCCTGTTTTTAACAGAAGTCATTCAGTAGACAACCTCTGTGAAAATAATGAAGCCAGTCAGTGTGGAAAAACCTTCAGCCATATTTTAAATCTTACTGTGCTAAAAAGAAACCCTCCAGATGTAAATCTCTTTGAGTGCTGCGAGTGTGGAAAAGCCTTTGTGGATCACTCATCACATAAACATCCTACCAGACCTCTCACTGGATGTCATGTCTGTCAGTATAAGGAACGTGGAGAAGCCTGCGGTTGTCCCTCTCACCTAACCATGCAAATAAGAACTCTTAATGAAAAGAAGCCCCATAAATGTGAGACATGTGGGAAGGACTTCATTTGTATCTCAACGCTTAAGAATCCCGTCACAACACTCAATGGTGAGAAATGCTTTGAAATTAAAGCATGTGGGAAACGTTTCTTTAGTTTCTCCTCCTTTTGGACACAGGTGAGAGATTATAAGCATGACTGTAAAGAATGTTGTAAAACCTATACTCGTCCTTCATCCCTCTTATTACATAAAAAATTTCATAACAGGTTTAAGCCTTATGAATATAAGAAATGGAAAGCCTGTACTGAAGCCTCGTCTCTCACTCCACATATAAGTAGTTATAGTGGAGAGAGACCTTATGTATCTGAGCAATATGGGAGAGCCTTTAGTAAGTCATCACATCTCACTACACATATCAGAACTCACAATGTGCAGAGGCCTTATGAATGTCAGGAATTTGGGAAACCCTTTAGTAATTCCTTAGCCCTCACTACATGTATAAGAACTGACACTGGAAAGAGGCCTTATGAATGTAAGCAATGTGGGAAATCCTTTACTTTTTCCTCAGCCCTTACTACGCACATGATTACTCACAATGGAGCGATGCCCTATGAATGTAAGGAGTGTGGAAAAGCCTTTATTGATTTCTCAGGGCTCTCTACACATGTAAGAACTCACAGTGGAGAGAAACATTATAAATGTAAAGAATGTGGAAAAGCCTTTAGGAGTTCCTCACACCTCACTATGCATGTAAGAATGCACAGTGGGGAAAGACTTTATGAATGTAAGGAATGTGGGAAAGCCTTTATGTGTTCCTCAGACCTCACTACACATACAAGAACTCACACTGGCAAGAAGCCCTATGAGTGTAAAACATGTGGGAAAGCTTTTAGTAACTCCAGAGCCCTCATAAAACATACAAGAACTCACACTGGAGAGAGGCCCTATGGATGTAAGGAATGTGGGAAAGCCTTTAAGCAACTCTCACACCTCACTAATCATTTAAGAACTCACAGTGGAGAGAGGCCTTATTTATGTAAGGAATGTGGGAAAACCTTCAGGCAAGCCTCACACCTCAGTATACATATAAGAAATCACAGTGGTGAGAAAGGGTATCAGTGTAAGGAATGTGGGAAACCCTTTACTCGTTCTTCATTCCTCACTGCACATATACGAACTCATAGTGGAGAGCGGCCTTATGAATGTAAGCAATGTGGAAAAGCCTTTAGGCAGGTCTCTACGCTCACTGCACATACAAGGACACACAGTGGAGAGAGGCCTTATGAATGTAAGCAATGTGGGAAATCATTTACATCTTCCTCAGCCCTTACTATACATAGGAGAACTCACAGTGGAGAGAGGCCTTATGAATGTAAGGAGTGTGGAAAAGCCTTTATTGATTCCTCGGCCCTCACTACACACATAAGAACTCACAGTGGAGAAAGACCTTACGAATGTATGGAATGTGCCAAAACCTTTAGGAGTTCTACACACCTCACTAAGCATATAAGAACGCACAGTGGAGAGAGACCTTATGAATGTAAGGAATGTGGGAAAGCCTTCAGGCAGGTCTCAGTCCTCATTACACATTTAAGGACACACAGTGGTGAGAGGCCTTATAAATGTAAGGAATGTGGGAAAGCCTTTAGTTGTTCCTCAAACTTCAGTATACACAGAAGAATTCACACTGGAGAGAGACCTTATGAATGTAAGGAATGTGGGAAAACCTTTAGGAGTTCTTCACACCTCACTACACATAGAAGAATTCACACTGGAGAGAGACCTTATGAATGTAAGGAATGTGGGAAATCCTTTAGTAAGGCCTCAAACCTCACTGCACATATAAGGACTCACAGTAGAAAGAGGCCTTATGAATTATGAATGTAACCAATGTGGGAAACCCTTTAGTTGTTCCTCACCCCTCACTATGTATGTAAGTACAGTGGAGAGAGACCTTATGAATGTAAGGAAACTGGGAAAGCCTTTAGGCAGCTCTCAGCTGTCACTATACATATAAGAACTCAGAGTGGAGAGAGGTGTTATGACCTTGAGTCTTTCCTCACACCTCACTACAAAGTGCAGACTATGTCAAAACTGGGGTGTTTCATCCTTACTACCGTAATTTCAAACAGCAGATTTCTAATAGTTTGAAGAACAAAGTTTCTCTGTGAGTACAAAAGGAATACTAACTCAAAAAAGGGGTCATTAGAGCTACCTTTTGCCTTTGCGAGACATGACAGTTTCATTATAACTGCAGGGCTATGCGAATCAGTGTTTGTTACTTTCTCCATCCAAGCTAAATTTTACCTTCCTTAAAGTCTTTGCCTATTACAAATAATGCTGCAGGGAATAGCCTCCAACAAATGTGTTTTTATGTTTTTTAATGTTTTATTGATGTTATTTTGCGTACAATAAAACACACTGATCTTGTATTTGGTTTAAGAGTATTTTGTTTCCATATTCATGACATTTCCTTCCATTTTTTTTATTATAAAATTAAGTTTTACCCTTTATAATGAGTTTGTCATAGGGTCGTATGTTGAGATTGTGCAAATACTCTGTTTTTCATCATACTTTTTTTGGCCTGCTAATTTTACTGTCCATTGATAATTATTGTCTATGATTATTAATATTGTGTTTTCTGAATGGTATTTCCTGTTGTCATCATTTCTTCTGTATTTATTAATTGGTATTCTGCAAGGAATAGATTTTCCTTTTCTCTTTTTTATGTATTAAATTGTTTATGCCAGTATAGGCTAATCCACCTCATCTGTCAGTTTGTGGTACTATGGTGGCTTGCATGTTGCTGTAATGCTGGAAGCTATGCCACCAGCATTTAAAATACAAGCAGGGTCACCTGTAGTGGACAGTTTTCAGTGGAGCTTCTAGACTATGACAGACTAAGAAGAAAGACCTGGCAGTTTACTTCTGAAAAAATTGGCCATTGACAAACTTACGAATAGCAGGAGGACACTCTCTGAAATAGTGCTGGCAGATGAGCCCCTCAGGTCAGAAGACGCTCAATGTACAACTGGGGAAGAGCTGCCTCTTCAAAGTAGAGTTGCCTTAATGATGTGGATGGATAAAGCTTTTGGGACCTTGATTTGTTGAGATGGGATATCTCAAAATGAGAAGAAATGGCTGCAAACTTCCAATGATGATTGGAATGTGGAATGTACAAAGTATGAATATAGGAAACTTGGGAATAATAGAAAATGAAATAGAACACATAAAGATCAATATCCTAGGCATTAGTGAGTGAAATGGAGTACTGACCTTTTTGAATATTAGAGTCATGTGGTCTTCTATGCCAGGAATGACAAATTGAAGAGGAATGACATCAATTCATCATCAAAAAGAACATTTCAAGATTTATCCTGAAGTACAACATTGTCAGTGATAGGATAATATCCATATGTCTATACGAAAGACCAATTAATATGACTATCATTCAAATTTACCTGCCAACCACTACTGCAAGACATGTAAATTGAAGATTTTTACCAAATTCTGGGCTCTAAAGTTGACCAAACACACAATCAAGATGCATTGATAATTACTGGTGATTGTAATGTGAAAATTGGAAACAAAGAAGAAAGATCAGTAGTTGGAAAATATGGCCTTGGTAATAGAAATGATGCTGGAAATCACATGATAGAATTTTGCAAGACCAACGATTTATTGCAAATGCCTTTTTCTATAACATAAATGGTGCCTATATACATAGACCTCGCCAGATGAAATACAAAGGAATCAAATCAACTATGTGCAAATCACTGGAGTTAGAAAACTAAAAGGGAAGAACACACTCAGCATTTCTCAAGCTGAAAGGACTGAAGAGAAAATTCAAGCCTCGAGTTGCAATATTAAGAATTCTTTGTGGAGAATACTGAACAATAAAGGAAGCATCAAAAGAAGATGGAAGGAATACACAGAGACACTGTATTGAAAAGTATTGGTTGATGTTTAATTATTTCAGGAGGTAACATATGATCAAGAACTCATGGTACTTCTCCTACTCATCCGGTGCCGATATAGTAGAAATACCAAACATGGATGGCTTCCACAAGCAGAAATTTATTCACTCACTGTGTAGGAAGCTAGAAGTCCAAATTCAGGGTACCGGCTACAGAGGAAGGCTTTCTCTCTCTATCAGCTCTATCCTTGTCATCAATATTCACTGGCCAAGGAACTTCTCAGTGCAGGGACCCCAGGTCCAAAGGACATGCTTGTCTCCTGATTCTTGTTTCTAGGTGGTATTAGGTCCCCTGTCTTTGTGCCCATTTCTTTCCTTAATATCTCAAAAGAGATTGGCTTTAAACAAAACCTAATCTTGTAGATTGACTCCTGCATCATTAACATAAGTGCTGCTAATCCCACCTCATTAACATCATAGAGGTAGGATTTCCAACACACAGGACAATCACATCAGATGACAAAATGGTGCACAATCACAATATTGAGAATCATGGACTAGCTAAGTTGACACACATTTTGGGAGGACACAATTCAATCCATAACAATTAGTTATGGATTGAATTGGAGTCCCACCTTCACTGAAGGCATTGGTGGAAAACAAGGCTCTAGGAGTTGATGGAATACCAATTGAGATGTTTCAACAAATGGATGCAGCACTAGAGGTGCTCACCCATCTATGCCAAGAAATTTGGAAGACAGCTACCTGGACAGCCAACTGGAATAGATACATGTTTCTGCCCATTCCAAAGGTGACCCAACCAAATACAGAAATTATTGTACAGTATCTTTTTTTTTATCATTAATGTCACACGCATGTAAAATTTTACTGAAGGTAATTCAAGAGGCAGTTGGACAGAACAAGGGGGTACTGATTGGTTTAAAGTCTGGAAAGGTGTGCGTCAGGGTTGTATTCTTTCACCATACCTATTTAATCTGTATGCGGAACAAATAATACGAGAAGCTGGACTATATGAAGAAGAACGGGGCATCAGGATTGGAGGAGGACTCATTAACAACCTGCGTTATGCAGATGACACAACCTTGCTTGCTGAAAGTGAAGAGGACTTGAAGCACTTACTGATGAAGATCAAAGACCACAGCCTTCAGTATGGATTGTACCTCAACATAAAGAAAACAAAAATCTTCACAACTGGACCATGAGCAACATCATGATAAACGGAGAAAAGATTGAAGTTGTCAAGGATTTCATTTTACTTGAATCCACAATCAACAGCCATGGAAGCAGCAATCAAGAAATCAAAAGACGCGTTGCATTGGGGAAATCTGCTGCAAAGGACCTCTTCAAAGCGTTGAAGAGCAAAGATGTCACCCTGAAGACAAAGGTTTGCCTGACCCAAGCCATGGTATTTTCAATCACATCATATGCATGTGAAAGCTGGACAATGAATGAGGAAGACCGAAGAAGAGTCGACGCCTTTGAATTGTGGTGTTGGTGAAGAATATTGAATATACCACGGACTGCCAAAAGAACGAACAAATCTGTCTTGGAAGAAGTGTGGCCAGAATGCTCCTTAGAGGCAAGGACGGTGACACTGCATCTTACATACTTTGGACATGTTGTCAGGATGGATGAGTCCCTGGAGAAGGACATCATGCTTGGCAGAGTACAGGGTCAGCGGAAAAGAGGAAGACCCTCAACGAGGTGGATTGACACAGTGACTGCAACAATGAGCTCAAGCCAGGCAGTGTTTCGTTCTGTTCTGCATAGTGTCGCTGTGAGTCAGAACCGACTCAACGGCACCTAACAACAACAATTCAAAAGTAGTTGCAGCAATACATCAATAGGGAAACTGCCTGAAAGTCAACCTGGATTCATAAGAGGATGTCGAATTGAATATCATTCCTGATGTTAGATAGTTCTTGCCTGAATACAGAGTATACCAGAAAGATGGTTACCTGTGTGATCCTGACTGTGCAAAGACATTCAGCTGTGTGCACTGTAACAATTGATGGAAAAGAATGTGATGAGTGGAAATTCAGAACACTTAATTTTGCTCACCAGGAACCTGCAAATAGACCAAGAGGCAATCGTTTGAACAGAACGAGGGGATAGTTCGTGGTGTAAAGTCAGAAAAGGTGTGCGTCAGGGTTGTGTCCTTTCACCATACGTATTCAATATGTATGCTGAGGCTCAGAGCAAGGGTATTATTTTCTCTTAGTTAAATTTTATTAGAGGTCAGAAAGGGTGAAGATGAGACAAACTTTTCGAAAACCTAACCAGATCACATGGACACCTGCAGCAGACCTGAATGGCTGGTATGTGAATAACCTCACCCTTAGAACTGTTTTGCCCTATTGAAAGACTAATTTTTTTTTAATTTTTATTGTGCTTTAAGTGAAAGTTTACAAATCAAGTCAGACGCTCATACAAAAATTTATAAACACCTTCCGATTGCTCCCCCACCCAATGAGACAGCACACTGCTTCCCCCCTCTATTTCTTTTCGAGTCCATTCGTCCAGCTTCTGACCCTCTCTACCCTCTCATCTCCCCTTCAGACAGGAGATGCCAACATAGTCTCATGTGTCTGCTTGATCCAAAAAGCTCATTCTTCACCAGTGTCATTGTTTATCCCATAGTCTTGTCCAGTCCCTGTCTGAGGAATTAGCTTTAGGAATGGTTCCTGTCCTGGGCTAACAGAAGGTCTGGGGACCATGACCTCCAGGGTCATTCTAGTCTCAGTCAGACCATTAAGCCTGGTCTTTTTACGAGAATTTGGGGTGTGCGTCGTACTGCTGTCCTGCTCCCTGAGTGGATCTTTGTTGTGTTACCTGTCAGGGCAGTCATCGGTTGTAGCCGGGTACCATCTAGTTCTTCTGGCCTCAGGCTGAGATAGCCTCAGGTTTATGTGGCCATTTCTGTCCCTTGGGCTCATAATTACCGTGTGTCCTTGGTGTTCTTCATTCTCCTTTGCTCCAGGTGGGTTGAGACCAATTGATGCATCTTAGATGGCCATTTGCTAGCGTTTAATCCCCAGATGCCACTCTCCAAAGTGGGATGCAGAGTGTTTTCTTAATAGATATTTTTATGCCAATTGACCTAGATGTCTCCTGAAACCATGGTCCCTAAACCTCCGCCCCATTTACCCTGGCCTTCGAAGCATTCAGTTTATTCAGGAAACTTCTTTGCTTCTGGTTTACTCCATTTGTGCTGTCCTCTCATGTATTGTGTGTTGGCTTTCCCTTCACATAAAATAGTTCTTATCTACTATCTAATTAGTGAAAACCCCTTTCCATCCCTCACTCCCTCCCCCACGCCCCGTAACCATCAAAGAGTATTCTCTGTTTAAACTATTTCTCCAGTGAAGGACTAATTTTTAATGACAGTTTTGGGTTGGTAAAATGATTGGGAGGGAAAAATCAATCTTCCTGCTATGAAAGAACCAAGACTACAAAAGCCAGGGGTTCACCTGCAGTGTGATGGATCAGTTTTGTATGGCCTTTCTCACCATGGTCTCATAATTCCCACCAAAAGATTGGGTGCGGCCATTCTAATAAGGTATATGCAATTCTAATGGGAGGATTGGTCAGTTTTGCTCTCCTCTAGGCTTAAAATGAGCCATCCCAGAGGCAGGAAAGAGAGAATCTCACCACCACCAAGGAAGGGCAAGAACAGAGTGCATCCTTTGGACCTTGGATCTTGTCATGGATTGGATTATATGCCCCCAAAAAATATGTGTATCAGCTTCACTGGGCCATGATTCCTGGTATTGTGTGATTTTCCTGTGTGTTGAAAATCCTGCATCTATAATGTTAATGAGGAAGGATGGGAGGCAGTTGTCTTACTGAAGCAGAATTCATTCTACAAAATTGGATTGTGTCTTGAGACAATCTCTCGAGATACAAAAGAAAGAATTGAGCAGAGAGACAGGGGGACCTGATAACACCAAGAAAGCAGTACCGGGTACAGAGCACATTCTTTGGACTTGGGGTCCCTGTGCAGAAAAGCTCCTAGTCTGGGGGAGGATGGATGAGAAGGTTGACAGAAAGCCTTCCCCTAGGGCTGACGCCCTAAATTTGGACTTTTAGCCTACTTTATTGTGAGAAAATAAACTTCTCTTTGTTAAAGCCATGCACCTGTGGTATTTCTGTTACAGCAGCACTAGACAACTAAGATAGGTTCCTGAGCTGAGAAACTTCAGGAACCAGCACACCGAGAGAGAGAGCTGTAATGCTGAAGATGGTGAGAAGCGACGGCAGGACAGACGGACAGGAGACAACTTGGTGGGCTTCCCGGCCCATGGACTGAAACAGCTGAGTGCCTTTAATTGAGCCAGGTTTGCCGACTCATGGAGCTAGAGCTGAGTGCCTTCCGGCCGAGGCTTACTGGTGAAGTGGGGTGTCTTGGGTACTTATCAGCAGAGCTAAACAGCTTTGTAACTCTTGCTTGAGCAGAACAATGGCCAAGGGGACCCAGAGAGGCAGCCTCTCGGCACGGCTGCAAAGAGGCTCTACTGATGAAAGAACTTTATCCTGAATGTTGCTGAGCCTGAATTGTAGCCTGTTAAAAACCCATAATCGTGAGTATTGTCTGTGAGTACTGTGTGGCCATTGCAATGAATTATCAAACCCAGCAAAGTAGAGAGTTTGATGCGTAGGATGGTTGGTGTCAGAATTGGTAAATATGCCAGAGAGAGGGGTATGCCTGACCTCCTCCTCATAGGAATCAGCTTTGGGCTGTTGATCTCGGTGCTCCCTCCCTCTTCTGAAGTTAGAGGAGATCAGATGGAGATGCCTCCTGCATGCTGTTTCTACACGGAGAAAAGGTTGAAGTTGTCAAGGATTTGACCTTACTTAGATCCATAATCAACACCCATGGAAGAAGTAGTTAAGAAATCAAATGATATATTGCATTGGGCAAATCATCTTCAAAAGACCTCTTTAAAGTGTTGAAAAGCAAAGATGTTATTTGGAGGACTAAGGTGCTCCTGACCCAAGCCATGGTGTTTTTAATCGCCTCATATGTATGTGAAGGCTGGACGATGAATAAAGAAGACCAAAGAATTGACGAATTTGAATTATGATGTTGGCAATGACTTTGAGCATATCATGGACTACCAGAAGAATGAAGAAATCTGAATGTTCCTTAGAAGCAAGAATGCTGTTGTTATTAGGTGCTGTTGAGTGGATTACGACTCATAGCGATCCTACGTACAACAAAATGAACATGCCCAAAGTATGTGAGACGAAGTATTGCCATCCTTGCTTCTAATGAATGTTCTGGCTGTACTTCATCCAAGACAGATTTCATTCTTTTGGCAGTCCAGGGTATATTTAATAGTCTTCGCCAACACCATAATTCAAAGGTGTGAATTCTTCAGTATTCTTTAGTCATCGTCCAGTTTTCACATGCATACGAGGCGATTGAAAACACAATGGCTTGGATCAGGCGCACCTGAGTCCTTATAGTGATATCTTTGGTTTTTAACACTTTAAAGAGGTCTTTTGCATCAGTTTGTCCAATGCAATGCTTTGTTTAATTTCTTAAGTGCTACTTCCACAGACGGTGATTGTGAATCTATGTAAAATGAAAACCTTGACAACTTCAGTCTTTGTTCCGTTTATCATGATGCTACTCATTGGTCCTGTTGTGAGGATTTTTGTTTTCTTTATGTTGAGGTGTAATCCATACTGATGGCTGTGGTCTTTGGTCTTCATCAGTAAGTGCTTCAAGTCCTCTTCACTTTCAGCAAGCAAGGTTGTGTCATCTATATGGCACAGATGGTTAATGAGGTTTCCTCCAATCTGATGTCCCATTCTTATGCATATAGTCTAGATTCTTGGATTATTTGCTCGGCATACAGATTAAATAAATATGGTGAAAGGATACAACCCCAATGCACTCCTTTCCTGCCTTCAAACCACACACTATCCCCTTGTTCTGTTTGAGCAGCTGCCTCTTGATCCATATACAGGCTCCTTAGGAGCACAATTAAGTGTTCTGGAGTTCCCATTCTTCCCAATGTTATCCATCATTTGTTATGATCCACACAGAATGCCTTTGCATAGGCAATAAAACACAGGTAAACATCTTTCTGGTATTCTCTGCTTTCAACCACGATCCATCTGACATCAGCAATGATATCCCTCGTTCTACGTCCTCTTCTGAATCCAACTTGAATTTCTGAAAATTCCCTGCCTGTGTGCTGTTGCAAATGATGTTGAATGATCTTCAGCAAAAGTTTACTTACATGTGATGCTAATCATATTGTTTGATATTTTCTGCATTTGATTGGATCAACTTTCTTTGGAATAAGCATAGATATGGATCTCTCCCAGTTGATTGGCCAGGTAACTGTCTTCTAAATTTTTTGGCATAGACAAATGAGCACTTCTACCACTGCGTCCATTTGTTAAAACATCCGAATTGGTATTCCATCAATTCCTGAAACCTTGTTTTTCCCCAGGGCCTTCAGTGTAGCTTGGACTTCTTCCTTCAGTACTGTTGGTTCTTGATCATATGCCAGCTCCTGAAATGACTGAACATCGATCAATTATTTTTGGGTCAGTGACTCAGTGTATTCCTTCAATCTTCTTTTGATACTTCCAGCATTGTTCAGTATTTTGCCCATAGAATCCTTCACTATTGTAACTCAAGACTTGAAGTTTTTTCTTCAGTTCTTTCAGCTTGAGAAATACCAAGTGTGTTCCTTTTTGTTTTCTAACTCCAGGTTTCTGCTCATGTCATTATAATACTTTGTCTCTCGAGCTGCCTTTTTTTTGAAATCTTCTGTTCTGCTCTTTTACTTCATCATTTATTCAGTTTGCTTTAGATACTCTATGTTCAAGAGCAACTTTCAGAGTAGTATCTACTGACATCCATTTTGGTCTTTTCTCTCTGTCCTGTCTTTTTAGTGATTATTGCTTTCTTCATCTATGATGTCCTTGATGTCATTCCACAACTTGGCTGGTCTTCAGTAATTGCTGTTTAATGCATCAAATCTGTTCTTGAAATGGTCTCTAAATTCAGGTGGAATATATTCAACATCATTCTTTGTCTTTCGTAGACTTGTTCTACTTTTATTTGGCTTCAGTTTGAACTTGAATATGAGCAATTGATGGCATGTTCCACAGTTGGCCCCTGGCCTTGTTCTGACTGATGATATTGAGCTTCTCCATCATCTCTTTCCACATATGTCATCTGTTTGACTCCTGTGTATTCCATCCACCAAGGTCCATGTGTATAGTCACCATTTATGTTGTTGAGAAAGTTATTTGCAATGAAGAAGTTTTTGGTCTTTCCAAAATTCTGTCATATGATCCCTGGTGCTGTTTCTGTCACCAACGCTGTATTTTCCAACTAATGATCCCTCTTCTTTGTTTCCAACTTACGTATACTAATCACCAGTAGTAAGCAGTACATCCTGATTGCATATTTGATTAATTTTGGTCTGCAGAAGTTGATAAAAATCTTCAATTTCTTCAACTTTTGCATTAGTGGTTGGTACTTAAATTTCAAAAATAGGAGGCAGGGCCAAGATGGCGCAGTAGTCAGAAGATTCCAGTTGTCCCTCTTACAACAAATGCCAAAAAAAACAAGTGAATCGATTATATATATAACAGGATAGGAGCCCTGAACATCAAAGCCAAAGTTAAGAAATTGGACAGAGCAGCAAGGGAAGGGAAAGACAGTTCAGAAGTGGCAAGGAGTTTCCAGACCTGACTTGGCGGAAACCTGTGTCCCCTCAGGCCCGATCCCCTTACACAACCGCGGCGGTCCTGGCAGTAGCGTTTGGGACACATTTTCCATTGTGAAAATTAACGAGTAGTACAGAGTCTACTCATGCCTCTGGAATCAGCAAAGAACAGTACTCTCGACAAAAGATAAGTACTGGCATCTAATTTACCATGCAGATCAAAAAGCACCCTTTGCAAAAGAACTCTCTTCCTTTTATCTGATCCCACCTCCCTCTGCCCTAGCCCCCTAGCCATCTTCAGTGGCAGCCAATTTCCCTGGGCCTGGGATACGTCCTGCTGCATGCCTTGAGCCATTCTCCCAGTCTTGGAGAAGGAACAAATTAAGAAATGGGGAAAAAATAATCTGCCAGCTCCCCTGAGCTGGAAACTCAGAGCAGAAGCAGCTCCTGTCCCGGCACAAACTGTCCACAGATATTGAATGCCTTTCACCCCTGCATGGACCTGTGTGGGCCCATTTCAGCAGCTTAGGCCCTTGTTGTCCCAGTGCAATGGTGTATGTGCCTAAGGTCTGACTTCAACAGTTTCAGCTGTGGGGTGGAGAGGTGGGTTTGATGTTTATTTAACACCACTCTGCTTATTAAGCAGGGTCCTCACCTACCCACATCAGGGGCCTGAGGACTGATGGCTGCACCCATGCCACCTAGCCACTCATGACAGGGATCCAAGGATAATTGATGCATTCCAGTCCTTAAAGCCAAAAGCACTGCGTGCCCATAGTCTGGCTTCAGAGCCCACCCAGCTTTGTGCTCTAGGGAACAGGGATGCACTTTCCTCACAGACACTCAGGGGATGGTTGTCAGTCCCTTCCCTTGCTCAGAGTGTGACCCGCTCCTGCAGCCAGATACTTGTACCTACACCAATCACCCCTGCTCCTCTAATTCTGTAGGTGAGCACCTGCACCACACACTTGGTGACCTGGACACCTGAGCTGAATCCATACAACAAAAGTGAATGGACTCCTAGGTTTATATACCTGGTAACAGCTCTGGCCATCTGGTGACAGGATGTTAGAGCTTCAAAGGTGACAATAATCAAGCTAGCTTACGCAAGCAGCCTACTTGTGCATATAAAAAGACAAAGCAAGAAGCTAGGACAAAGTAAGCAAACATAAATTAGTACAATAACTTACAGATGGCTCGGAGACAACAGTCAGTCTCAAATCACATTAAGAAGTAGATCATGATGGCTTCAACAAGCTCACAAAACAAAGAGTCAAGGAATCTTCCAGACAAAGATATATTCCTGGAATTACCAGAGGTAGAATACAAAAGATAAATACACAGAACTCTTCAATAGCTCAGGAAGGAGTGCAGGCAAAATGCAAAACAAGCCAAGGAACACACAGATAAAGCAGTTGAGGAAATTAAGAAGGTTATTCAAGAGCATAATGATCAACTTAATAGGCTTCAAGAATCCATAGAGAGACAGCAATCAGAAATTCAGATTAACAACAAAATTTCAGATTTAGACACCTGAATAGGAAAAGGAGCTGAGTTGAGGAAATGGAAGTCAGAATTAGTGAGATTGAAGATAAAATACTTGGCACTGATATATTTGAAGAAAAATCACATAAGAGAATTTTTTAAAAAATGAAGAAACCCTAAGAATCATGTGGGACTCTATCACGAGACCTAAGCTATGAGTGATTCGAGTACCAGAACATGGAGGGAGAACAGAAAATACACATAAAACTATTGAAGATTTGTTGGCAGAAAACTTCCCTGATAACATGAAAGGCAAGAAGATATGTATTCAAGATGCTTATAGAACCCGACAGAAGATAGATCCCAAAAGAAAATCAACAAGACATAATCAAACTTGCCAAACCCAAAGATAGAGAATTCTAAGAATGGCTAGGGAGCAACAAAAAAGCTCCCTAAAAAGGAGAGTCAATAAGAATAAGCTTGGACTACTCATCAGAAACCATGCAGGCAAGAAGGCAATGAGATGACATATATAAAGCCTTGAAGGAAAAAAATTTCCAGCCAAGAGTCATATATCCAGCAAAAATGTCTCTCAAATATGAAGGTGAAATTAGGACATTTCCAGAAGTTTAGGGAATTTGCAAAAACCAAACCAAAACTATAAGAAATACTAAAAGGAGTCCTCTGGTTAGAAAATCAATAACATCAGATAACAACCCAAGACTAGAACACAGGACAGAGCAACCAGATACCAGCCCAGATACGGAAATCACAAAAATAAATTTAAAAAATGCTAAAAACAGGGAAACAACGATGTCATTACATAAAAGATGACAACATTAAATCAATAAAGAGGGACTAAAAAAATGTAGTCATAGATCTTTCCTAGGGAGAGGAAGTCAAGATGATATAAAGAGATAAATGTTTGGTTTAAACTTAGAAAAACGGGTAAATATTAAGGTAACCACAAAGGAGACTAACAATCCTATGCATCAAAATAAAATACAAGAAAAATATAAAGACTCGTAAGAACAAAATCAACGATAAAAAAGAAGAAAAGAATATATAAAGAAAAACTGCTCAGCACAAAAAATTAAGTGGACAAAAGAAACAACAACACATACAAAAAAGACACCAAAATGACAGCACTGTTCTCTTACCTATCCACAGTTACGCTGCGTGTAAATACACCACAGGCACCACTAAAGAGGCAGAGAGTGGCAGACGGGATAAAAGACACGGTCTGTCTGTGTGCTGCCTACAGGAGACACACCTCAGATTTAAAGACACAAATTAAAACTCAAAGGATGGAAAAAAAATACATCAAACAGACAATAATCAAAAAAGAGCAAGAGCGGCAATATTAATTTCTGACAAAATAGACTTTAAAGTTATGTCCATCATTAAGGATAAGAAAGGACACTGTATAATGATTAAAGGGACAATATAACCATATTAAATATTTACACTCCCAAAAACAGGGCTTCAAGATACAAACAACAAACTCTAACAGCATTGAAGAGCAAGACAGCTCCCCAATAATAGTAGGAGACTTCAACACACCACTTTCGGTGAAGGACAGAACATCCAGAAAGAAGCTCAATAAAGACACAGAAGATCTAAATGCCACAATCAACCAACTTGGCCTCATAGATGTATACAGAATGCTCTACCTACCAGCAGCCATGTGTACTCTTTTCCAGTGCACATGGAACACTCTTTAGAATAGGCCATATATTAGGTCATAAAGCAAGCCTTAACAGAATCCAAAACATCATACGAGTAGTAATCAGTGACAGAAAAAGCAGGGAAAAGAAGTCAAACACTTGGAAACTAGACAACACCTTGCTAAAAAACGAGAAGAAATTAAGGATGGAATAAAAAACTCATAGAATGCAATGAGAATGAAAACACTTCTGATCAGAACCTTTAGGACACAGCTAAAGTAGTGCTCTGAGGTCAATTTATAGAAGTAAATGCACACATCCAAAAAGAAGAAGGGGCCAAAACTCAAAGAATTATCCCTACAACGTAAAAAAATAGCAACAAAGAAACCCTCAGGCACCAGAGGGAAGCAGTTAATAAATATTAGAACAGAATTAAATGAAATAGAGAACAGAAAAACAATTGCAAGAGTTAACAAGACCAAAAGGTGGTTCTTTGAAAAGATTAACAGGATCCATAAACCATTGACCAAACTGACAAAACAAAAGCAGGAGAGGAAGCAAATCACCCAAATAAAAGATGAGATGGGCAATATCACAATAGATCCTACTGAAATTGAAAGAGCTATATCAGATTACCATGAAAAATTGCACTCTAACAAATTTGGAAACCTAGAAAAAATGGACAAATTTTTAGAAACACTACCTACCTAACCTAACACACAGCTAGCACAGCTAAATAAACTGATAACAAAAGAAGGCATTGAAAAGTAATGTAAAAACTCCCCCCCCAAAAAAGCCCTGGCCCTGATAACTTCACTGGAGAATTCTACCGAACATTCAGAGAAGACTTAACACCACTACTATCAGTGGATTGAAATCTGTGCCCTAAAAAATGTGTATCAACTTGGTTAGGCCATGATTCCCAGTGTTGTGTGGATGTCCTCCATTTTGTGATTATAATTGTATGTTGAGAGGATTAGGGTGGAATTGTAACAGCACGCTCACTCAGATCACCTCCCTGATCCATGGTAAAGGGAGTTTCCCTGGGGTGTGGCCTGTACCACCTTTTATTTCCCAAGAGATCAAAGGAAAAGGAAGCAAGCAGAGAGTTGGGGACCTCATACCACCAAGAAAGAAGCACCAGGAGCAGACCGCGTCCTTAGGACCCCGGGACCCTGCACCTAAGTAGCTTCTCAACCGTGGGAAGATTGAGGACGAGGACCTTCTTCCAGAGTTGACAGAGAGAGAAAGGTGACACCTTGAATTTGGACTTTCAGCCTACTTTACTATAAGGAAATAGATTTCTCTTTGTTAAAGCCACTCACTTGTGGTATTTTCTGTTATAGCAGCACTAGATAACTAAGACAAAGACATTGAAAAGTAGTTTAAAAAAACTCCCAACCAAATACTAAAGGTATTTCAGAGCATAGAAAAGGATGGGATACTCCCAAACTCATTCTATGAAGCCAGCATAACCCTGATACCAAAACCAGGTAGAAGACACCACAAAAAAGAGATAATTACAGCCCCATTTCCCTCATGAACTTAGACAGAAATATCTTCAACGAAATTCTAGCCAATAGAATTCTACAGCATATCAAAAAATAATTCACCATGACAACATGGGATTCATACCAGGTATACAGGGATAGATCAACATTACAAAAACAATCGACATAATCCATCATATAAATAAAAGAACCGCAAGATCTTATCAATTGATGCAGAAAAGGCATTTGGCAGTCCAACACCCATTCCTGATAAAAACTCTCAGCAAAATAGGAATAGAAGGAAAATTCCTCAACATAATAAAGGGCATTTATTCAAAGCCAACAGCCAACATCATCCTAAATGGAGAGGCTGAAAGCCTTCCCCTTGAGAACAGGAAACAGGTACCACTCTTATGCAACATTGTGCTGGAGGTCCTAGTCAGAGAAATTAGGCTAGATAAATAAGGGCCATCCAAATTGGTAAGGAAGAAGTGAAGGTATCTCTAGTTGCAGATGACATGATCTTATACACAGAAAACTCTAAAGAATCCTCAAGAAAACTACCGAAACTAACAGAAGAGTTCAGCAAAGTATCAGGATACAAGGTAAACATACAAGAATCAGTTGGATTCCTCTACACCAACAAAGAGAACTTTGAAAAGGAAATCACCAAATCAATTCCATTTACAGTAGTCCCCAAGAAGATAAAATACTTGGGAATTAATCTAACCAGAGATGTAAAAGAACTATACAAAGAAAACTACGTGACAGTACTACTTGGAAAACATACCTTGCTCACCAATAGGAAGAATTAACATTGTAAAAATGTCTATTCTATCCAAAGCGATCTATAGATACAATGCAATCCCAATCCAAATTCCAATGACATTTTTTAATGAGATGGAGAAACAAATCACCAACTTCAAATGGAAGGGAAAGAGGCCCCGGATAAATAAAGCATTACTGAAAAAGAAGAACAAAGTGGGAGGCCTCACACTACCTGATTTTAGATCCTATTATACCACCACAAACCCTGGTGGCATAGTGGTTAAGTGCTATGACTGCTAACCAAAGGGTCAGCAGTTCGAATCCGCCAGGCGCTCCTTGGAAACTGTATGGGGCGGTTCTACTCTGTCCTATAGGGTCGCTATAAGTCGGAATCGACTCAGTGGCACTGGGTTTGGGTTTTTTGTTTGTTTATGCCGCCACAGTAGTCAAAACAGCCTGGTACTGGTACAACAACAGATACATAGACCAGTGGAACACAATGGAGAATCCAGACATAAATTCATCCACATATAAGTAGCTGATATTTGACAAAGGCCCAAAGTCTGTTAAATGGGGGAAAGACAGTCTCTTTAACAAATGATGCTGGCATACCTGGATATCCATCCACAAAAAAATGAAACAAGACCCATACCTCACACCATGCACAAAAACTAACTCAAAATGCGTCAAAGAACTAAACACAAAATCTAAAATGATGAAGATCATGGAAGAAAAAATAGGGACAACACTGGGTACCCTAATACATGGCATAAACAGTATATAGAACATTACTAACAGTGCACAAACACCAGAAGAGAAACTAGATAACTGAGATCTCCTAAAAATCAACACTTAGGCTCATCCAAAGACTTCATCAAAAGAGTAAAAAGATTACCTACAGACATTTGTGGTATTTCTGTTAAAGCAGCACTAGATAACTAAGACAGAATTTGGTACTGAGAGAGTGGGGTACTGCTCTAACAGATAACTTAAAATGTGGAAGCGGTTTTGAAACTGTGAATGGATAGAGTTGTGACAGCGGCAGAGGACCAGCACAGCAGAGAACCTGTGGCAGAGAAGTGGCAACAGCAGAGAACCAGCAGCAGCAGAACCAGGAAACCAGCGTGAGACAGCACTGGAGCCAACCCACGGAGCAAGAGAGCTAAGTGCCTTTGTGCAGGAGGCTTCCTGGCATAGTGGGGTTCCTCCGGGCACTTATCAGTGGAGCTAGGCTTGCTGACCCACGGAGCCAGAGAGCTGGTGTGCCTGTGCTCAGGGGGGCTTTCTGGCAGAGTGGAGTACCTCCAAGCACTTGCCAGTGGAGTTACTGAGCTTTGGAACACTTGCCCCAGGAGGGCAGATGCGGGTGTGAGGCCCAAGGAACCGAGAGGCCAAGAAACCAGGAAACAGAAGCTGAAGAAACAAGGAACACAAGAAGCTGAGCTGCCTCAGTCTCAGAAGGTATGGCCACGACCTCAGAGGCTTCCAACGGTCAAGCCATGGCCTCTGGTGTTTCTACAGGTGGAATTGCCACTCAGGTGGGCTAGGAGAATGGTGCTTCTAAAGCCGAGGGAGCAGAGTTGCGGTCCAGTGGGCCTGGAAGGCAGAGCTGAAGCCCAGAGCCAAGGAGCCTCCACTCGGAATCCCGAGAGTGTGGCCAATACCTAGAGGGTGGAGGGCAGGGCCATTGTGTAAATTGTCTCAGAGAACAGAGGATTATTTTCAAAGCTTTGAAGGCTAATGTAATGTGTTCTGCTGACTTGCTTGGTGCCTGTTATGCCTTCTTTCCCTTCAGTTTCTCCCATTTGTAATGGAAATGTCTAGCTTGTGCCTGTTCTGCCATTGTACCTTTGGAAGTAGATAACTTGTATTTGAGATTTCACAGCTGGAGAGGAATTTTTGGATTTTTGACTTGGAGTTAAGACTTTTGCTATGATATGATATATGACATGATGGGGTGAATATGTTTTGCATGTTACAAGGATATGGTTTTTTGGGTGCCAAAGGGTGGAATGTCGTGGACTGAATTTTGTCCCCTCAAAAAATACGTGTCAATTTGGTTAGTCCATGATTCCCAATATTGTGTGGTTGTCCTCTATTTTGTGATTGTAATTTTATGTTGAGAGGATCAGGGTGGGATTGTAACACGAAGAAAGAAGCACCAGGAGCAGAGTGTGTCCTTTAGACCTGGCGTTCCTGCACAGAGAAGCTCCTAGTCCAGGGGAAGATTGACAAGAAAGACCTTCATCCAGAGCCAACAGAGAGAGAGCCTTCCTCTGGAGCTGAGACCCTGAATTTGGACTTCTAACTTACTTTACTGTGAGAAAATAAACTTCTCTTTGTTATGGCATTACTAGACAACTAAGACACTCATGTTTATTGCAGCACTGTTGACAATAGCAAAAAGATGGAAGCAACCAAGGTTCCCATCAACGGATGAATGGATAAATAAATTATGATATATTCACATGATGGAATACTACACAATGATTAAAAACAATGATGAATCCAGGAAACTGGAAGGCATTATGCCGAGTGAAATTAGTCAGTTGCGAAAGGACAAATGTTATATAAGACCACTATTATAAGAACTCAAGAAAAAGTATAAACACAGAAGAAAATATTCTTTGATGGATGCGAGGGTGGGGAGAGAGGGAAAGGGATATTCACTAATTAGATAGTAGACAAGAACTATTTTAGTTGAAGGGAAAGACAACACACAATACAAGGCAGATCAGCACAACTGGACTAAACCAAAAGTAAAGAAGTTTCCTGAATAACAACCAAATGCTTCGAAGTCCACAGTAGCAGGGCAAGGGTCTGGGGACCATGGTTTCAGGGCACATCTATGTCAATTGGCATAACAAAATGTATTAATGTTATTTATCCCACTTTGATGAGTGGCGTCTGGGGTCTTAAACACTAGCAATCGACCATCTAAGTTGCATCACTTGGTCTCAACCCACCTGGAGCAAAGGAGAATGAAGCACACCCAAGACACGAGGTAAATATGAGCCCAAGAGATAGAAATGGCCACATAAACCAGAGACTACATCAGCCTGAGACCAGAGGAACTAGATGGTGCCCAGGTACATCAGATGACTGCCCTGACAGGGAATGCAACAGAGAATCCCTGATGTTGCAGGAGAACAATGGGATGCAGACATCAAATTCTCATAAAAAGACCAGACTTAATGGTCTGACTAAGACTGAAGGGACCCCAGAGGTCGTGGTCCCTGGACACTCTGTTAGCCGAAGATTGGAACCATTCCCAAAACCAACTCTTCGAACAGGGATTGGACTGGAGCTTCTTGGCTGTGGGCAGCTCCTGTCTGGAGGGGAGATGAGAAGGCAGAGGGGGACAGGAGCTGGTTAAATGGACACAGGGAATACAGGTTGGAGAGGAGGAATGTGCTGTCTCATTAGGGAGAGAGCAGCTAGGAATACATAGTAAGGTGTGTATAAGTTTTTGTATGAAAAGACTGACTTGATTTGTAAACTTTCACTTAAAGCACAATTTTAAAAAACTCCAAAAGATTTGAATAATAGTCATATTAACTGGTCTTCATTGTAGGTGTGTGGATATTATCCTTTCACTGACAGTGTTATATTCAGGATAGATCTTGAAAATGGCTAGATTTAAAACACTAGGAATTCTGGCATAATATGGTAGATGTTGTAGGAGACTTTGAGATCCTTGTCAAGATTTAAGTAACCTTTAGAGTAATTTTTACATCAGTGAAAATAAGCATTCCAGGAGGCAGAGCCAACATGACGTTATAGACAGAAGCACCACACCATCCCTCCACAACAGAGACCCCCCAAACTAAGTAAAACAGAGACAAACGTCAATCCTGGAACCCTAAGTGTCAAACGAAGAGATTAAGAATTCAACCAAGCTCCAAATGAAATAAGAAACAGAGAACAGAGAGTGAGGAAGATACAGAGCAGAGGTCCCCTATCAGCTAACACAACATGGATTTGCCATCTTGGACTTTCATAGATGTGTGGACAGAGAGTATGGGAAAGCAGTTTCAAGGAGCTCCCAGCAGGAGACAGAGGACCCGCTAACTGGCAAGGCATGCTTTCCCACCCCCCACCCGTCTTCCACCTGCTCAGCCTCTACCACTTCCTGGCAGGCACCGGTTGCTCAGCCAGGGAGGCATTGGCTCTGTGCTGCTTGGATTCACCCCACTAACAAGGCCCAGCTCCTTCAGTGCCATTTCTTCTTTGCTGGTGTTGCTTTTTTCAGCTTCTTTTGGTTTCTTCCCTCTTTCTCATCTCCTGCCCTTCCTGTCTATCAAACGCCTGGCTCCATGTGCCATCTCTGCTCTTCTTGACAGGCTGTGAAGCACTGCTCGGCTGGGGAACTGCTTCCCCAATCCATGCCACCACGCTGGTTGGATCCCTGGGACTTTTTTTTTTTTTTTGCTGTTGTTTTCGGTTTCATTTTTCCTTTTTTATTTTCTTCATTTCTTGTCTCCCTCTGCTTACTTTATTTTCCTGTCTCCTGAACACCTGGTGCTTGTGCCATCTCTGTCCCTTCTAGATGTGCTGTGCCCCGAGAACTGTAAGCCACTTCCTGATGCACCCGGTGGGATCCCTGAGGACATTTCTTTTTGTTAATTTCTGTCTTTCTCTCTTTTTGTTTTTCATTTCTCAGATTCTCAATTCTCCACTACAACAGCAGCTTCCTTCAGCAGTTTTTTTTTTTTTTTTGGCTCCTGTTTCTCCTTTCTCACTTCTTTCCCATACGCAGTTTAGCTCCACACATCATAACCTCCCACCTCCCTCTTTGCCTGTCTGCACTGTGTGCTGAACATCGCATCCTCAAGCAGCACAGACATTGCCTACCAGAACCTGCGCTGTACTTATCCCCAGGCCCAACCTGTTGGTCCCAGTACGTGCCACAAACAACCCATCCCAGCCCCTCCCCTTCAGCTGGATCTGTCCTGCCACACCATAGCTGAGCAACTGGCCCTGCCCATTGGACAAAAAGCTGAAAAGTATCATGCCCACAGATGAGCAAACAACAAAGAACACACAGCCAGCCTGCTCAGAAATAACCAAATAAAACAAAAAGGCAGGGCAAAACAAAAAATCTACAATCAATAAATGAAGAAAATAACTACTGAGCATCCCAAAGATGGCAGATGATATAAAAACATATTAAAAAAACAGGAGAGGATGGTTCCAGTATGCGTCCAAAATAAAACACCTGATGACTTTCCAGTAGAAGAAAAAGCACCAGAACTACCTGATAGGAAATTCAAATCTCTAATATTCCGAGCTATCCAAGAGTTGAAGCAGAAAGCAGAAAAAAATGAGGAAAAAAATAGACAAATACATGGAAAATGCAGGCAAAATCATGGAAAATACAGACAAAACAATGGGAGAATTCAGGAAAATAATACAGGACCAAAATGTCAAAATAAATTCACAACTAGAAATCATACAATGAGAACAATAGAAATCCAAAACATAAACAACAAGATTTCAGAAGTGGAGAGAGAGTTATAGAAGGTCTGAGGAGCCGGTTTGAAACAGTGGAAGACGGGATCAACGAAATTGAAGAAAAATACTTGGATACTATTTCGTTTGAAGAAAACTCAGCAAAAAGAACAAAGAAAAATGATGGAACCCTGAGAATGATGTGGGATACAATCAAAAGTAAAAATTTGCTAGCGATTGGAGTTCCAGAGTAGGGGGAGAAAACAGAGAGGATCACTGAAGAATTGCTGACAGGAAACTTCCCTAATATCATGAAAGATGAAAAGCTGACCCATCCAAGAAGCGCAATGAACCCCTATACGATAGACCCCAAAAGAAAATCACCATGGCATATCATAACAACACATGCTAAAACCAAAGACAGAGAAAGAATCCTGAGAGCAGCTTGAGTAAAACAAAAAGTTACATACAGAGGGGAAACAATAAAACTAAGCTCTGATTACTCAACAGAAGCCAAGGAGTCAAGAAGGCAATGAGATGACATATAAAACCTTGAAAGAAAAAAATTGCCAACCAAGAATAATACATCCTGCAAAACTCTCATTCAAATGTGATGGTGAAATTAGGACATGTCCAGATAAACAGAAATTAACAGACTATGTAAAAACCAAACCAAACTTGCAAGAATTATTAAGGGAGTCTTTTGGTTTGAGAACAGACAACAGCCTGAATGTAGGATGCAAGATTGCACTAGCCAAAAGAGTAAAAAGAGAACCTACAGACTGGGAAAAAAAATTTTGGCTATAAGAAATCGGACAGAGGTCTAATCTCTGAAATCTACAGGAAAATCCAACACCTCTACAAAAAAGAGACAAATAATCCAATTAAAAGGTGGGCAGAGGAAATGAACAGACATTTCACCAAAGAAGATATTCAAGCAGCTTTCAGATACATGAGGAAATGCTCACGATCACTAGCCATTAACCAATCCCACTGTTGTCGAATTGATTCCGACTCATAGCGACCCTATAGCCATTAGAGAAATGCGGATAAAAACTACAATGAAATATGATCTCACTGCAACATTACTGGCATGAATCAAAAAAAACAGAAAATAAGAGACGTTGGAAAGGCTGGGATGAAATTGGAACACTTACACACTGCTAGTGGGAATGCAAAATTGTAAAATCCTTTTGGAAAACGATATGGCACTCCCTTAAACAGCTAGAAATAGAAACACCGTGTGATCCAGCAGTTCCACTCCTAGGAATATATCCTACAGAAATGTCATAAAATATGTGTACTAACTGTTTAATGAGAATCCAGTTTGTTTTGTAACCTTCTTCCAAAGTATACTAAAGAAAGAAAGAAAATTGGCATTCCTCTGTTTGAGCAGCTTTATATGCATTAAATTAAAAAATTCTCAGTGGAAACATTAATAAACTGATCCCCAAATTTGTTTCCAGTGAAAACTGTGACCTGAGAACTTAAATACACCCATGTCATATCCTGAGCTGGAAAACAGTGTGGCGGTTACTCAAAAAACTAAAAATAGAACTCCCATATGACCCAGCAATTCCACTGCTGGGAATATACCCATGGTGCTTGAAAGCAGCAACACTAACAGTCATGTACACAAATGTTTGTTGTAGCCGCAAGGCAGAACAATCAGAATGCCATCCACAGATGAATGGTAAATAAAATGTGTTACATGCGTACAATGGAATACTTACTCAGCCAGAAAGGAAGTGAAGTCCTGGTACGTGTTACAACATGGATGGAACTTGAGGACATCACGCTGACAGAAATATGTTAAGCACAAAAGGACAAGTATGACTTCAATACCTATTCAGTGGCCCAGGTGCCCAGCCAGAGCCCAAAGGCCTGTGGCCACCGACCTAGGCCCCATTCTCATGTCCTGGTCATATAAAAGGAGGTGAGACACCATTCAATTCCCCTTCCCCGCTCCCATGAGAGATGTGAGGTGTCATGTTGAACCAGGTGAACCCTGGGTTGGAGGGTCCTGGGTTCATGGTGTAGCACCATCACTCCCACCGTCTGTGTCAGTTACCACAATTTTCCGACTTAGAGCCACCTGCCACAAACAGCAAATTCTTGAGATGGGGTGAGGTGGGTAGCAAGAGCTTTATTATATATACCGGAATATGGAGACAGAGAGGAATGATCTCCTCCTAAAGCTGTCTGTCTCGAGAAACTGGAGCCCACCTGGGGTTTTATAGGGAAAAGGGGACATGGGTTTTAGGAATTTGTGGAATGTCCATTCTCTTTCTGTGTGGTTTAGGTGATCACATCTCAAACGTGTTGATCTTTTCCTGTCATTATCCCGTCAGCCCAGGGAGTGACTGGCGCGCCATCCTGGAGAGCATCGTTGTGTTCGACAGGCTTAAATCGATATCACTTGTTTTTTCACGGTCCTAGGGGAAACATTGGTTAACATTTAACTTTTAGAGGAGCTAACAGCAAAAATCATACCTGGAGACAGACAGGCTAGGGAAGGGAAAAATGGCACAGGTTCTCTTCCAGATAATGGCTGAGCAGCCTGTTCCATGTCCTCTCCTGGGGCTGCTGTGAGGATGCAGTGTGATTATGGCTGGGTGATACTCAACACATATGTCAGAGTGAATGGCGTGTGGGGGTTTGCACTTTCAGGTGGGGGGCAGAAATGGTCTTCCTGTGGAGGTGATGGTGAGGGCAATGCTGAGGGAAGCGAGGGAGTGAGCTGTGTGGCTATTTGGGGGAAGAGGGACCTGGCAGGGAAGAGCAGATGCAACAGCCTTCAGGCAGAAGGGTGTTTGATGTTCAAGGGACCTCAAGGAACCCAGTGTGGCTGAAGCACAGTGCTCAGTGGTGATGGGAGGAGAGGAGGGCAGGGTCTTAGGGGCCAAAGGGAAGACTAGGTTTTACCGAGAAGGAACCATGGGAGGGTCCTGACGAGGCTCCATCAAGACCTTAGACTTTTGCCTTTGTGGGACCCTTCCTCCATGAAAGAATAGTAAAATTATATTTTATGATGGCATTGATAAAAAGATGAATTTATATTCATCAATCCATGTGAATTCATTATTGTGTATTCAATTTTATTATATTTGAGTTTTCTTCTGATTCCAGAAGTAATTAAAATTAAAACATTTCTCTGAACTAAAGTGTCCTGGGTGCCAGACACTGAGGCTTCTTGTGTCTAGTGCAGAGTCAGCCCTGGTCCCAGGCAGAGAAGGGCCATGATGGGATTTAGGATTTGCCCTCTTAAGACAGGGAACATAAGGCCCCCCAAATCTGTAATTAACATAAAGAAATTAAAGTAACAAAGTCATAGGAAATGGGCCAGGGTGCAGAAACAAACCCATTCCCCAGAACAGGGGGGCCGCATATCAGAAAACAGCCCAGAAACTTCCTTAAAGTTCTCTTTCAGAAGCAGCGGATGAAACCAGCCCCAGGGACATGTGCAGAACATCCACCTGTGACCACTGTGTGACCTTCCACTGGGGGCAGTGAAGGGCCGCGGCCATAGGTGGGGACTGGAAGTTGGGGAGCGAGAGACTGCACAGGCACATGAGTCCTGCCATGAATCTCAGAGGCCTCTGGGACAGGAGCCATCTTAGAGCCATCTTACAAAGCTGCTGCACCTGCACCGCAGTTAACATTTCTCCACCCGGACGGGCCACTTGCCAGAAAACCATGCCTATTTCTATGAATAAACAAACTTTCTCCATCCCCAAAACCTTTAAAAAGCCATGCAAATCCTTTGTTCTGTAAGACAGGGGTAAGCGTTGCCTAAGCCCTCCTCGTCTCCACTTGCAAGCCTCTTTAATAAAGCTTTGCTCATGTGGAAAATTCTCCCTGCCTTACCTGCTCATTCTTGACCAGCGAGAGGCAAGAACCTTATTTAGTTCCGGCAACACTCTGGCAGCTGTGGGGATGGGGAACAGACTAGAGGTTGGAGGAGGAAGGCAGGAGACCAGATAGGAGGCGAATGTACTAGTCTTGGCTTGTGATAGTGGCAGCTCTGACCAGGGGAGGCATGGAGGTGGTGAAAAGGGATCAGATTCAGGATAAGGTGAGGTGTTTGTTGTTGTTGTTAGGTGCCGTCAAATCGGTTCCGACTCATAGCAACCCTATGCACAACAGAACAAAACACTGCTGGGTCCTGCGCCATCCTTACAATTGTTGTTATGCTTGAGCTTATTGTTGCAGCCACTGTGTCAGTCCACCTTGTTGAGGGTCTTTCTCTTTTCCGCTGACCCTGTACTCTGCCAAGCATGATGTCCCTTCTTCAGGGACTGATTCCTCCTGACAACATGTCCAAAGTATGTAAGACGCAGTCTCGCCATCCTTGCCTCTAAGGAGCATTCTGGCCACACTTCTTCCAAGACAGATTCATTTATTCTTTTGGCAGTCCATGGTATATTCAATATTCTTCACCAACACCACAATTCAAAGGCATCAATTCTTCGGTCTTCCTTATTCATTGTCCAGCTTTCACATGCATATGACGTGATTGAAAAATACCATGGCTTGGGTCAGGCGCACCTTAGTCTTCAGGGTAACGTCTTTGCTCTTCAACACTTTGAAGAGGTCCTTTGCAGCAGATTTGCCCAATGCAATGCGTCTTTTGATTTCTTGAGCTGTTAGGGTTTACTAATAGGATCAGGTGTGAGAAGTGAGAGACGAGATAAGAGTGAGTCTAGGATTTTGTCCCTATACCCATTGGGATGCCTCCTTCTGAGTATGAGTCCACTCCACAAGGGATGAAATCAAATGATGCATTACATTGAGCATATCGGGTGTAAAAGACCTCTTTTAGTCTTAAAAAGCAAAGATGTCACATTGAGGACTAAGGTGCCCCTGAACCCAAGCCATGGTTTTTTCAATTGCCTCATATGCATGCGAAAGCTGGACAGTGAGTAAGCAAGACAAGAAAAATTGATGTCTGTGAATTATGGTGTTGGTGAAGAATATTGAATATACCATGGACTGCCAGTAGAACAAACAAATCTGTCTTGGAAGGAGTCTAGCCAGAATACTCCTTAGAAGCAAGGATGACGAGACTTTACCTCACTTAATTGGGTCACATTATTAAAAAAAGACCAGTCTCTAGAGGAAAAGGATATCATGCTTGTAAAAATGAGTGAAAGAGGAAGACCTTGAAGGGGATGGATTGACACAGTGGCTGCAACAATGGGCTCAAGTATAACAACAGTCATGAAGATAGCAAAGAAAACCACAGCATGAGTAGATAATCTCATATCCTCTGTGGAGAGGGTACTGTTATATCACAATTTCGTGTTAGGGGAAACTGAGTTTCAGGGAGTTAAAGTGACTTGACAAAAAAACTCATGGCTGGTACGTGGCAGAGCTGGAATTTAGACTCTCAAGTTTGAACTTTGAGACGTTGCACTGTTCAGACTTCTTGCCAGTAAGAAATGTAGGTAAGGGTATATAGTATGGTATTTGAGCTGCATTCATGGCCAACTTGTCAGGCTACCCTTTATCATAAGAAAACTTAGCAGAATGATGAATATGTAATATGTCCCCTTTTCTGCAACGTTGATCAAAACTATATACATTAAAAAAAAAAAAAAAAAAAACCTCGGCAGCAAACCAAACCCAAGAAGTAATGAATTCCATATTGGATCAAGGGTCCATTTTCCCAATAACAAACAACACATTGGGGAAGTGATTAGCCACTGATTATACTGCGAAGAGCAAACAACATTTTTTAAGCATTTGAGGGTTCCTTAATCGCGGCTCTTTAATCCATAAATATATCATCATATTTCTCTTAGTTTTCTAGACTATGTTCTTACCTACCTCCTCCCACATTCACAAGAATATGGAAGTCAGCAAGTGTATAGAAGACCTGAACAACACTGTTAAGGATTGAATTGTGTCCCCCCAAAATATATGTTGTAAATCCTAACCTGTAAACCTGTGGTCCTAATCTCATTTGGGAATGTGTTTGTGATGTTAATGAGGCAGGATTAGTATAGGCTGTGTCTTGAGTTGGAAACCATGGTGGTGTAATGTTTAAGCGCTACAGCTGCTAACCCAAAGGTCCACAGTTCGAATCCACCAAGCGCTCCTTGGAAACTCTGTGGGGCAGTTCTACTTTGCCCTACAGGGTCGCTGTGAGTCGAAATCGACTCAACGGCAATGGGTTTGGTTTTTCTTTTTCTTTTTGGTGTCTTGAGTCAATCTCTTTTGATTTTATTTTGAGATACAGAAGAGATTAAACATGCAAGGGAAGCAGAGATGGGGGAAGACACATGCCAAGCTACGTGAAGATCTCCCAGGAACAGAAGCTCAGAAGAGGCAAGGACCTCCCTTCAGAGCCAACAGAATGAGAAAGCCTTCCCCTAGAGCCAGCGCCTTAAATTTAGACGTTTTCTAGCTTCCTAAACTGTGAGAAAATAAATTTCTGTTAAAGACACCAACTTGTGGTATTTCTGTTGTAGGACCTCTAGATAAGAAGGACAATCATCAGCGATCTTGACCTGATTGGCATTTACGGAACACTCCACCCAACGATAGCACAACACACATTGATTCTAAGTGCTCATTAAATATTCAGCAAGGCAGACCATATTTTGGGTTATAATACAAAATTTAACAGCCTAATAATTACCGAAGAAATGAATTTTAAAAATCGTCGTAATTTCATTCGTTGGAATAAACCACAACAAAGACCACTGAAACCTGCGGTCACAAGTTACAGCCCTCTAGGTTTGTGCCCGGAAGCCCTTCCCTCCGGCACCGAGAGTCCCCGAAACCGGAAGCGGAACAGTGTGCCCACGAATGGGCAGCCGCGGTCCGTCGCCCCCCGCTCCGGCTAGAAGTCAGTGCCGTTCTGTTTCCGGTCCGCCGGCTCCCCTAGCGGGCGACCCGCGGGCCCCCGTCCCGGCTCTGAGGGCGCGGCTCCCGCTCCCCTCGCCACCCCGGTCTCTCCGTCTCCGCCGCTTCCGGCGCGACCCCGGGCCCGCGGGCGCCGCTGCTTTCCGGAGGCCGAGGCGGTGGGGACCCGCGTCTCTCGCCGCCTTCCCAGGTGAGAGCGTGGGCATCGTCGCCGCGCGCAGGTGAGCTTCTCGGAGCAGCGGCGGCGGCGTCCCCGGGGGGCTGTGAGGAGCGGGGCTCGTCGGCCTGAGTCTAGATGCTCCGCTCCCCGCGCTCCGCGGGCTTCTCTGTTCTCGTCGTGACCGTGCGGCCTCCGCCGGGCTCCTCGGCCTCCTGGGCCGGCGCCCAGACACGCGCGGCCGCAGACGGACGGACAGACAGAGACACAGAGGGACAGACAGACACAGACACACAGACAGACACGCGCGGCCGCAGACGGACAGAGACACACAGAGAGACACAGAGGGACAGACAGACGCGCGGCCGCAGACGGACAGAGACACACAGACGGACAGACACAGAGACACACAGACACGCGCGGCCGCAGACGGACAGACAGACGCAGACGGACAGACAGACAGAGAGACACAGACGGAGAGAGACACAGATGGACAGACACAGAGAGACACAGACGGACAGACAGACAGAGACACGCAGACACACACAGCCGTAGACGGACACACAGAGAGACACAGACGGACAGACACAGACACGCAGACACAGACACACACGCCCACAGACAGACACACACGCCCACAGACAGGCAGACAGACACGGACACAGATGGACACAGACACACACACGCCCACAGACAGACACGCGCGGCTGCAGACAGACACAGACACACATACGCCCACAGACACAGACAGACACAGACACATACATGCCCACAGACAGACAGACACACAGAGAAACACAGATGGATACACAGACACAGAGACGCCCACAGACACAGACACGCGCGGCCGCAGACGGACAGACAGGCACATGCCCACAGACAGACACATGCCCACAGACAGACACACAGACACAGATGCGCCCACAAAACACACAGACACAGACACATGCCCACAGACAGACACGCCTACAGACACACAGACACAGACACGCACAGCCGCAGACGGACAGACAGACACGCCCACAGACACAGATACGCACGGCCACAGACGGACAGACACAGACACACACCCACACAGAGACACAGACAGACACAGACACAGGCCCACAGACAGACACACAGACACAGACAGACACGCCCACACACAGACACACGCCCACAGGCAGACAGACACGCCCACAGAGAGACACAGACACAGATGGCCACGGACGGACAGACACAGACATAGACACACACGCCCATAGACAGACACGCCCACAGACAGACACACAGACACACATGCCCACAGATGCAAGGACATACACACAGACACAGACACACACATCCAAAGACGCACAGACACACACAGAAACAGACACATACACGCAGACAGACCCAGACACACAGACACGCCCACAAACATAGACACACACATCCACCTGCCCACAGACAGACACAGAGACACACGCCCACAGACAGACACACACGCCCATGGACAGACACACAGACAGAGACATGCCGGCGCAGACACACAGACAGACAGACATGCAGGCGCAGACACACACACACACACACACGCAGACCCTGCAGTCACATCGAGCTCCTCATCAGGCCTCCATCACCCTCGTTCCGTATGTGTATTACTGCTTACTGAGCTGTTTCAGAAGCACTAGGCACTGTGCTAAATACTTTAGATACCGCGCCTCATTTTGTTCTCAAAACAACACTGTGAGGTAGGGAGTATTTGCAGCATTTTACTAAAGTAATAATCTGGGTTAAATTAAAGAGCTTGCCCATGGACACGTATCTAGTAAGTGGCAGTGTCTGAACTGAAATTCAGGTCTGTTCTTACTTCAAGGGGAATTTTTTTTTTTATTGCGCTTTAGATGAGGATTTACAGAACAAACTAGTTTCTCATCAAACAATACACATGTTGTTGTATGACGTTACATGTCAACACTCTCCCTTCTCAACCCTGGGTTCTCTATTACCAGCTTTCCTGTTCCTTACTACCTTCCAGCTCCTGGCCCAGGGCTGGTGCGCCCCTTTAGTCCTGTTTTATTCCATGGGCCTGTTCAGTCTTTGGCTGAAGGGTGAACCTCAGGAGTGGCCTCATTACTGAGTTGAAAGGGTGTCCAGGAGCCACGCACTCAGGGTTTCTCCAGTCTCTGTCAGGCCGGCACATCTGGTCATTTTCAAGGGACATATTCCTGACCGCAATTTCCCTGCCTACCACGGCTTCTCTTTGTTTTCTGTGCTTCCTCGGGCGGGACTTGTGTGGAGTATTGCCGGTCATACAACAAGGAAGACTGTGGTGAGACATGTATCCTCACTCCTTTAATAGTTATCGGAGCCCTGGTGGTACAGTGGTTAAGAGCTTAACTGTTAACAAGAAGGTCAGCAGTTCAAATCCACCAGCTGCTCCCTGGAAGCCCTATGGGAGAGTTCCGCTCTGTTCTGTTTGGATGCTATGAGTCGGAATCGACTCGAAGACAAGGATTTGGTTTTTTTGGTTTTTAATGGGTGTAGGTGTTTAAGAAGTGGGTTGGAGGTGTTTAAGACAGATAGAGAATACACAAACGTGGGTTGGAGCTAGTGTGTACATTGAGGACCTTACTGATCCCAATTTCAGGTGGAAAGCATTTGGTAAGAGGCATGTTTCAAGGAATTTCTTTGGCTGTAAAGCAGAGATTTTCATCGTGATTGTGTGAGAAACAATACGGTCAATCCTAGTTGGTCTGACATAAAATGTGATGTTGCTGAGCAAGCTTAGTAGAGGCGATGAGGGATTTGTAGAGATGGCACAGCCAGTGTGTGTCATCTGTGCTGGACTTGGTGCTGGTGACTGAGCCACAGTGCTTGCTACCAAAGAACCAGACTTCTGAAAAGGTTGAAGGCTTCGTGGAGCCAAACCCATGTGTATCCCCAATGTCAGAACACGAACGTTAGGAGTGAGGGCAACATGGGAGGCATGTGTAGTAAAAGTAATCAGAATACTTCAGCGGATCCTAGAGGGTCCGCCACAGTACCGTGTTGTAAAAAGTACGTTATTTTTTGTAGTTATTATTTTACAGAGTAAGAGTCAAGGAGGGAGTCCCTGGGTGGTGGAAAAACTTAAGATCACTAGCTGAAAGGTTGGCGGTTTGAACCCTCCCAGAGGTGCCTTGGAAGACAGGCCTGGTGATCCGCTTCTCAAAGGTCACAGCACTGAAAACCCTGTGGAGCAAATTTAAAGTGTCTACATTTAAGCATCCTGTTTGAGAGATCATTGGGAACTCCCATGCCATTATCATAAGCTCTTTTTCTTTTTTTTAATACCTTAGAATTATAATTCCTGTGATTTGTTGTTTTTATGGAAGCAGGGTTTTTTTATTATTTTTTTAATAACATAGTGCTTCAGATCCAGTTACTTTAAAAAGTCCGTTCTTTACACCATGCAGTTCCTCAACTGTGAATTTATTTCTCTAAGTTAACACAAAAGGAACCCTGGTGGTGCAATGCGTAAGCTCTTGGCTGCTAACAGAAAGGTCGGCGGTTTGAACCCACCAGCGTTCTGTGGGAGGAAGATGGGACAGTCTGCTTCTGTAAAGATTCAGCCTTTGAAATACTGTGGGACGGTTCTGCTTTGCCCTTAGGGTCACTGTGAGTTGTTACTGACTCATCAGCAGTGGGTTTGGATTTGGTGTTTAGTACCGTTTTAAAAAAGCTGGCATTAAATCCTTGAAGTACCCGCTTTCCTCCCTGTATCCCCATGGTATCTGTATTTCCCTCCTTTCACTTACTCGCTTAGACCAAGAAACTAATTTTTTTATTCTTTAATGGTGTAATTTCCTGCCGTGTTTTTTAGTGTGTGTGGTTAAATACACAGAACAAAGCCTTCTCTATTTCATCCATTTTTCTCGTACGACTCTGTAGGAGTTCCTTTCCGCATGTTGTGCAGCCCTCACCACTGTCGGTGTCCTAGTTCTTCATCACCCTCAGCAGAGACTCAGGGCCTCTAAGGCATTATCTCCCCTTCTCCCTTCCGTCCGCCCCTTCTCCCTCCTGTCCGCCCCTGGCAACCATTTGGTCTCTATACATTTGCCTGTTCTGCATATTTCATTTAAATGAGATTGTATGGTATTTGTTCTTTGCTGTCTGACTCCACTTTACATCGTGTTTTCAAGGTTCATTCACATCACAGCATTTATGAGCGTTCCATTGCTTTTTATGACTGAATAATATTTTATTTTATGCATGTATCTGTTGATGGGAATTCCTTTTTTTTTCTACTTTTTGGCCATTGTGAATGCTGCCACAGTGAACGTTGGTGTAAACCTACCTGTTTGTGTCCCTGCTTTCAAGCCTTTTGGGTATATAGCTGTTGTTGTTGTTGTTAGGGGCTGGTAAGGTGTTTTTAGACTCATGGCAACGTGACGGGACAGAGTAGAACTGCCCCGTAGGGTTGTCTTGGCTGTAGTCTTTGTGGAAGCGGGCTACCAGATCATTTTCCTGTTCAGCCACTGGGTGGATTTGAGCCGTCACCTTTTGGTGAGCAGCCGAGTGCTTATCCATTTGTGCCACCAGCACGCCTAGAAACGGAAACTTCTGTGCCATAGGGTATTTGTATATTTAACTTTCTGAAGAACCGCCAAACTTTTACTCGGAGGCTGCGCCATTTTACAACCCCACCAGCGATTTCTTCACAGTCTTCCCAACTCTGGTTGTGTGCTGTTTTTCTGATAGTAGCCATCCCAGTAGGGATGAGGTGGCATCTCATGTGGCTTTGACTTTCAGTTACCTAATGACTAATGAAGGAGCCCTGGTGGCACAGCGTTTCAGCACTCAGTGCTAACCGAAAGGTCGAAGGTTCAAACCGACCAGTTCCCCTGCAGGATCAAGATGTGGCAGTCTCAAGGTAAAAGAACTGAAGAAAAACTCAAGCCTCGAGTTGCAATATTGACAGATTCTATGTGAAAAATATTAAACGACGCAGGAAGCATCAAAAGAAGATGGAAGGAATACAGAGAGTCACTGCACAAAAAATAATTGGTCTGTGTTCAACCATTTCAGGAGTTAGCATACGACCAAGAACCGATGGTATCGAAGGAAGAGATCCAGCCTGAACTGAAGGCATTGGCGAAAAGTAAGCCTCCAGGAATTGACGGAATACCAGTTGAGATGTTTCAACAAGTGGACGCAGCGCTGCCACTTGTTCACTGACCTATGCCAAGAAATTTGGAGGACAGGTACCAGGCCATCCGACTGGAAGAGATCCATGTTTGTACCCTTCCAAAGAAAAGAGATCCAACAGAATGCAGAAGTTACTGAACAAAATATCACACCCAAGTAAACATTTGCTGAAGATCATTCAAAAGCAGTTACAACAGAACGTAGACAGGAATGTCCCAGAAATTTAAGGCAGATTCAGAAGAGGACATGGAATGGAGGGTATCACTGCTGATGTCAGATGGATCCTGGCTGAAAGCAGAGAATACCAGAAACATGTTTATCTGTGTTTTACTGACTATGCGAAGGCATCTGACTGTGTGGATCATAACAAACTATGGATAACATTGCTAAGAGTGGGAATTCCAGAACACTTAATTGTGCTCATGAGGAACCTGTACTTAGACCAAGAGGCAGTCATTCCAACAGAGCAAGGGGACACTGTGTGGTTTAAAGTCAGAAAAGGTGTGCGTCAGGGCTGTCTCCTTTCACCATACTTATTCAATCTGGTTTGGCACAATGGCTGCAACCGTGGGCTCAAGCACAGCAACGATTGTGAGGATAGTGCAGAACTGGGCAGGGTTTCGGTCTGTTCTACGTGGGGTCTCTGAGGCGAAATCGACAGGACGGCACCTAACAACAACAGTGGCGTGGAGCACCTTTTCATGCGTTCATTGACTATTTGTAGATCATCTTTGGTGAAATGTCTAAGTTTTATTCCCAGTTTGAAAATGGTTTGTATGTTGTTGAGTGGTAGGAGTTCTTTATGTATTCTGGGTACTGAACACTTCTGAGATATGTGATTCGCAAGTACAGTGACACCTGCAAAAGCCACAACCTGTGTAAAGCGGAAACCTGTCAGAAAAGGAAAATTCGAATATTTTCCACTAAAACGAGCTGTAGAAAAGTTGTACGACTGTACCCTATCAGAGGCAGAATAGTTGTGAGACCCAGAAGAACAAGGCAGTCCCATCACATTCTGGCTCTCACAGGTTTCACTCTGTTTTCTCCCATTCTGTAGTTTGTCTCTTCACTTTGTTGACAAAGATCTTTGAGGCACAAGGGTTTTAATTTATCTGTTTTGTCTTTTACCGCTTGTGCTCTTGGTATCATTATCTCAGAATCTATTGTTGAAAACTAGTGTATGGAGAAAATAAATGTTCTTATTTTTTAAAATTGTAAAAATATTGCAATGTCAAAAAGTTTAAAAATGCATAGAGTAAAAATGATCGTCAAGCACCACTTGTAATCTCAGCATCGGTAGAAAATGTGGCGTCTCGACCTGTACAAGGCAAGGCCGTGGTAGCTCCATAGAGACAGCCAAACTCCGTGAGGGACCCAGTTGCTGGGCTGAGGGCTGTGGGGACCGTGGTTTCAGGAACATCTAGCCCAATTGGCAAAACATATTTTATAAAGAATATGTTCTAGATTCTACTTTGGTGAGTAGCGTCTGGGGTCCTAAAAGCCTGTGAGCGGCCATCTAGAATACTCCACTGGTCTCACCCTTTTGGGAGTAAGAAAGGATAAAGAAAACTAAAGATACGAGGGAAAGATCAGTCCAAAGGACTTATGGACCACATCTACCACGGCCTCCACCACACTGAGTCCAGTACAATGAGATGGTGCCTGGCTACCACCACTGACTGCTCTGACAGGGATCACAGTAGAGGGTTCTGGACAGAGCTGGAGAAAAATGTAGAACAAAATTCTAACTCGTAAAGAAAGACCAGTCTTGGTGGCCTGACAGAGAGACTAGAGAAACCCTGAGAGTATGGCCCCTGGACACCCTTTTAGCTCAGTAATAAGGCCACTTCTGAGGTTCACCTTTCAGCCAAAGATTGAACAGGCCCATGGAACAAAACAAGCCTAAAGGGGCTGTTAGTCCCAGCCCTGGAAGGCAGGTGGGAACAGGAAAGCTGGTAGTAGGGAACCTAAGGTTGACAATGGAGAGTGTTGACATGATGTGAGGTTGTTAACCAATGTCATACAACAGTGTGTATACTAATTGTTTGATGAGAAACTAGTTTGTTCTGTAAACCTTCACCTAAAGTTCAATAAAAAAAAAAAAAAAATGTGGTGTCTTTTATTTTTCCCTTTTCTTCCCTAGAGATCAGTATTCTTAAAGGACTCCTTTTTTGCACTGGAGTCCCCCTTGGAGACATGACCAGTAATGTGGTCACTTCATGTGAAAGCCAAAGCTTCATTCAAAACTACTGAATTTTCCTAGTTCACTTACTAAGAATTGTCCCTCAGATAAAGCTACAATATCAACTCACATTTCTTTTTTTGTGTGTATGTGCTTTAGGCGAAAGTTTATAGCTCAAGTTAGTTACACATACAAAAATTCATACACACATTGTTATGTGACCTTAGCTGCTATCCCTATAATGTGACCGCACATTCCTCCTTTCCACCCCGGATTTCCTGTGTCCATTCAACCAGCTCCTGTCCCCCTCTGCCTTCTCATCTCGCCTCCGGACAGGAGCTGCCCATTTAGTCTCGTGTATCTACTTGAACTAAGAAGCACACTCTTCACGAGTATCGTTTTATGTCTTGTATAGACTTACATTTCTTAAAGTCCTAATCCATGCCAGAGCTGTGCTCTTCCTTTCCTTTAGCTTGAAGTTTCAGAAGTGGGAATGGAGCCTGCTTCAGAGGGCACAGTTGGATTCTTTGTGGCCCAGAGCAGACAACCTACAGGTTGAGATGTGGGCTCTTGGGTACCAATGGACTCAAGACACCAAACCCTTCCCATAGTCCACCTGGTCCAGTATGGACTGCTTGTCTCTGAAACCTAACATGTTCAAAACAGAGCTTTTAAAATTTCACCTGAACAAGTCTGCTTCTCACCTGGCTTTCTCAACCAGTAAGTGGCATCAGCATCCATTCACTAGATTAGGGGAAATAGTCCAAGCTGCTCTGTGAGAGATCTACCTTATGAAAGCAGCCTCTGAACTTTCCTCTAGTCACAAAAAGGTATAGTCTCTGAAACTCCACTGGTCTTACCCCTTCAAAAGCGGGGGAGAATGAAGAAAACTAAAGATACAAGGGAAAGATTAGTCCAAAGGACTAATGGACTTCAGCTACCGTGGCCTCCACCAGACTGAGTCCAGAACAGCTAGATGGTGCCCTGCTGCTTCTCTGACAGGGATCTCAATAGACAGCCATGGACAGAAAGAAAATATATATATATACATGTATATATATATAGAACAAAAGTCTAACTCACAGAAAGAGGCCAGCCTTACTGGCCTGACAGAGACTGAACAAACCTCGAGAGTATGGCCCCCAGACACCCTTTTAGTTCAGTAATGAAGTGACTCCTGAGGTTTACCCTTCATCCGAAGATTGGACAGGCCCATGAAACAAAAGAAGATGAAAGGGGCACACCAGGCCAGGGCCAAGGACTAGAAGGCAGGAGGGGACAGGAAAGCTGGTAATAGGGAGCCCAAGGTCGAGAAGGGAGAGTGTTGATATGTTGTGGGGTTGGCAACCAATGTCACAAAACAGTATGTGTATTAATTGTTTAATAAGAAGCTAGTTTGCTCTGTAAACCTTCATCTAAAGTACAATAAAAAAAATGGAATGAAATAATAAAATGGCTGCCTTTATTAATCAGAAGCATTTTAGGATTTTAATAAAAATAAAAAGAAGGTATAATCTCCACCCAGCAGCAAGAGGCATATTTAAACAATGTAACCCAAGTAAGCTATCAGTCACGCATAAAATCCACATATGTTTTACGTTGGCGAAGAGGATCCTACACGTTCAGGCTTACGTATAGCTTTTTGACTTAAATACATAACCCCCTCATGTTGGACAAGCCTTTGACATGTTTTTAAAACACGTTTCCAAAGATGTCAGGATTTTCCCTGCCTTTCAGCCTTTGCATCCGGTGTTTTTTCTGATTAGAGAAAATCTGTTTAACCACAGGAATTTGATAATTCTTATAATTCAGGTCTCACTTCAGATGTCACCAACTCAGAGAGTGGCCCTTCTGTCCCCTCAGTTTCTCCCACTCATTTTTATGTTTAAATATCATTGTGGGTTTCAGAATGAGGTAAATCCAACTTAGGTTGACATTAAACTTCGTCATGTAAATACAAGAAATTGAGCTGAATGTTACCTTTGCTTGGACCAGTTCTATTTCCGTATGCAACAAGCTTCCAGCAGACAAAAAGCCGTGAAGCTCTGCTTTGTCCTGATGGCAGCTTTCGTGCCCTCTCTGCCGTGTTGGCCTCCTAGGGCTGTGATGGCCACTCGAGCTGTGATGGCCACTCGAGCTGTGATGGCCACTCGAGCTGTGATGGCCACTCGAGCTGTGATGGCCACTCGAGCTGTGATGGCCACTCGAGCTGTGATGGCCACTCGAGCTGTGATGGCCACTCGAGCTGTGATGGCCACTCGAGCTGTGATGGCCACTCGAGCTGTGATGGCCACTCGAGCTGTGATGGCCACTCGAGCTGTGATGGCCACTCGAGCTGTGATGGCCACGAGCCAGATCTTGCTGTTTCAATTAATTATACTTAGAAGTTCAGTTTCTTAATTGCAGTTGCAGTAGTCACATGTTCTGTGCTAACCAGCTACAAGGGGCTAGTGGCTAAATATCGGACTGAGCAGGAACAAAACATGCCTGTCTTCAGAGAAAATTCACTTAGTGCTGCTCAAGAATATATACCAGTGATAATCTGTGTGCGTCCTCAGTGATCAGAGCCACAGGCCAGAAGGAACAAGAAAACAAAATACAGCGTCTGCCCATAGACTTACAGTCCAAAATGAGAGACAGTTTTAAATAAATAATGAAAAACCAGAGACGTCTGATACCTGTAATGAAAAGACCTAACCCGAGAGTCAGGCTAGACTGCTTGAAAGGGAAAATTACTGAAATGAACAGTCAGAAGATTAGTTTTATTTAGGTCTGTACAGAGAAACTGTGTGTGTATGTGGGGCGGATTGTGTGAGCCAGGCTACACAATTCAAAATGAATGAAACTCGAAAAATATGTTCTTCCTGTCAATTCCCCCGTGTTAATATCCAATAACGATGCATATGTTGATCTGTAAGGCACAGATTTACATAGGTGAACCCCCAACTTCAACATTGGATCCCTGACTCCCTGGAAGAAATCAGGTTCACGTTTTGCAGCCTGACCAGGCCTGGTTGCTCCTCCTGCTCCGGGAGAAGTAAGTTCCACCGTCTGTGATCTCGTTGCAGAAAGCGGAGGCCCACGGAGCTGCCTGAAGAGCGCAGGTGTGTGCTCTGGAGGCTGCGGCCTGTTCTGCCTTCAGTGCAGTAGGGTGGAGCATTGCCATGAGCCTGGGAGGAAGCCAAAGACCTGTCACTCCCTGCTTCCTCAACACTGTTTGCTCCCTGTCCTTCTTCCATTTCAGGTCTCAGGTGTGGTGCAGGGAGAACTAGTCCAGTCCAGTCAGCTGGGAATCTGGGGCTACCATCTTGCACATCCGTAAATCACAAGTCAGGATTTCAGCTGCTTTTGCTGGAATGTCCACCAAACATTATTCATCTCCTTCCAAACTGCCCAGTGCTCGGTTTTCACTTCAAGTAATGGCTTCTTCTTGGGCTTAGAGACGACATTCCGTTAGACTTCCGGAAGTTGGAGAAGAAAATGGTGAGTTCTACAGAGAACTGGGTTATTCTCTCGGTGTGTGGGTGAAAATTCATATGAATTGTTGGGGGACCAGCTGTTTGCTGTAGGACTGTGGTTCCTCAGTGAAAGAAAAAGGTGGCAGAGGCAGCCAAGGGACTGAGCCCTAGGAGGCATCCTGAGGCCCTGCTCCACTGTCATTGGGCCCTTCCTCTGTATATATGTGGCTTTTCAGGATTTAGATTCCTGCAGTCACCTTCCTTATGTGACTTTCAGAGCTTGCACCATGGCATGTTAAATCCCCACACTGGACCTTGGTGTTCTGTGTTAATGAATCTCCTGAACAGAGCCTGAAGGTGGAGCAGCTCTGCCTGTGGAGGCTGAGCCCTGCCCTCCCGAGCCATCCTTGTCCCATCTCTCTTAACAGTTTTCTTGACTTCTCCCAGGCACTGGAGCATTTTCTGTGCAATTCTCAAACTACAGCTCCACTTCGTATAGCATGTTTTGGGTTAGGAAAGGGCAGAGACAGTTCGTATGTGATGGTCCTCTCTGCTTATGGGTCCTGGGTGATGTTGGTGATATCCTGACATCACCAGAGGCATGAAGGTGGGAACAGTGAATCCAGTTGGATTTTGTGTGGGGTCTCCAGATCCTTTTTTTCCCCCAGTGGGGAATGCTTTTGCCTTGAGTCTTTCAGATGTGTGGAAAGTATGCATCCCCAATGTAGGTCCTTGTCCTCCTACCTATGTCTAGCGCTGATATTTAATCCTGGTAATTTTTGACTATTTATCATAGTCTTGAATTAGAATCTAAAATGAAAATGTTCTCTTTGCCTAGAGAAGCTCAACATGTGAGATGTGTGTATTTAAGTTCCTGGGTTTACGATATCCACTGGAAGAAAATTTCTAGATCATTTGGTGTGGTGGTACTGAGAGCTTTTCAATTTACTGGATATTAACTTCTCAAACACAGAGGAATGCTTATTTAAACTGATGAAAGAGTTACTCTAAAGCTTACTTAAATCTCAAGAAGGTTTTAAAAGACTAATATTTAACAAGTCATGCCAGAACTCCTAATGTGTTAAGTTTCAGAACACTGAATTGTGCCCATGAGGAACCTGTACATGGATCAAGAGGCAGCCATTCAAACAGAACAAGGGGATACTGCATGCTTTAAAGTCAGGAAAGGTGTGTGACTAATGTTTTAGTCACAGTCTTCATGCTGCCCTTTTGATAAAATCAGTATCTCGACATTTACGTTGATCATTTCTTTGCTTTCCGTTATACTTCTATCCACTATATGATGTTGTTGTTATATGCCATTGAGTTGGCTCTGACTCTTAGTGACCCTCTTTACAACAGGACAAAACACTGCCTGGTCCTGCGCCCTCCTCACTACCTTTGCAGTGTTTGAGCCCAGTGACGGAGCCACTGTGTCGATCCATTTCACTGAGGATCTGACCGTCTACCAAGCGTGGCGTTCTTCTCTGGGGACTGCTCCCTCCTGATAAAATGTCCAAAGTGCTTGAGAGGAAGCCTTGCCATTCTCACTTCTAAGGAGCGTTCTGGCTAAACTTGTTCCAGTATAAACCAAAACCCACTTGAGTTAAGTCCTGCCTGTCGCGACCCTATGTACACGAGAAAAAAACTGCCCAGTCCTGCGACTCCCTCACGATCTTTGCTATGTTTGAGCCTATTCTTGCAGCCGCTGTGTCAAAGCATTTCATTGAGGGGCTTCCTCTTTTTTGTTTACCCTCTACGGTACCTAGCTTGGTGTTCTTCACCAGGTCCTGGTCCCTCCTGATAACATGTCCAGAGTAGAGAGGAAGTCTTGCCATCCTCACTTCTGAGGAGCGTTCTGACTGTACTTCTTCCAGTATTTGGATCCTTAAATTAATATATATACTTTTGATGGTTTTTGTGTTAAACAAATAGAATAATACTTTATGTGCTTTTTTAATGTCAATTCCTTTAGTTTAAATTCACATTAGGAAAACTCTTCCATGGGCCAGTAATTCACTTTTAATTGCTCAGTAGTGTTTCCTTGTAGGAATGTACTGTTTTTTACATGTCCTCTTCTCTTTGACATCTGTCTTAGTCATCTAGTGCTGCTACAACAGAAATACTACAAGTGGATGGCTTTAACAAAGAGAAATTTATTTCCTCACAGTACAGTAGGCTAAAAGTCCAGATTCAGGGTGTCAGCTCCAGGGGACTGTTTTCTCTCAGTTGGCTCTAGAAGAAGATTCGTCTTCAACTTCCCCTGGTCAAGGAGCTTCTCAGGGGCAGGGACCCTGGATCCAAAGGATGAACTCCGCTCTGGGTACTGTTTTCTTGGTGGTATAAGGTCCCTGACTCTCTGCTTGCTTCCCTTTCCTTTTGTCTATTGAGAGATAAAAGGTGGTGCAGGCCACACCCCAGGGAAACTCCCTTTACATTGGATCAGAGAGGTGACCTGAGTAAGGGTGGTGCTACAATCCCACCCTGATCCTCTCAACATACAATTATGATCACAGAATGGAGGACAACCACACAATACTGGGAATCATGGCCTAACTAAGTTGATACACACATTTTTGGGTGACATAATTCAATCCATGACAGCGTCTTCTCATTTTGAACTCAACACACTGTAAGTAACCTCTGCATCCCCTCTATAAAATGTTTTCCCTTTGTGGGCTTGTCCATCTAAGTTGTTGGCACACCGTCTGTCTTAGTTATGTGTTGCTGCTATAACAGAAATACCAGAAGTGGATGACTTTAACGAACATAAATTTACTTTCTCAGAGTTCAGGAGGCTAGAAGTCGAATTCTGAGTGCCAACACCAGGGGAAGCCTTTCTCTGTTGGTTATAGGGAAAGGTCCTTGTGTCTTTTCAGCTTCCTGTTTGACTTGGTGATCTTCGTGTGCCGTGGCATCTGTCTTCCCCCTTCTCTGCTTTCTTGCCATTTGCTTAATCTTCTTTTATATCTCAAAATAGATTGACCCAAAACACCCTATACTAATACTGCCTCATTAACATAACAAAGAAAACCCCTTCCCAAATGGGATTCTAAGCCAGGTATGGGGTAGGCTTTGCAGCACGTGATTTTTTGGGAGGACACGATACAATCCTAACACCATCGTTCAGTTTTCAATGGAAAATATCTTGGATTCATCCTCGTCCTCTGTTCCTTTTGCACTTGAACCTTCAGTGCATCAGGAAATTCTGTGCATCAGCCTTGAAAGTCTAGGACCATCCCTTGCACTCACCACTTCTCCAGCCACTGGTCCAGTCTCAACCACCATCATTTCGTGTCTGATTATGTCTGTAACCTTCTAATATATCTTCCTGTGTATTACATATGTCTCCTGCACACCAGTTTTTTAAGTGCTGCCATATCAGTTTCCTCCTCTGCTCAGAGGCATAAAATTGCTCTGCATTTCACAAAGCTGGATTCTCTTCAGTTGCCAACAAGTTGCCCAGAATATATGACCACTGACCTCAAACACCTCTCCAGATTCCTCTACTGTTACTCTGCAGCATCTCGTTATGCTCCAGTCACGCTGTCCTTTGGCTCTTCCTAAAATATACATCACACCTTCCAACTTCTGGCCTGTGGCCTGGCTGTTTACTCCTTCTGGGGCAACCTCTTTTTCAGACAGAGCCCTTGAGCCCGATTATGCCTTGGGTAATTCCTTCACATCCGTGAAGTCTTAGTTCAGGTGTTTCTTTTCAATGAACCCTATTCTTAATAACCTGATCAGTGCTACGACTGGTGTTGTCAGCACTGCCAATACCCTGGATCCTGCTCTACTTTTAATTTTTCCATTGTACCCATCACCTTTACATATATGTTGTTGTTGTTAGGTGCCATCGAGGTGTTCCGATGCACAGCAACCCTATGGATGACAGAACTTAACACTGCACAGTTTCGCACCATCCTCACAATTGTTGCGATGTTGGAGCCTGTTATTCCAGCCACTGTGTCAATCCATTTCCTTAAGGGTTGTCATGGGTTGAATTGAGTACCCCCAAAATATCTGTTGACTTGACTAGGTTATGATTCTCAGTATTGTATGATTGTCTAGCATTTTGTCATCTGATGTGATTTCCCTGTTGTTGTTGTTGTTGTTAGGTGCCATCAAGATAGTTCTGACTCATAGCGACCCTGTGCACAACAGAATGAAACACTGCCTGGCCCTCTGCCATCCTCACGATTGTTGCTATGCTTCAGCCCATCATTGCAGCCAATGTGTCAATCCATCTCTTTGAGGGTCTTTCTCTTTTTCAGTGATCCTCTACTCTACCAAGCATGATGTTCTCCAGAAACTGATGCCTCCTGATAACATGTCTGAAGTATGTGAGACATAGTCTCACCATCCTTACTTCTAAAGAGCATTCTTCTTGTACTTCTTCCAAAACAGATTTGTTCATTTTTTTGGCAATCTGTGGTATGGTGAAGGAATACAACCCAGACACACACCTTTCCTGACTTTAAACCTCATGGTATCCCCTCGTTCTTTTCAAATGACTGCCTCTTGATCCATGTTCAGGTCCCTCAGGAGCACAATTAAGCATTCCGTCATTCCCAGTCTTCACAATGTTATCCATAATTTGTGATGATACACACAGTTAAATGCCTTTGCATAGTCAACAAAACACAGGTGAATATCTTTCTGGTATTTTTTGCTTTCAGCCAGGATCCGTCTGACATCAGCAGTGCTATCCCTGGTTCCATGTCCTCTACTGAATCTACCTTGAATTTCTGGTAGTTGCCTGTTGATGTACTGTTGCAGCTGCTTTTGAATGATCCTCAGCAAAATTTTATTTGGCATAGACAAGTGAGCACTTCCAGCGCTGCATCCATTTGTAGAAACATCTCAGTTGGTATTCTGTCAATTTCTGGAGCCTTGTTTTTCACCAGTGCTTGCCTTCAGTGCACCTTGGACCTTTTCCTTCAGTACCTTCGGCTCTTGATCGTGTGCTACCTCCTCAGATGGTTGAACATCAACCAATTCTTTTTGGTATAGTGACTTTCTGTATTCCGTCCGTCTTCTTCTTATCCTTCCTGTGTCGATTAATATTTTCCCCCAAGAATCCTTCACTGTCGCAACTCGAGGCTTGAATTTTTTCTTCAGTTCTTTCAGCTTGAGAAATGCCACCATCTGCTTCCCTTATGGTTTTCTATCTCTAGCTCTTTTTGCATTTTACTAGAATACCTTATCCTCTCAAGCCACCCTTTGAAATCTTCTGTTCAGCACTTTTACATCATCATTTCTTCCACTGGCTTTAGCTACTCAGCTTTCTAGAGCAAGTTTCAGAGTCTCTTCTTACATTCATTTTGGTTCTTTCCTGATTTTTAGTGACTTTTTGCTTTCTTCATGTATGATGTCCTTGATACCATCCTACAACTCATCTGGTCTTCAGTCATTAGTGTTCAATGTGTCAAATCTATTCTTGAGATGATCTCTAAATTCAGGTGGGATATACTCATGGTTGTACTTTGGCTCTTGTGGACTTGTTTTAATTTTCTTCAGCTTCAACTTGAGCTTGCATATGAGCAGTTGATGGTCTGTTCCACGGTCAGCCCCTGGTCTTGTTCTGACTGATGTTATTGACCTTTAACATCATCTATTTCCACATATGTAGTCAGTTTGATTCCTCTGTATTCCATCTGGAGAGGTCCATGTGTATAGTCACTATTTATGTTGTTAAAAAAAGTTATTTGCAACAAAGAAGTTGTTAGTCTTTCAAAATTCTCTCATGCAATGTCCGACATCATTTCTGTCACCAAGGACATATTTTTCAACAGTGGATCCTTCTTTGTTTCCAACTTTCCAGTTCCAGTCACCAGTAATTATCAATGCATCTTGATCGCAAGTTCAATCAATTTCAGATTGCAGAAGCTGGTAAAAATCTTCAGTTTCTTCATCTTTGGCCTAGTTGTTCGTGAGTAAATTTGAACAACAGCCGTATTATCTGGTCTTTCTTATAAGCGTATGAGTATTATCCCCAACAGAATTGTACTTCAGGATAGATCTTGAAATGTTCTTTTACACTATGAATGCAATGCCATTCCTCTTCAAGTTGTCATTCCCAGCTTAGTAAATCATATGATTGTCGGATTCACAATAGCCAGTACCAGTCCATTTCAGCTCACTAATGCTTTGGATATCAATGTTTATGCATTCCATTTCATTTATGACAATTCCCAGTTTTCCTAGATGCATACTTCGTACCTTCCACATTCTGATTATTAATGGATGTTTGCAGCTGTTTCTTCTCATTTTGAGTCATGCCACATGAGCAAATGAAGGTCCTGAAAGCATGACTCCATCCACATCATTGTCATCTCTACTTTGAGGAGGCAGCTCTTCCCCAGTCATATTTGTGTGCCGTTCAACCTGAGGGGCTCATCTTCTGGCACTATATCAAACAGTGTTCTGCTGCTATTCATAAGGTTTTCAATGGATAATTCTTTCCAGAAGTAGACCACTAGGTCCTTCTTGTTCTGTCTTAGTCTGTAAGCTCTGCTGAAACCTGTCCACCGTGGGTGACCTTGCTGATATTTGAATACTGGTGGCATAGCTGCCAGCATCACAGCAACATTCAAGGCCCCACAGTACAACAAACTGACATATGCATGGGATCTGGCTGCCAAGAACATGGATCTCTTCCAGTCGGTTGGCCTGGTAGCTGTCCTCCAAATTTCATGGCATAGACAGGTGAAGGTTTCCAGCATTCTTCAACTTCAACTTGAATTTGCATATGAGCCCCAACCTTGTTCTGACTGATGGTATTGAGCTTCTCCATCATCTCTTTCTGCAGATGTCGTTGATTTGATTCCTGTGTATTCCATCTGGGGAGGTCCACGTGTATAGTCACCATTTTTTTATTAATATTTTCAATGAATAAATTATATGGTGAGCAAATAACCTGAGAAGCTGAACTATATGCAGAAGGATGGGGCATCCGGATTCGAGGAAGACTCATTAACAACCTGTGTCATGCAGATGACACAACCTTGCTTGCTCAAAGTGAAAGGACTTGAAGCGCTTACTGGTGAAGATCAAAGACCACAGTCTTCAGTATGGATTATACCTCAACATAAAACAAAAATCCTCACAACTGGACCAATAAGCCACATCATGCTAAATGGAGAAAAGACTGATGTCAAAGATTTCATTCACTTGGCTTCAAAATCAACACCCATGGAAGCAGCAAGCAAGAAGTCAAAAGACTTATTGCATTGGGTAAATCTGCAGAAGACTTCTTTAAAATATTGAGGACCAAAGATGTCACCTTGAAGACTAAGGTGTGCCTGACTCAAGCCATGGTATTTTCAGTTGCATCATATCCATGTGAAACTGGACAATAAATAAGGAAGACCAAAGAAGGGTTGATGCCTTTGAATTGTGGTGTTGGTGAAGAACATTGGATATATACCATGGACTGCCAAAAGCACGACCAAATCTGTCTTGGAAGAAGAACCAGAATGCTCCTTAGAAACAAGGATGATGAGACTTTGTCTTACATACTTTGGACATCTTACTAGGAGAGATCAGTGCCTGGAGAAGGACATCATGCTTGGTAAAGTACAGAGCCAACAAAAAAGAGGAAGACCCTCAAAGAGATGGATTGACATGGTGGCTGCAACAGTGGGCTGAAGCAAACGATTGTGGGCATGGCACTCGACTGAGCAGTGTTTTGTTCTGTTGTACATAGGGTAGCTGTGAGTTGGAACTGAGTCAACGGCACTTAACAACAACAGCAACAATTTTCCCTGATTCATTCATCATACAGTCCACGTTCTGATTGTTAATGGATGATTCCAGCTATTTCTTCTCACTTTGAGAAGTTATGCGACATCAGCAAATGAAGATCCGAAGGTCTGTACTCCATCCATGTCATTAAGGTTGACTCTATTTTGAGGAGGCACCGCTTCCTTAGGCTTGTTTTGAGTGCCTTCCATCCTGAGGAGCTCGTCTTCTGCCACTGTATAAGACAGTGTTCCACTGTTATTCATAAGGTTTTCACTGGCCATTTTTTTTGGAAGTAGATCACCAGGTCCTTCTTCCTAGTTTGTTTTGGTTTGGAAGTTCTGCTGAAACCTGTCCACCATAGGTTACCCTCCTAGTAACTGAAATACCAATATCATAGATTCCAGCATCACAGCTACACTGAAGCCATGATAGTACAACAGACTGACAGATGAATGGTGAAGGAATCCAATAGATTGGTGCCATTTCACAGTGGTCACTCTTACAGACCAGGGAATTCCATTCGTCAGGGTTCAAGTAGTCATGGTTGTGTGCCTTCCAGGGGCTGCAAATGTGTGAGAATTTTTGGAATGGAGCCTCTAGAGGGCTGGCGTGTAAGTCTCTCTTTCCCCAGACTTCATAGGCAATTTAACAGATAAATAGTCTGCACTTAAACTTACTTGAAAAATAATTTTTTTCCTGGTGAAATTATATATAACAAATCATTTCGCCAGTTCATCAATAACTACATGTGTAACTTGATGATACTGATTCCTTTCATCATGTTGTGCAGTCATTACAAAATGGGAATCATAACCTCTTAATCAGTAAACACAAGGGCATTCTTGTTTCTGCAGAACACTTTGTCATCTTACAAAATAAGACTGTGTTTTTGTAAGGGCGTGTAGGCTCATGTTTGTTGAGAGCAGTCACTGTTAATTGGTATACAGTTGCGTCAAGTCTCAGATTTGAGAATTGTGGGGAGATCTGGATTCTTATAAATCTTATCTGTCACCTGAGCTCTATGAAGGCAAATTTCAGATTTATTCACCAACCGCTGAGACCAAAGATGAAGAAATTGAAGATTTTTACCAACTTGTGCAGTCTGAAATTGATCAAACATGCAGTCAAGATGCCTTGATAATTACTGGCGATTGGAATGAGAAAATAGGAAATGAAGAAGGATTGTTAGTTGGAAAATATGGTATTGGTGATAGAAACAACGCCGGAAATTGCATGACAGAATTTTGCAAGACCAGCAACTTCTTTATTGAAAATAACCTTTTTTCGAAAATGTAAACAGTGACTGTACACATGGATGTTGCCAGATGGAATACACAGGAATCAGATTGAGTACATCTATGGAAGGAGACAATGTAGAGATTCAATATCATCTGTCAGAACAAGATAAGGGGCCGACTGTGGAACAGATCATCTGTTGCTCATGTGCAAGTTTAAGGCGAAGCTGAAGAAAATTAAAACAACTCCACATAAGTCAAAGTACGACCTTGAGTATATCCCACCTGAATTTAGAGACCATCTCAACATTAGATTTGATACCTTCAACACTAATGACTGAAGACCAGAAAATTTGTGTAAGGACATCTTACACGAAGAAATCAAGAGGCCATTACAAAGACAGGAAAAAAGAAAGGGAGGGAGGAAGGGAAGAAGGAAGGAAGGAAGGAAAGAAAATGGATGTGAGAAGAGACTCTGAAAGTTATTCATGAACGTAGAGTAGCTACAGTAAAAGGAAGCAATGATGAAGTAAAAGCTGAACAGAAGATTTCATTGGGGGCCTTGAGAAGATAAAGTAATATAATGAAAAGCGCAAAGACCAGGAAATAGAACACCAAAAGGAAGAACAAGCTCAGCATTTCTCAAGCTGAAAGAACTAAAGAAAAACATCAGTCCTTGAGTGGCAATGTTGCAGTAGTCTATGGGGAAAATACGCATTTGATGAAGAACTGATACTACTGGAGGAAGTGGTCCAAGCTGCACTGAAAATACTGGTTTAAACCCAGGCTCCAGGAATTGGTGGAATACCAACTGACATATTTCAACAAACTGATGCAGCAATGGAAGTGCTCACTTGTATATGCCAGGAAATTTGGAAGACAGCCAGCCAACTCAGTGTAAGAGATCCATATTTATACTCACTTCAAAGAAAGGAGATCCAACAGGATGTGGAAATTATCAAACAATATCATATACAAGTAAAATTTTGCTGAAGATCATTGAAAGGTGATCCAGAAGTACATCAACAGGAAACTACCAGAAATTCAAACAAAATTCAGAAAAGGACATGGAAGAAGGGATATCATTACAGATGTCAGATGGATCCTGGCTGAAAGCAGAGATTACCAGAAAGATGTTTACATGTGTTTTGTTGACTATGCAAAGGCATTTGACTGTGTGGATCATGACAAATGATGGATAACATTGCAAAGAATGGGAATTCCAGAACACTTCATTGTGCTCATGAGGAACCTGTACTTAGACAAAGAGGCATTGTTTCGAACAGAACAAGGAGATACTGTATGGCTTAAAGTTAAGGAAGGTGTGTATCAGGGTTGTATCATTTCACTGTATTATTCAATCTATATGCTGAGGAAATAACCCAAGAAGCTGGACCGTGTGAAGTAGAGTGTGGCATGAGGATTGGAGGAAGATGCATTAACAACCCATGTTATTCAGATGACACAGCCCTGCTTGCTGAGAGTAAAGAGGACTTGAACCACTTACTGATGAAGATTAGAGAGCACAGCCATCAGTATGGATTACATCTCAACATAAAGGAAACAAGAATCCTCACAACTGGATCAATAAGCAGCATCATGATAAAGTGAGAAAAGATTGACATTCTCAAGAATTTCATTTTACTTGGGTCAAAAATCCCCCATGGAAGTAGCAGTCAGAAAATCAAAGGTCATATTCCATTGGGAAAATCTTCTGCAAGAGAACACGTTAAAGTGTCAAAACACAAATATGTCACTTTAAGGACTAAGTTATGTCTTATCTGAGCCATGGTGTTTTCAGTCGCCTCGTATGCATGTGAAAGTTAGCGAAAGGAAAACTAAAAAAGAAACGATACCTTTTAATTATGTTGTTGGTGGAGAATACTGAATATACCATGGACTGCCAGAAGAATGAACAAATCTATCTTGGAAGAAGTACAGCCAGAATGCTCATTAGAAGCAAGGATGGTGAGACTTTGTCTCACACACTTTCGACGTGTTATCAGGAGTGACCAGTCCCTGAAGAATGACATCGTGTTTGGAAAAGTAGAGGGTCAGTGAAAAAGTAGAAGACCCTCATGAAGATGGATTGACACCGTGGCTACAACAGTGGACTCAAGCAAAACAACAATTGTGAGCTTGGAGCAGGACCTGGCAGCGTTTTGTTCCATTGTATGACTCGGAAGCAACTAGTGGCACCTGACAACAAAAACATGAAACGGACAGAGAGGATTACAGAACAACTGAGTTTTTTAAAAATAAGTGACAGATGTGTAAAAACTTCGAGTTCTCCAAAAGACTGTTCTTTTTTCAGCAAGTAGATCTGTCGTCTTCTGAAGTCCTATAGTTGTTCAAGAAAATATGAGCAGCTCAGGGTCTTCGGTTGGCATTTTATTTTTGTAGGCTCCTGGTGTTCCCATGGCTGTGAGGGATAAAAATAAAAACTGCCATTCTTCAGTGTTTCCCAGTTGTTAATATTTCATCCTACCTTCACCGTGTGCTTTATGTTTTGTTGTGTGTTCTGGTGGGTCTTACTGAAGAAGATTTAATGGTTCACAGGGAAGTGATGATCTGAATTAGAGCATTTCTCTAGTTTGTGCTATGTTTTCTAACAGTTTTAGACCATAAAGAGAGTGGAATAAGACTGCGATTGATGGCAGTCAAACTATGGGGAGGTTTTTTCAGTGTGTTGGAAGTCTGGGAGACAGTATGCCATCAGTGAGGATGTGAATGTAATTAGGAAAGGGGCTAAGTTGATGATTATACCCTAGAGTAGACCTTGGTGGAACATAGAACCTTGTGTCAAATTTCTATGAATTCTCAGTTCCCAAGAGTGTCAGCCTCACCCTGTGTTCTTGTACACATTGGATTACATGGCACCTTGTTGATCCCAAATGTGTGGGATGTTTTAGGACTCAGTGGTCATTGAGGATGTGGCCGTGGTCTTTAGCCAGGAAGAGTGGTCTTTGCTGGATCTTGCTCAGAGGAAACTCTACAGAGATGTGATGATGGAAACCTTTAGAAACCTTGCCTCAATAGGTAAGAATGGCATCTTTTTTTAATTATCTTCTAGTGAACAGAAATATTTTGCTTAATCGATTTAGCTCCACTGTTTGAACTGACAAATGGAAATAAATTGTTTAATAAAACAGACATGATCCATTTTTCTGTGAAACTCATATATCCTGGCTACCTCATGAACATAAGCCTCTACATATTAACGTGAATTTTCATTTCTCTTGTAATTAAAAGCCTGAGGCATTGGCTTCAGGGGTCACTTTGCGACATTAGAGATTTTTGTTTTGATACCTTTTAGAAAGTGTTATTACATGTTTGCCATTATTGTTTTACTGCAAATAAACCCACACCTGTCCATCTGCAGAGACCCTGAAGAGCAAAGTATTTGCTCACATTCAGGGAAACATTCATCACCCTGCACTGTCTTCCCTAATGGCATGTATTTCTCCATGCGCACCACGTTGGTGTACCCATTTGTTTTTGTGGAGGAGCTAGGACAGTAAGATAGGGAATTACATTTGAATCAGTCAGCTAGAGAAAGTCTCTTGGGTTGATGACACAACTTCACATATACCTGACCTTAATTTTCTGACTTTAGCAATCCTCTCACACCTCCAGTCATGAAGACCCTTTTCTCTTTTAATGTTACCTGTGTATTGTATTCACTGTCTTTCTACTTAGCTCTCCTATTTACACCTGTTGATGTCACCGTCACTCTCAATCCCCATGGTCGTATAACCTCATAAATTATGTTTTAACCAATGTCCAAGTGCTGAAACAGCAAAATGTGTCTAAGTCTTTCTTTGTTCATGACAGCCTTTTTTTTCCCTAATACTGCTTTTCATTTTTGTTTCATATTATGGACCTCAATTTGAATTATTGCATCAGTCTCTCAAAACCTTAATGATGGAGAAAAATCATTATCCAGTGAACATATGATGGTGCAGTTCGTGAAGAATAACACCTGGTCCTCCATGTTAGAAGAAATCTCCGAATCACATGCCAGTAAAGATCAGCATAAAAACCAGAGGAGATATTTGAGGTGAGTGTCATTCATACAAGAGAAAACAGTGCCTTAGCAGAAAGTGTTAAGGTTTCATGATGTTATATTTTTGTGTGCATATATATATATGTATATACATACACAATGCTTCTTAAAGTAGCAAGTCAGCAAAAAAGAGGAAGATCAAAGATTCATACATAGGCTGCAAAAATAGGCTCACACATAACAATTGTGACAGTGGCTCAGGACCAGGCAATATTTTCTTTTGTTGTATATGTGGTTGCTTTAAGTTGAAACTGTCTCCGGGCCACCTAAGAACAACATATGTGAAGCTAGCTGTAAAATTATGTGTTCAGAGAATTTTCATAGTACAGCATTTTCATAAATGTGATTTAGTTATCAAATATGTGAAGCATATTTCATGTGGACATAATTATCAGATTGCAATATATTTTAGAAACACACTTACAATAATGGTACTATTTCTGCTAGATGATTAAATCTATGGAACATGAGACAAGTCAGGGCAAAAACCATGCACATTTACTGTGCTTGGTTATGGTGCAATTGGAATGAATTTATTTCCAACAGCATGTTTCCTGTTTTTAACAGAAGTCATACAGTAGACAACCTCTGTGAAAGTAATGAAGGAAATCATTGTGGAAAAACCTTCAGCTGGATTCTAAATATTACTGTGCTAAAAAGAAACCCTCCAGAAGTAAATCTTTTTGAATGCTGTGAGTGTGGAAAAGCCTTCATGGATCACTCATCACATAAACATCATATTAGAACTCACACTGGATCTGATGTCTGTCAGTGTAAGGAACGTGAAAAAGCCTTTAGGCAGTTTTCAACCCTCACTCAACATGTAAGGACACGCAGTGGTGAGAGGCCTTATGAATGTAAGGAATGTGGGAAAGCCTTCAGTCGGTCATCACACCTCACTACACATATAAGAACTCACACTGGCGAGAAGCCCTATGACTGTAAGGCATGTGGGAAAGCCTTTAGTGATTCCAGAGCACTCATTAAGCATACAAGAACTCACACTGGAGAGAGGCCCTATGAATGTAAGGAATGTGGGAAAGCCTTTAGGCAACTCTCACACCTCACTAATCATTTAAGAACTCACAGTGGAGAGAGGCCTTATTTATGTAAGGAATGTGGGAAAACCTTCAGGCAAGCCTCACACCTCAGTATACATATAAGAAATCACAGTGGTGAGAAAACTTATCAATGTAAGGAATGTGGGAAACCCTTTTCTCGTTCCTCATTCCTCATTGCACATATAAGAACTCACAGTGGAGAGAGACCTTATGTATGTAAGGAATGTGGGAAAGCCTTTAGGCAGCTCTCTGCCCTGGCTACACATACAAGAACTCACAATGGAGAGAGACCTTATGAATGTAATCAGTGTGGGAAGTCATTTATTTCTTCCTCAACCCTTACTATTCATATGAGAACTCACAGTGGAGAGAGACCTTATGAATGTAAGGCATGTGGAAAAGCCTTTATTGATTCCTCAGCCCTTACTACACATATAAGAACTCACAGTGGAGGAAGACCTTATGAATGTATGGAATGTGGCAAAACCTTTAGGAGCTCTACACACCTCACTAAGCATATAAGAACGCACAGTGGAGAGAGACCTTATGCGTGTCAGGAATGCGGGAAAGCCTTTAGGCAGCTCTCGGTCCTCACTACACATACAAGGACACACACTGGTGAGAGGCCTTATAAATGTAAGGAATGTGGGAAAACCTTTAGGAGTTCTTCAAACCTCAGTACTCATAGAAGAATTCACACTGGAGAGAGACCTTATGAATGTAAGGAATGTGGGAAATCCTTTAGTAATGCCTCAAACCTCACTACACATATAAGGACTCACAGTAGAAAGAGGCCTTATGAATTATGAATGTAACCAGTGTGGGAAAGCCTTTAGTTGTTCCTCACCCTTCACTATCTATATAAGTACAATGGAGAGACACCTTATGAATGTTAGGAATGTGGGAAATACTTTAGTGTTTCCTCACACCTCAGTACACATAGAACTCAGTGCAGAGTCTGTGTCAAAACTGGGGTGTTTCATCCTTACTACCATAATCTCAAACAGCAAATTTCTCATAGTTCGTGTTTAAAGAACAAAGTTTCTCAATAAGCATAACAGCAATACTAACTCAAAGAAGGGGTGATTACAGCAACTTTGTGCCTTTTGCAGACGTGACAGTTTCATTTCAACTGCAGAGCTGTCCTAATCACTGTTTGTTACCTTCTCAGTCTAAGCTAAGCTTTACCTTTCTTAAAGTCTTTGGCTATTACAAATCACAATGCAGGGTATAGCCTTGAACAAATGTGCTTTTATATTTTTTAATGTTTTACTGATGTTATTTTTTGTACAATAAAATACACTGATCTTTTATTTTGTTTGAGTATTTTGTTTCTATATTTATCGTGTTTCCTTCCAGTTTTTTCTATTGTAAAGTTAACTATTTTACCTTTTATAATTAGTAAGATTCTCATTGGGTCATATGTTTAGATTGCAAGTACTGTATTTCATCATACTTTTTTGGCCTACTAATTTTGCTGTACATTAACAATTATTATCTGTGGTTATTAATACTGTGGCGTTTACTAAACGGTATTTCCTGTTGTCATCATTTCTTCTGTATTTATTAATTGCTATTCTGCAAGGAATAGCTTTTCCTTTTCTCCTTTTGATTTATTTATTAAATTGTTTATGCCAGTATATGCTAATCCAGCTTCTTTTTCAGTTTGTGGTCCCATGGTGGCTTGCATGTTGCTGTGATGCTGGAAGCTATACCATCAGTATTTAAAATAAAAGCAGGGTCACCCATGGTGAACAGTTTTCAGTGAAGCTTCTAGACCTAAGCAGACTAGGAAAAAAGTCCTGGCTGGCTACTTCTGAAAAAATTGGCCATTGACAACCTTATGAATAGCAGCAGGACATTCTCTGAAATTGTGCCGGCAGACAAGCCTCTCAGGATGGAAGGCACTCAAATGTACAACTAGGGAAGAGCTGCCTTCTTAAAGTAGAGTTGCCATAATGATGTGGATGGGGTAAAGCTTTTGGGACCTTCATTTGTTGAGGTGGCACATCTCAAAATGAGAAGAAATGGATGCAAATTTCCATTAATAATTGGAATATGGAATGTATGAAGTATGTGTAGAGGAAAATTGGAAGTTGTGAAAAAAAATGTAATGGAACACATAGAGATCGATATCTTAGGCATTAGTGAGCTAAATGGACTGTATTGACCTTTTTGTATCTGACACTCATGTGGTCTTCTGTGCTGGGAATGACAAATTGAAGAGGAATGTCATCATATTCATTATCAAAAAGAACATTTCAAGATTTATCCTGAAGTACAACACGGTCAGTGATAGAATAATATCCATATGTGTACAAGGGAGACCAATTAATATGACTATTATTCAAATTTACACACCAACCACTAAGGCCAAATGTGAGTAAATTTGAAGATTTTTACCAAATTCTGGAGTTTGAAGTGGATCAAACATGCAGTCAAGATGCATGATCATTACTTGTGATTGTAGTGTGAAAATTCGAAATGAAGAAAGATCAGTAGTTGGAAAATATGGCCTTGGTGATAGAAATGATGCTGGAGATCACATGATAGTATTGTAATACCAATGATTTATTCATTGCAAATGCCTTTTTCAGTAACATAAATACTGCCTATACTCATAGACCTTACCAGATGAAATACAAAAGAATCAATTCAACTCTGTGCAAATAACTGGAGTTAGGAAACTAAAACGGAAGAACACACTGAGCATTTCTCAAGCTGAAAGAACTGAAGAGAAAATTCAAGCCTTGAGTTGCAATACTGTAGGATTCTATGTGGAAAATACTGAACAGTGCAGGAAGCGTCAAAAGAAAATGGAAGGAATACACAGAGACACTGTACCAAAAAGCATTGTTCAATGTTTAATCATTTCAGAAGGTAGCATATGATCAAGAAATAATGATACTTTTCTTAGTGATCCAGTCCCAGTATAATAGAAATACCACAAGTGGATGGCTTCAACAAAGAGAAATTTTATTCTCTCACTGTTTAGGAGGCTAGAAGTCCAAGTTGAGGCTGTACCAGCTACGGAGGAAGGCTTTCTGTCAGTTCTGGGGGGAGGTCCTTGTCATCAATCTTCCCCAGTCAAGGAGCTTCTTAGCGCAGTGTCCCCACGTCCAATGAACACACTATTCTCTTGGTATTTGTTTCTTAGTGGTATTAGGTTCCCCTGTCTCTCTGTTCACTTCCGTCTTTAATATCTCAGATTACCTTTAGATAAAACCTAATCTTGTAGATGGACTCCTGCATAGTTAACTGCCTCATTCCCAGCTCATTAACATCACAGAGGTAGGATTTACAACGCATGGGAAAATCAGATTAGATGACAAAATGGTGGACAATCACAATACAGGGAATCATGGGCTAGCCAAGTTGACATACATTTGATTTGGGGGGACAAAATTCAGTCTATAACAGTTATGTATTGAATTGAAGTCCCACCTGCACTGAAGGCATTGGTGGAAAACAAGGCTCCAGGAATTGACAGAATACCAATTAAGATGTTTTCAACAAACGAATGCAGCATTAGAGGTGCTCACTCACCTATGCCAAGAAATCTGGAAGACAGCTACCTGACCAACAAACTGGAATAGATTCATATTTCTGCCCATTCCAAAGGTGATCCAACTGAATGTGGAAATTATTGTACAATATCATTAACATCACACAGATGTAAAATTTTGCTGAAAATCATTTGAAAGCAGTTGCAGCAGTACACCAACAGGGAAAGTGCCTGAAAGTTGACCCAGATTCAGAAGAGGATGTTGAATCAGATACCTTTACTGATGCCAGATTGTTCTTTGCTGAATGAAGACAATACCAGAAAGATGTTTACGTGTGTGATTCTGACCATGCAAAGGCTTTTAACTGTGTGGATCATAAATTATGGATAAGAATGCAATGAATGGAAATTCAGAACACTTTATTTTGCTTATCAGGAACCTGTACATAGACGAAGAGGCAGTCGCTTGAACAGAACAAGGGGATACTTCATGGTTTAAAGTCAGGAAAGGTGTGCGTCAGGGTTGTGTCCCTTTCACCATATTTATTCAGTATGGTTGCTGAGGCTCATAGCAAGGGAATAATCTTTCAGTTAAATTTTAGCAGAGGTCAGAAAGGATGAAGATGAGACGAACTTTTGAAAAACCTAACCAGATCACATGGCCACCTGCAGCAGACCCGAATGGCTGGTATCTGAGTAACCTCACACTTAGCACCCTTTTGCCCTATTGAATGACTAATTGTTAATGACTCTTTGGGGCTGGTAAAATGATTGGGAGGGAAAAGTCAGTCCTCCAAGCGTGAAAGAACCAAGGCTAGAAAAGCCAGGGGTTCACCTACAGTGCGATGGATCACTTTTGTGTGGCCTTTGTTGCCGTGGTCTTGTAACTCCCACTAAATGATTGGGTGGGGCCATTCTAAAAAGGTATATGCAACCCTAATGAGATCATTGGTCAGTTTTGCTATCCTGTAGGCTTAAAATGAGCCATCTCAGGGATAGGAAAGAGAGAATCTCACGACCGCCAAGCAAGAAGGACCAAGAACAGAGTGCATCCTTCAAACTTGGGATTCCTGAGCTGAGAAGCTCCAGGAAGCAGGAGACTGAGACAGAGAGCAAGAGAGAGCTTTGATATTGAAAATAGCGAGAAGCGGCGGCAGGAGACTGGCAGGAGACAACTTGACGGGCTTCCTGGCCCATGGACTAAATCAGCTGAGTGCCTTTAGGCAGGAGGCTTGCTAGCAGAGAAGGGCACCCCAAGCATTTAATTGAGCCAGGTTCGCTGACTCACAGAGCTAGAGCTGAGTGCCTTCGGGCGGAGGCTTACTGGTGGAGTGGGGTGTCTTGGGTACTTATCAGCAGAGCTAAACAGCTTTGTTAACACTTGAGCAGGGCACAGGCCAAGGGGCCAGAGAGAGACCTGCCCTATGGGCACAGCTGAAAACAGGCTGTACTGATGGAAGAACTTTATCCTGAATGTTGCTGAGCCTGAATTGTAGCCTGTTAGACTTCCCTAATAAACCCCGTAATCCTGAGTATTGTCTGTGAGTACTGTGTGACCATTGCAATGAATCATCAAACCCAGCAGAGAAGTAGAGAGTGTCATGGGAAGGATGGTTGGTGTCTTGGTCATCTAGTGCTGCCACAAGAGAAATACCACAAGTGGATGGATTTAACAAAGGAAAATTTATTTCCTCACACTCTAGTAGGTTACAAGTCCAAATTCAGGGCGTTGGCTCCAGAGGAAGGCTTTGTCTCTCTGTCGGCTCTGGAGGAAGGGTTCCCCTGGCCTAGGAGCATCTCAGGCATGGGGACACTGTGTCCAAAGTGTGTGCTCTGCTCCTGGTGCTGCTTTCTTTCTTTTTTTTTTAATTAACTTTTATTAAGCTTCAAGTGAACATTTACAAATCCAATCAGTCTGTCACATGTAAGTTTACATACATCTTACTCCCTTCTCCCACTTGCTCTCCCCGTATTGAGTCAGCCCTTTCAGTCTCTCATTTCATGCCAATTTTGCCATCTTCCCTCTCTCTCTATCTTCCCATCCCGCCTCCAGTCAAGAGTTGCCAACACACTCTCCAGTGTCCACCTGATTTAATTAGCTCACTCTTCATCAGCATCTCTATCCCCCCCGCTGACCAGTCCCTTTCATGTCTGATGAGTTGTCTTCGGGAATGGTTCCTGTCCTGTGCCAACAGAAGGTCTGGGGAGCATGGCCGCCAGGATTCCTCTAGTCTCAGTCAGACCATTAAGTTTGGTCTTTTTATGAGAATTTGGGGTCTGTATCCCACTGATCTCCTGCTCCCTCAGGGGTTCTCTGTTTTGCTCCCTGACAGGGCAGTCATCGATTGTGGCCGGGCACCAACTAGTTCTGATCTCAGGATGATGTAGGTCTCTGGTTCATGTGGCCCTTTCTGTCTCTTGGGTTCTTAGTTGTTGTGTGACCTTGGTGTTCTTCGTTTTCCTTTGCTCCAGGTGGGTTGAGACCAATTGATGTATCTTAGATGGCTGCTTGTTAGCATTTAGGACCCCAGACGCCACATTTCAAAGTGGGATGCAGAATGTTTTCATAATAGAATTATTTTGCCCATTGACTTAGAAGTCCCCTCAAACCATGTTCCCCAGACCCCAGCCCCTGCTCCGCTGACCTTTGAAGCATTCATTTTATCCCGGAAACCTCTTTGCTTTTAGTCCAGTCCAATTAGGCTGACCTTCCTTGTATTGAGTGTTGTCTTTCCCTTCACCCAAAGCAGTTCTTATCTACTGATTGATCAATAAAAAACCCTCTCCCTCCCTCCCTCCCTCCCCACTTTGTAACCACAAAAGTATGTGTTCTTCTCAGTTTTTTCTATTTCTCACGATCTTATAATAGTGGTCTTATACAATATTTGTCCTTTTGCCTCTGACTCATTTCGCTCAGCATAATGCCTTCCAGATTCCTCCATGTTATGAAATGTTTCAGAGATTTGTCACTGTTCTTTATCGATGCGTAGTATTCCATTGTGTGAATATACCACAATTTATTTACCCATTCATCTGTTGACGGACACCTTGGTTGCTTCCAGCTTTTTGCTATTGTAAACAGAGCTGCAATAAACATGGGTGTGCATATATCTGTTTGTGTGAAGGCTCTTGTATCTCTAGGGTATATTTCGAGGAGTGGGATTTCTGGGTTGTATGGTAGTTCTATTTCTAACTGTTTAAGATAACGCCAGATGGATTTCCAAAGTGGTTGTACCATTTTACATTCCCACCAGCAGTGTATGAGAGTTCCAATCTCTCTGCAGCCTCTCCAACATTTATTATTTTGTGTTTTTTGGATTGATGCCAGTCTAGTTGGTGTCAGATGGAATCTCATCGTAGTTTTAATTTGCATTTCTCTAATGGCTAACGATCGGGAGCATTTTCTCATGTATCTGTTGGCTGCCTGAATATCTTCTTTAGTGAAATGTGTGTTCATATCCTTTGCCCACTTCTTGATTGGGTTGTTTGTCTTTTTGTGGTTGAGTTTTGACAGAATCATGTAGATTTTAGAGATCAGGCGCTGGTCTGAGATGTCATAGCTGAATATTCTTTCCCAGTCTGTAGGTGGTCTTTTTACTCTTTTGGTGAAGTCTTTAGATGAGCATAGGTGTTTGATTTTTAGGAGCTCCCAGTTATCTGGTTTCTCTTCATCATTTTTGGTAATGTTTTGTATTCTGTTTATGCCCTGTATTAGGGCTCCTAGGGTTGTCCCTATTTTTTCTTCCATGATCTTTATCGTTTTAGTCTTTATGTTTAGGTCTTTGATCATGGTGCTGCTTTCTTGATGGTATGAGGTCCCCACCTCTCTGCTTGCTTCCCTTTCATCTCTTGAGAGATCAAAGGTGGTGCAGCCACACCCCAGGGAAACTCACTTTACCTTGGATCAGGTCTAAGGGTGGTGTTACATTTCCACCCTAATCCTCTCGACATAAAGTTACACTCACAAAGTGGATGACAACCGCACAATACTGGGAATCATGGCCTAACCAAGTTGATACACACATTTTTGGGGGGACATAATTCAATCCATGATAGTTGGTGTCAGAATTTGTAAATATGCCAGTGAGAGGTGGCATATCTGACCTCCTCACAGGAATCAACTTCGGGCTGTTGATCTTGATGCCCCTTCCCCCTTGAGAAGTTAGAGGAGGTCAGATGCAGATGCCGCCTGCACGCTGTTTCTACATGGAGAACAGGTTGAAGTTGACAAGGATTTCATTTTACTTCCATCCACAATCAACAACCATGGAAGCAGCAGTCAAGAAATCAAATGATATATTGCATTGGGCAAATTTGCTGCTAAAAGACCTCTTTAAAGTGTTGACAAGCAAGTATGTCACTTTGAGGACTAAGGCGTGCCTGACCCAAGCTGTGGTATTTTCAGTCGCCTCATGTATGTAAAAGCTGGACAATGAATAAGGAAGACCAAAGAAGAATTGACAAATTTGAACTATAATGTTGGCGAAGACTTTGAATATACATGGACTGCCAGAAGAACAAAGAAATCTGAACACTCCTTAGAAGCAAGGATGCTGACACTTCGTCTCATGAACTTTGGACATGTTATCTGGAGGGACCAGTCCCTGGAGAAGGACATAATGCTTGGTAAAATAGGGGGTCAGCATAAAAGAAAAACACCCTCAATGAGGTGGATTGACAGAGTGCTTGCAACAATGGGCTCAAACAATTGTGAGGACGGCACAGGACTGGGCAGTGTTTCATTCTCTTTTACACATGAGTGAGAACTGACTCCACGTCACCTAATAACAACAACGTGCAACTTTACACTTAAACTGTCTATGTATTGTTACGAACAGTTCTATAGGATAATTTATTTACTGAAAAAAGCAAGTTTAAATTCTATGCCATTGTGTAAAAAACTAGGGTAAATAAAAATTTCTAATTCAATTTGCTTGCATTTCCATGAAATAGTACAAGCAAGATGCTTTAGAAAGTTTGTAAATAAAGCCGGTTGGCTAAAGATAGCAACGGAACAACAGTCTGGATGAAGACAACAGTAGGAATAAGTCCTCCTAAGTATCCTTGTTAAGTTCATCATTGAGATTTGAACATTGAAGGGATTATCTACTGGAAAAACACAGGAACTTGCCTTTTAAATATGTCATGTGATTATTTAATGTGTTTCAAAGCTTTTTCCATTCATAAGTATAAACCATGTAAGATGTAATCACTTAGGACCAAGTTCTTATTAAGCGGTCTATTTGTGCAGATCATAAAAATGTCAGTCAGAGCTCTGTTCAAACACACCAACAAAGGATATCAGCCTGCATGTCCATTTTAACTCAATCAGGAGAATATTTCCAAAGTGGCTGTTGTTGTTAAGTGCCGTGGAGTAGATTATGACTCATAGTGACTGTCTTAGTCATCTAGTGCTACTATAACAGAAATACCACAAGTGGATGGTTTTAACAAAGAGAAGTTTATTTTCTCACAGTAAAGTAGGCTAAAAGCCCAAATTCAGGGCATCAACTCCAGGGGAAGTCTTTCTCTGTCAGTTGGCCTTCTCATCAATGTTTCCCCCAGACAAGATGCTTCTTTGTGCAGGGACCCTGGATCTAAAGGACGTGCTCTGCTCCCAGCATTGCCTTCTTGGTTGTATGAGGTCCCCAACTCTCTGCTTGGCTTCCCTTTGCTTTTATCTCTTAAGAGATAAAGGGTAGTGTAAGCCCCACCCCAGGGAAACTGCCTTTACATTGGACCAGGGATGTGACCTGGTAAGGGTGTTGTTACAACCCCACCCTAATCTTCTTTAACATAAAATTACAGACAAAAAATGGAGGACAACTACAGAATACTGGGAATCATGGCCTAACGAAGTTAATACATTTTTGGGGGGACATAATTCAATCCATGACAGTGACCTTACGTACAAAATGAACATGCCCAAAATATATGAGACAAAGTCTCACCATCTTGCTTCTTAGGAGCATTCTGGCTGTACATCTTCCAAGACAGATTTATTCATTCTTTTGCCCATCCAGGGTATATTCAATAGTCTTCACCAACACCATAATTTGAAAGCATCAATTCTTCAAACTTCATTATTCATTGTCCAGCTTTCGCATGCATATGAGGTGATTGGCGCACATTAGCCATTAAAGTGATGTCTTTGATTTTTAACACTTTAAACAGGTCTTTTGCATCAGTTTGCCCAATGAAATGCATGTTTGATTTCTTGACTGCTACTCCCATGGGCATTGATTGTGGATCCAAGTAAAATTATATCCTTGACAACTTCAGTATTTTCTCCATTTATAATGATGCTGCTCCTTGGTCCAGTTGTGAGGATTTTTGTTTTTATGTTGAAGTGTCATCCATACAGAGGGGTGTGGTCTTTGATCTTCATCAGTAAGTACTTCAAGTCCTCTTCACTTTCAGCAAGCAAGGTTATGTCATCTGGACGATGCAGGCTGTTAATCTCCCTCCAGTCTGATGCCCCATTCTTCTTCATATAGTCCAGCTTCTCGGATTATTTGCTCAGCATACAGATTAAATAAATATGGTGCAAGGGTACAACCCTGACACACGCCGTTCCTGACTTCAAACCACACAGTATCCCCTTGTTCTGCTCAAACAGGTGCCTCTTGATCCATATACAGGTTCCTCAGGAGCACAATTAAATGTCCTAGAATTCCCATTCTCGATGTTATCCATTTATGATCCGTGCAGAATGCCTTTGCATAGTCAGTAAAACACAGGTAAGCATCTTTCTAGTATTCTCTGCTTTCAGCCATGACCCGTCTGACATCAGCAATGATATCCCTCGTTCCACATCCTCTTCTGAATCGAGCTTGAATTTGTGGCAATTCCCTGCTGATGTGCTGTTGTGACTACTGTTGAATGATCTTCAGCAAAATTTTACTTGCATGTGATGTTAATGATATTGTTTGATATTTTCTACATTCAATTGGATCAGCTTTCTTTGGAATAGGCATAAATATGGATCTCTTACAGTTAATTGGCCAGGAAGCTGTCTTCTAAATTTCCTGGCATAGATGAGTGAGCACTTCTACCACTGCATCCATTTGTTGAAATACCCCAATTAGTATTCCGTCAATTCCTGGAGCCTTGTTTTTCATCAATGCCTTCAGTGCACCTTGGACTTCTTCCTTCAGTACCGTTGGTTCTTGATCATATGCTACCTCCTGAAATGACTGAACGTCGACTGATTATTTTTGGTGCAGTGACTCTATTTTTTATATCTTCTTTTGATACTTTCAGCATCGTTCAGTATTTTGCCCATGGAATCCTTCACTGTTGTAACTCAAGGCTTGAATTTTTTCTTCAGTTCTTTCACCTTCAGAAATGCAGCTCGTGTTCTTCCCTTTTGGTTTTCTAACTCCAGGTCTTTGCTCATGTCATTATAATACTTTCTCTCCAGCTGCCTTTTGAAATCTTCTGTCCTTTTACTTCATCATTTATTCAGTTTGCTTTAGCTACTCTACATTCAAGAGCAACTTTCTGAGTAGTATCTACTGACATATGTTTTGCTCTTTTCTTTCTTTCCTGGCTTTTTAATCACCTGTTGCTTTCTTCCTGTGTGATGTCCTTGATGTCATTCCACAACTGGTCTGGTCTTTGGTCATTAGTGTTTCATGCATCAAATTTGATCTTGAAATGGTCTCTAAATTCAGGTGGTATATTCAAGGTCATACTTTAGCTCATGTACATTTGTTCTAATTTTCTTCAGCTTCAGTTTGAACTTGCATATGAGTAATTGATGGTTTATTCCACACTCAGACCCTGGTGTTTTTCTGACTGATGATTTTGAGCTTCTTCATCATCTCTTTCCACAGAATGTAGTCTATTTGATGCCTGTGCATTCCATCCCACAAGGTCCATGTATTTAGTCGCCATTTATGTTGTTGAAAAAGTTATTTGCAATGAAGAAGTCATTAGACTTGCAGAATTCTATCATGTGGTCTCTGGCATTGTTTCTGTTACCAGTGCCATATTTTCCAGCTACTAATCCTTCTTTGTTTTAAACTTTCATATTCCAATCACCAGTAATTAGCAGTGCATCCTGATGGCATGTTTGATTAATTTTGAGCTGCAGAAGTTGATAAAAATCTTTGATTTCTTCATCTTTGGCCTTAGTGGTTGGTGCTTAAATTTGAATAGTAGTCTTATTAACTGGTCTTCCTTGTAAGCGTATGGATATTATCCTATAACTGACAGTGTTGTATTTCAGAATCGATCTTGAAAATGGCTTGAAGATTTAAAACACTAGGAATCCTGGCATAGTATGATAAATGTCATAGGAGACTTTAAGATCATTGTTAAGATTTAAGTAAACTTTAGTGTAGCTTTTATATCAGTGAAAATAGGCATTCCTAAAGGTGGCATCAACATGGCATTATAGACCGAAGCACCACACCATCCTTCCACAGCAAAGACTCCAAAAGCTAAGTTAAACAGAGACAAATGTCAGCCCTGGAATCCTAAGCATCAGATGAAGAGATAAAGAACTCAACCAAGCACCAAATGGAATAAGAAACTGACAGAGAACAGAGAGCAAAGAGAGATAAGGGGCAGAGGTGACTTATCGGTAATATAGCATGTATTTGCCATCTTGGACATTTGGAAATCAGCAGACAGGGAGTACAGGGAAGCAGCTTCACGGAGCTGCCAGTAGGAGACAGAGCACCTGGTAACCAGGGAGACACGCTTTTCCACGCCCCACCCTTCTTCCCTGTGCTTGGCCTCCATCACTTCCTGGTGTGCAATATTTGCTCTGCTGTGGTGGCGTCGGTTCTGTGCTGTTTGGATTTACCCTGCCCACAATGCCTGGCTCCTTCAGTGCCATTTCTTTCTTGCTGCTGTTGCTTTTTTCAGCTTTCCTCTCTCTCACCTCCTCCCCTTCCTTTTTCTCAAAAACCTGGCTCCGTGTGCCATCTCTACTTCTTCTTGACAGGCTGTGAAGCACTGCTCCACTGGGGAACTACTTCCCCAATCCACACCACCATACTGGTGGGGTTCCTGGAGACTATTTTTGTTTTTTTCTGTTTTACATTTTTCCTTTTTGATTTTCTTCATTTCTCGGCTTCTTGTCTCTCTCTACTTACATTTCTTCCTGCCTTCTGAATACCTGGAAATGTGTTGCATCTCTGTCCCTTCTAGATGGGCTGTGCCCAGAGGCCTTTAAGCCACTTCCCTGGTCAACAGTGGGATCCCTGGGGACATTTTTAAATTAATTATTTATTTTTTTCACTTTCTTCGTTTCTCAGTTTTTCATCTCTCCACTCCAACGGTAGACCCCCTTAGCACTTTTTTTTGGCTCTTGTTTTTCTCTCCTCTCTCTTTTTTCCCATACCCAACTTAACTCCACACATCATAACCTACCCCCTACCTCTTGCCTATCTGCACTCTGCACTGAACATCGCACCCCCCAGCAGCACAGGGATGGCCTACCGGAACCTACCCTGCACTTATCCCCAGACCCACCCTGTTGGTCCTAGTACATGCCACAAACAACCCATCCCAGCTCCTCCACTTCATCTGGATCTACCCTGCTGCACCATAGCTGAGTGACTGGCCCTGCCCATTGGACAAGGAGCTGAAAAGTATCATGCCCACAGATGAGCAAACAACAAAGCACACACAGCCCACCTACTCAGATAATATATATATATATATATAACCAAAATAAAACAAAAAATCAGGACAAAACAAACGATCTACAATCAGTAAATGAAGAAAATAACTACTGAATGGCCCGAAGACAACAGACAATATCAGAACATTAAAAAAAAAAAAAAAGGACAGGATGATTCCAGTAAGAGTCCAAAATAAAACACCTGATGACCTTCCAGTAGAAGAAAAAGCACTGGAACTACCTGATAGGGAATTAAAATCTCTAATATTAAGAGCTATCCAAGAATTGAAGCAGAAACCAGGCAAAAATGAGGGAAAAAATAGACAAATTCATGGAAAAGGCAGGCAAAATCATGGAAAATACAGACAAAACAATGGAGGAGTTTAGGAAAATAATACAGGAAAAAATGTCAAATTCACAACTAAAAATCATACAAAAACAACAACTAGAAATCCAAAACATAACAGGATTTGAGAAGTGGACAGTCTCATAGAGGGTCTAAGGAGCCAGTTTGAAACAATGGAAGACAGGATCACTGAAATTGAACACAGAAACTTGGATACCACTTTGAGGAAAAATCAGAAAAAAGAACAAAGAAAAATGAAGAAACCCTGAGAATGATGTGGGATACAATCAAAAGCAAAAATTTGCAAGTGATCAGAGTTCCAGAACAGGAGGAGAAAATGCAAAACACAGAGAGGATCACTGGAGAATTGCTGACAGAAAACTTCCCTAATACTGTGAAAGATAAAAAGCTGACCATCCAAGAAGCTCAATGAACTCCATATATGATAGACCCCAAAAGAAAATCACCAAGGCATGTCATAATCACACTTGCTAAAATCAAAGACAAAGAATCCTGAAAGCAGCTCGAATAAAACAAAAGTTAGGGGAAATAATAAGATTAAGTTCTGATTACTAAGCAGAAACCAAGCAGGCAAGAAGGAAATGGGATAACATATGTAAAACCTTGAAAGAAAGAAATTCCCAACTAAGAATAATACATTCTGTAAAACTCTCATTGAAATGTAATGGTGAAATTAGGACATTTCCAGATAAACAGAAATAAACCAAACTTACAAGAATTATTAAGGGAATCCTTCAGTTTGAGAACAAACATCAGATGACAGCCTGAATCTATGATGCAAGATCACACTAGCCAGATACTAACGTAGGAAATGAACACTCAAGGACTATTCAAAACTAAAATATTTAAAACAGGGAATGAGAGAGGTTAATGTGTAAATGACAAAAATATCAGAACAATAAAAGAGTAAATAAACGGTGTAGGGATAGAACTTCATAATGGAGAGGAAGGCAAGGCAATACCAAGTAATAAAAAACTGGTTCAAACCTAGGAAGATAAGGTAAATTTCAAGGTAATCATTAAGTTCACAGTCCTACTCATCAAAATAAAGAAGAAAAACGTAAAGTCTCAGAAAACAAACTACAACAACAAAAGAAATAAAAGAAAAATACACAAACAAAAGAAATTCAGCACAGGAGAGTAAGAGGAACAAAGAAAACAGCACCACAAAAAAATTAATTGTGCTCATGAGGAACCTGTACATAGTTCAAGAGGCGGTTGTTTGGACAGAACAAGGAGATACTGTGTGGTTTAAAGTCAAGAAAGGTGTGCATCAGGGTTGTATCCTTTCACCATACCTATTTAATCTGTTGCTGAACAAATAATCCAAGAAGTTGGACTATATGAAGAACAAGGCATCAGGATTGGAGGAAGACTCATTAACAACCTACGTTACTCAGATAACACGACCTTGCTTCCTGAAAGTGAAAAGGACTCTAAGTACTTATTGATGAGGATCAAAGACCATAGCCTTCAGTATGGATTGCACCTCAACATAAAAAAACAAAAATCCTCAAAACTGGACCAATGAGCAACATCATGATAAACAGAGAAAAGATTAAAGTTGTCAAGGATTTCATTTTACTTGGATCCACAATGTACACGTATAAAAGCAGCAGTCAAGAAATCAAAAGACAAATTGCATTGGGCAAATCGGCTGCAAAAGATCTCTTTAAAGTGTTGAAAAGCAAAGATGTCACCTTGAAGACTAATGTGCGCCTGACCCAAGCCACGGTATTTTCAATAGCATCATATGCATGTGAAAGCTGGACAATGAATAAGGAGGACCGAAAAAGAATTGACACCTTTGAATTGTGATGTTGGCGAAGAATATTGAATATACTGTAGACTGCCAGAAGAAGGAACAAACCTGTCTTGTAAGAAGTGCAACCAGAATTCTCCTTAGGAGCAAAGATGGTGAGACTGCATCTTACACACTTTGGACACATTGTCAGGAGGGATCAGTCCCTGGAGAAGGACATCATGCTTGGCAGAGTACAGGGTCAGCGGAAAAGAGACTCTCAATGAGATGGATTAACACAGTGGCTACAACTATGGGCTCAAGCATAACAATGATTGTGAGCATAGCACAGGACTGGGCAGTGTTTTGTTTTACGGTACATAGGGTCGCTATGAGTCGGAACTGACTTCACAGCACCTAACACCACCAAAAAAAAAAAAAAGCACTACAAAATGACAGAAATAAAATCACACCTGTCAATAATTATGCTGAACATCAATGGCCTAAATGCACACATAGAGACAAAGAGTGACAAAATGAATAAAAAAACGGTTCATCCATATGCAGTCAACAAGACACACCTTAGAAACAAAGATGTAAATGTATTAAAAATCAAAGGATGGAAAAAATATATATCAAGCAAACAGCTACCAAAAAGAGCAGAAGTGGCAATACTAATCGCAGAAAAAAATAGACTTTAAAACAAAATCCACCACAAAAGACAAAGAAGGGCATTATATAACGATTAAAGGGACGCTCCATCATGAAGACATAACCATAGTAAGCATCTATGCACCCAATGACAGGACTCCAAAATACATACCAAAAACTCTTACAGCACTGAAAAGAGAAATTGACATTTCCACAATAATAGTAGGAAACTTCAGCACACCACTCTTGATAAAAGACTGAACATCTAGAAAGAAACTCAACAAAGATATACAAGATCTAAAGGCCACAATCAGCCAACTCGAACTCATAGACATATATGGAGCACTCCACGCAACTGCTACAAAGTACACATTCTTTTCCAGCGCACATGGAACGTTCTCCAGAAGAGACCACATCTTAGGCCACAAAGCAACCCTCGACAAGATCCAAAACATTGCGATAATATAGAGTATCTTCTCTGATCACAGTACTATCAAAGTAGAAACTAACAATAGGAAGAGCAAGGAAAAAAAATCAATTACATGGATACTGAATGACACCCTGCTTAAGAAACACTGGGTAATAGAAAAAATCAAAGATGGAATAAAAATATTCCTAGAATCAAATGAGACTGAAAACACATCATACCAAAACCTTTGGGACACAGCAAAAGCAGTGCTCACATGTGAATTTATAGCAATAGATGCACACATCAAAAAAGAAGAAAGGGACAAAATCAAAACATTAGCTATACAACTGGAACAACTAGAAAGAAAACAGCAAAAGAAGCCGTATCCACCAGAAGAAAGGAAATAATAAAGATCAGAGCAGAAATAAATGAATGCAGAATTAAAAAACAATAGAAAGAACAAAATCCACAAACCACTGGTCAAACTGACAAAAGAAAACAGGAGAGGACGTAAATAACTCAAATAAGAAACGAATTGGGGGACATTACAACAGACCCACCTGAAGTATAAAGGATCATAACAGACTGTCATGGATTGAATTGTGTCCCCCCAAAATATCTGTCAACCTGGCTAGGTCACTATTCCCAATATTGTATGATTGTCTACTATTTTCTCATCTGATGTGATTTCCCCAAAAAAAAACAAACGAAACTCAGTGCCATCGAGTTGATTCCGACTCATAAAGACCCTATAAGACAAAGTAGAACTGCCCCACAGAGTTTCCAAGGAGCACCTGGCGGACTCGAACTGCCGACCCTTGGGTTAGCAGCCGTAGCACTTCACCACTACGCCACCAAGGTTTCCGTGATTTCCCTACGTGTTGTAAATCCTATCGCTATGATGTAATGAGGTGAATTTCTGGCAGTTATATTTATGAGTTTTTTTGTTTGCAGCTGTTTCTTCTCATTTTGAGTCGTGCCATATCAGCAAATGAAGGTCCCGAAAGCTTTACTCTGTCCATGTCATTGAGGTCGACCCTACTTTGAGGAGGCAACTCTTCCCCTGTTGTCTTTGAGTACCTTCCAACCTGGGGGACTCATCTTCCAGCAACATATCAGACAATGTTCCGCTGCTATTCATAAGGTTTTCACTGGCTAATGCTTTTCAGAAGTAGACTGCCGGGTCCTTCTTCCTAGTCTGTCTTAGTCTGGAAGCTCAGCTGAAACCTCTCCTCCATGGGTGACCCTGCTGGTATCTGAATACTGGTGGCATAGCTTCCAGCATCACAGCAGAAATTCAAGCTAGTTTCAGAAGAGGATGTGGAACCAGGGATATCATTGCTGATGTCAGATGGATCCTGGCTGAAAGCAGGGAATACCAGAAGGATGTCTACCTGTGTTTTATTGACTATGCAAAGGCATTCAATTGTGTGGATCATAAAAAGTTATAGATAACATTGTGGAGAATGGGAATTCCAGAACACTTAATTGTGCTTGTGTGGAACCTGTACATGGACCAACAAGCAGTTGTTCGAACAGAACAAGGGGATACTGTGTGGTTTAAAGTCAGGAAGGGTGTGCGTCATGGTTTCATCCTTTCACCATGCCAGCTCCCCTAAGCCAGAAACTCTTTTGGGGCAGGCACAACTCCTTTTCCTAGGCAGAGGCGTAAGGGATCCATAGACTTTGAATGCCTTTCAGCCTTAAATAGATGTGTGGGCCCATTTCAACAGTGTAGGCCCTCATTAGCGCAGTACAACAGGGTATATACCTGAAGCCTAATTTAAGCTGTTTCAGCTACATGGTGGAGAGGCAGGTTCGTGACATTCAGTGCAGCTCTGCATATTAAGCAGTGTCCTCACCTACCCACATCAGGGGCCTGGGGACTGGTTGCTCCACTTATGACACCTACCCACCCGTGACAGGGGTCCAAGAATAAGTGGTGCCTCCCGGTCCTTATAGCCAACAGCATTGGGTGCCCATAATCTGGCTGCAAAACCCACCCACCTATGCGTTCTAGGGAACAGGGACACACTTTCTTCCCAGACACCCAGGGGCTACTGTTAGCCCCCTGCCTTGCTCAGCGCATGACCCCCTATTGCAGCCAGATACCTGTGCCTACTCCAATCACCCCTACTCATCTAGGACTGTAGGTGACAGCCTGCACCCACATTTGGTGACCGACTTCCTGAACACCTGAGCTGAATCCATACAAGAAAAGTAAATGGATTCCTGGGCTCACATACCTAGTAACAGCTCTAACCACCTGGTGACAGGACATGAGAGCTTCAAAGGCACCAGTAATCAAACTAGCTCACACGAGCAGCCTATTTGGGCATATCAAAACAAAACAAGAAGGCAGGATAAAGTAGCAAACATTAAATAAATATAATAACATTGATGGCTCAGAGACAACACTTAATATCAAATCACATAAAGAGGCAGACCATGATGGCTTCAGAAGGGCCAAAAACAAAGAACCAAGAAATCTTCTGGAGGAATATAACTTCTTGGAATTACCAAAGGTAGAATTCAATATAAAAAGATTAATATACAGAGCTCTTCAAGAGATCAGGAAGGAGATCAGGCAAAACACAGAACAAGCAAAGAAACGCAGAGACAAAGCAATAGAGGAACTTAAGAAGATTATACAAGAGAAAAATTACAAATTTAACATGCTGCAAAAAACCCTTAGACAACAAACAAATACAACAGATTAAAAATAAAATTTCAGATTTAGGCAATTCAGGGCCTGTAATCAATGTTTCCTCACCACCTGTTGAGGTGACCATCTGCACACCTGGGTGACTGCATTAGGGTATAGTTTGCTTGTTGTAACAGAGATATCCAAATTAACTGTTCTCTTCCTCTACCGTAAAGTCAGGCTGAACAGTCCCAGCCAGGTGAGGCAGCTCCACAGTCACCCAGGCCCCTCCTATCTTGTTCCTCCGCCTTGTTCAACATTCGGCTTCCACCTCATGATCCAAGATGGCTGCTCAAGCTGTAGCCATCAGAGCTGCATTTGAGCCAGTGGGAAAGAAAAAGGGTCAGGAGAGCTGTTGCTGTACTTTGATCACTTTCTGTTGGGCAAACGGTGGTCATACAGCTACCCATAGCTTCAGGGGACCCTGGGAGATGTAGTCTACTCCATGTAGCCATATGCCAAGCTAGTCACCTATTACTGTGAATGGAGGGGAGGTGGGAGTAATGGTGGGCAACAAGCATATACGCCACACTCAAAAATTATGCAGCTGTGAGTAGGCAGGTGGGGGAGGTGGCTGGGGTCCATGCTGTCTGTTACTGGGGTTGACCCTGATGTAGGCCTTTATGGGGTTCACAGTAGGGGTAGACATTTGCAGGGCTCACCTCTGATCAGGTGTGGGTTCACACCTGCACTCCACCCCCCACCACGTGCCCACTGATGGCCTTGGTGCAGGAGGTGTACCAGGACTTCTCATCCCCATGTTCCCAGGTCGTTCACCTGTACCCAGGACAGAGGCACCTGGAGCTGGAATGAACAGTGGGACCAGTACCCGGGGGATGAGTGTCCTGGCCAGGATGGGGGCGGGAGCAAGGCCGGGGCGGGCTTTAGGTGATGCTCACAACCCCATCTTCACATCAGGTGCAGTGACGACTGGGGGAAAGAGGTCATCGGTCGCTTTGACGGTGAAGATGGATGCTTCTGCACGGACAGCAACGGCTGGGCGACCCTGGAGAGGAGGTGGGGAAGGCTGGGGACATGGAGTGGTCTGTGGTGTATTGGGGCCCAGGGTGCTAGGGGCATTTGCTGACAATATGAGTGTGGGAGGGAGAGAATGAGGGTAAACTGAGTAGCAGGTGAGCAGGGGAAGGGGAGTCAGACCCCTGGCCTGACCAAACCACACCCCTCCCCAGGGAGGTTACCGATTGTGAAAACAGCTTTGGGGCAGTGTCTGACCTCCTCCAACTTCACAGGGGGAAGGAGAACCAAGAGCAACAGCCCAAGGCTGATTCCATGATGTGGAGACCAGACAAGCTTCCTGTCTTTGTTAACTTAACTAAGCCTGACACCAGCCGGCCCTGGCACAGCGCTCTCTACTTCTCTCTAGGTTCGATAATTCATTGCAAGGGCCACTGGGACTCACAGACCATACTCAGAATGATGGGATTTATTAGGGAAGCTACAGCTCAGGCTCAGGCACCCTCAGGGTACAGTTCTTTCATCAGAAGAGTCTCTTCCCAACCGCACTCGAAAGCACACATCTCCCTGGCCCTCAGTCTCCGCAAAAGGCACTCAGCTTTCTCTCTCTTTGGGCTGGGAAGCCCACCATGCTGTCTCCTGCTGCCGGATCTGTGCTGCTGGTCTCTCCTTCCTTGGTGGTGGTAAGCTCCTCCTCTCTGCTCTGGAATTGGCTCTTTTAAGGCAAAACTTACCAATCCACTTCCTAGGCCACAATTACCCCATCACACAATCCCGCCCAATCACCTGGGTGGGGGTTACAAGATCTTGGCCACACAAAAGTAATCAATCACGCCACACTGATTCACTGGGAACTTGAGACAGACTGAGTCAGGGGCAGGAAAACATTGCCCTGTCAGCAGTGTGTTCACATCACAGTACTTCCTACCCCGACCCCCAGCCTCAGCGTGCCCCTCCTCACCTCTTCCTAATACCCTTCCCAGAGAGGGAATCACCCCTCATCCTCAACATCACCCAGCTGTCTGTGGCTGTCGCCACCACCCACCCGGGGTCCTGCCTGTGCCCACCCATGCGGGCTGGTTTGCCGTGCTGCCCCTCACTTCAACCGAGACAGAACCCCCACAGTGCATATACTTTACCTGGCTTCCTCCTTTCCTTTGCTGGGCTCCGCCCCCTCACCTTGCATTTGAATCCTGCTTTTGCTTGAAGGTTACATGTAAACCCCATTGCGCCTGCGTGCTATGCTGAAGGATGTTGCTGACGTAACTTGTGTGAACTCCCTACTTGTAAACCCCTTTAGTCTGGGGAACAGTCTTGGCAGCAACAGCTCCGACTGGTTCCATTTGATTGTACAATGAAATAAAGGTGCTGCCCAGTGAGAGCCTGGGTCTTCCACCTGGTAACCCAACCTCTCCTCCCCCTGGATGGAAACATGCAGATTACAGTGCTGACTGACAGCTCCCGGGGAGCAGCAGCCTGAGCCATGGCTCCCCGGAGCTCCTGGTGAGTGGGTGGCAGCCCGGTCCAAGCCAGGGTCCTCCCCCCTGGCCTACACCAGTTCCTAGCCCCTGCTAGAAGCCCGTTTCTGTCCCAGTTCTCTGCTAGGCGCGCCTGGCCATTGGTACTCCTCACTAAGCTGAGATCCCATTCCTTTTCAAGTCTTGTCCTCCACGCTTTTATCCAACCCTGACCAGGTCCCTCTTCAGGCCCTGACTTGCCCAGTCCAGGCCTCCCTGTTAGGTGCTTCCTTTCCTCCTCCTCCTGGGGTTCCCTGCCACACCTTCACCTTCATCCTCATCTGTTCCCCCGCCCTTTAATTTCCCATAACCCAGGCTCTCTCACAAACCCTATCCAATTTCTGGTCCAGGGACACCCTCCAGATCCTAAGCTCTCTCCTTCACGTGCACGGGGTAAGGGAGCCGCTGCAGGAGGCCGGCTGGACGGACAGGGGCTGCGGGTCCTAGGGTGCCACCTCGTGCTGCTAGACCCACCCGGGCCGCTGCCGCCGGGCATCGGGTGCTGGCGGAAAAGAAGGTCCTGGCTCCACAGATAGTGCTGGTCCTGGGGGGCGGCGCCCCATATCGCTTGCCGGCCCCCTGCACACACAGATGAGGGGTAGCAGGTCCGCGGATAGGGAGGACTGCAATGCAGCCTGCGGCTAGGCTCCATCCTCACCGGTCTTGCCCGCCTGTAGCTGGTCATGGGGGCGCCATAAGCTAGTCCCTGGAGCGGTGCCATCCTACCTTGGCTGGGTCTTTCCCAGGCTGGCTGAAGTCCCCTCATCTCCCCACCTTTCTCCTGCTCCATCCCGCTTCAGTCCCTCCCCCGCGTCCCGTCACCGCCCAGGCCCCGCCCCTCTAGTCAGGCCCCGCCTCCTGATCACAGGAAGCCACTCCCTTGCCTAGCCCCGCCCATCCCGCTTCAGTTCCTCCCCCGCGTCCCGTCACCGCCCAGGCCCCGCCCCTCTAGTCAGGCCCCGCCTCCTGATCGCAGGAAGCCGCTCCCTTGCCTAGCCCCGCCCATCCCGCTTCAGTCCCTCCCCCGCGTCCCGTCACCGCCGAGGCCCCGCCCCCTCAGCTCAGCCCCTCCTCCTGAACATGGGAAGCCCCGCCCCTCCCGGAGGAGCCCAGCCAGTCCTGCCCGCAGTTCCTCCCGCTGCGCTGGGAGCTGCCCTCGGCCATGCACCTGCGAGCACTGGCCGGCTGGGACCCAGGGACGCTGGTGCTGCTGCTGACTTGGAGCACCAGTTCACCCACAGGGAAGATATGCACCGCAACCTGAGCTCCCCCCACCTTGGACTTGCGCGTGAGCACAGGTGCGAAGGAGGCTAGAAAAAGGAGGGGGAAACCCTGCTTTGCCTCCACTCAGCCTTCCCGTCCACTGCCCACAGGACCTATTCTCCACCTTCACTGTCACTCACCTGCAGGCGACCACGCTGGAGGCCAACCAGCCTCGGGACTGCGCCTCCAGGCTCCAGTGGACACTGACAAGGGTGGGGACCGGCCTGCAGCAGGAGCTGGGACAGTGTGTGAGGCGTGGGAATGTTGGCAAGACCCAGAACAGAAAGTGAGGGACGTGGACAGTGTCCACATCCAGGTTCCGGGCTTTTGAGTCTGAAATGAGCCCAGCAAACAAGCAAAAGATTTTGAGGGTTTGGGAACGGGGTTCAGTACCAAGAACAAGATTTGGGAAGCTGGGGTCAGTGTACAGTTCCGGGATTACAATATGAGGATCTGATGTGGCGTCCATCACAGATGGGGTAGGCTTAACAATAAGGGATAAGGCTTGAGGGTGTGAGGGTGCTGGCCAGACACCTGGGGATTTGGAGGTTGTATCCAGCCCTGCGAGGCAACTTAAGGTTCTGGGGGTGAAGCCCTGTGGACAGATTTGAGAGTTTATGGCTGTGCCCAAGCCTAGGGCAGGGAACACAGTGGGGTGAGGCAGAGGAAGGTCCATGCCCCCTCAGGCCTCCTCTTCCCTTGCGCCCCAGTTTTGTAACCCAAACCATGCCCACCTTGCTGGATCCTGCTGCCATCAAACACTACAGGCCATGGAAATCAACACCTTCCTGGCCTCAGTCTAATGCAAAGAGCGTATCTAGACCCCCCCGGGATGCCCCTTTCTGTGTATGAGTCCCATCCACCAGGGATGAGATCAAATGATGCACTACATTGGGCAACTTTGATGCAAGAGACCTCTTTAAAGTGTTAAAAAGCAAAGGTGTCACATTGAGGACTAAGGTGCTCCTGAACCTAAGCCATGGTATTTTCAGTTGCCTCATATGCATGCGAAAGCTGGACAGTAAATAAGGAAGACCAAAGAAGAATTGATGCCTTTGAATTATGGTGTTGGTGAAGAATATTGAATATACCATGGACTGACTGTCAGTAGATCGAATAAATCTGTCTTGGAAGAACTCTAGCCAGAATACTCCTTAGAAGCAAGGATGACGAGACTTCATCTCACTTACTTGGGTCATATTAGAAAAGACTAGTCTCTGGAAAAGGATATCATGCTTGTAAAGTAGATGGTGAGAGCAAAAAAGGAAGACCTTCAAGAGGATGGACTGACACAGTGGCTGCAACAATGCTGTTATTATTGTTGCTAGGTGCCATTGAGTCAGTTCCGCCTCAGTGTGACCCTGTGTTCTACAGAACGAAACACTGCCCAGTCCTGCGCCATCCTCACAATCATTGTTATGCTTGAGCCCATTATTGCAGCCACTGTGTCAATCCCCTTTTCTGCTGACCCTGTACTTTACCAAGCATGATGTCCTTCTCCAGGGACTGATCCCTCCTGACAACAGGTCCAAGGTGTGTAATATGCAAGCTCGCCATCCTTGCTTCTAAGGAGCATTCTGGTTGTACTTTTTCCAAGACAGATTTGTTTCTTCTTTTGGCAGTCCATGGTATATTCAATATTCTTCGCCAGCACCACAATTCAAAGGTGTCACTTCTTCTTCGATCTTCCTTATTCACTGTCCAGTTTTCACAAGCATATCATGCGATTGAAAATACCATGGCTTGGATCAGGCACACTTCAGCCTTCAAGGTGACATCTTTGCCTTTCAACACTTAAAAGAGGTCCTTTGTACCAGATTTGCCCAATGCAATGTGTCTTGCAATTTCTTGACTGCTGCTTCCATGCCTATTGATTGTGGATCCAAGTGAAATGAAATCCTTGACAACTTCAATCTTTTTTCCATTTATCATGATGTGGCTTATTGTGAGGATTTTTGTATTCTTTATGTTGAGATGTAATCCATACTGAAAGCTGTAGTCTTTGATCTTTATAAGTCCGCTTCACTTTCAGCAAGCAAGTTTGCATCATCTGCATAATGCGGGTTGTTAACGAGTCTTCCTCCAATCCTGATGCCCTGTCCTTCTTCATGTAGTCCAGCTTATCAGATTATGTGCTCAGCATACACATTGAATAGGTATGGTGAAGGGATACAACCCTGACGCACACCTTTCCTGACGTTAAACTGCTCACCATTCCCTTGCTCTGTGCGAGCAACTGCCTCTTGATTTACGTACAGGTTCATCATGAGCACAATGAAATATTCTAGAATTCCCATTCTTCACAGTGTTATCCCTAATTTGTTATGATCCACACAGTCGAATGCCTTTGCATAGTCAACAAAACAGAGGTAAAAACATTCTTCTGGTATTCTCTGCTTTCAGCCAGGATCCATCTGACATCATCCTCTTCTGAATCCAGCCTGAATTTCTGGCAGTTCCCTGTCGATATACTGCTGCAGCCACTTTTGAGTGATCTTCAGCCAAATTTTGCTTGTGTGTGATATTAGTGATATTGCACGATGATTTCCACATCCGGTTGGGTCACATTTCTTGGGAATAGGCATAAATATGTGATAGGAATGCAAAAGTTGGGAACAAAGAAGAAGGATCAATAGTTGGAAAATATGGACTTGGTGATAGTAACAATGTCAGAGATTGAATGATAGAATTTTGCAAGATCAATGACTTTTTCATTGAAAATACCATTTTTCATCAACATAAATGGTGACTGTATACATGCACCTTACCAGATGGAATACACAGGAATCAAATCGACTACAAAATCAAATCGAAAGAGATGATGGAAAAGCTCAATATCATCAGTCAGAACAAGGCCAGGGGCCGACTGTGGAACAGACCATTGATTGCTCATATGCCAATTCAAGTTGAAACTAAAGAAAATTAGAGCAACTCCATGAGAGACAAAATATGACCTTGATTATATTGCACCTGAATTTAGAGACCATCTCAAGAATAGATTTGATGCACTGAACACTAATGACTGAAGGCTAGACAAGTTGTGGAATGACATCAAGGACATCATACATGAAGAAAGCAAGAGGTCATTGAAAAGGCAGGAAAGAAAGAAAAGACCAAGATGGATGTCAGAGGAGACTCTGAAACTTGCCCTTGAACGTCGAGCAGCTAAAGCAAAAGGAAGAAATGATGAAGTAAAAGAACTGAACAGAAGATTTCAAAGGGCGGCTCCGGAAGACAAAGTAAAGTATTATAATGACATGTGCAAAGAGCTGGAGATAGAAAACCAAAAGGGAAAAACATGCTCAGTGTTTCTCAAGCTGAAAGAACTGGAGAAAAAATTGAAGCCTCGCGTTGCAATAGTGAAGGATTCTATGGGGGGAAATATTAAATGACGCAGGAAACATCAAAAGAAGATAGAAGGAATACAGTCATTATGCTAAAAAGAATTAGTCGACATTCAACCATATCAAAAGCTAGCATATGATCAGGAACCAATGGTACTGAAGGGAGAAGTCCAAGCAGCCCTGAAGGCATTGGCAAAAAACAAGTCTCCAGGAACTGACGGTCCAATTGAGATGTTTCAACAAACGGATGCAGCGCTGGAAGTTCTCACTCAAATATGCCAAGAATTTGGAAAACAGCTACCTGGCCAACTGACTGGAAGAGATCAGTGTTTATGCCTATTCCCAAGAAAGGCTGCAACAATGGGCTCAAGCAGAACGATTGTGAGGATGGCAAAGAAAAGCACAACATGAGTAGATAATCTCACACACTCTATGGAGAAGGTACTGTTATATCACAATTTCATATAAGAGGAAACTGATTCTGAGGGAGTTAAAGTGACTTGACAGAAAACTCACAGCTGGTACATGGCAGAGCTGGAATTTAGACTCTCAGGTTTGAACTTTGAGACACTGCACTGTTCACCCTACTTGCCAATAACGACCTTAGTTAAGGGTATATTATGGTATTTGAGGTCTCTTCAAGGCCAACTTGCCTCACTACCCTTTATCATAGGAAAAGTTGGCAGGATGATGAATATGTAATATGTCCCCTTTTCTGTAACCTTGAACAAAATTGTAAAAACAAAACCCTGCAGCAAACCAAACCCAAGAAGTGATGAATTCCATATTGGATCAATGGTCCATTTTGCCCAACAGCATCTTCAACAACACATGGGGGAAGTGATTAGCCACTGATTATACTATGAACAGAAAACACCATTTTTCAAGCATTTGAGGGTCCCTTAATCAAAAAAAAAATTTTTTTAATCATGCCTCTTTAATCCATAAATACATCAAAACATTCTGACCTCATCATATTTCTCTTAGTTTTCTAGACTATATTCTTACCAACCTCCTCCCACTTCACAAGATATGGAAGTCAGCAAGTATATACAGAAGACCTAAACAACAGTGTTATGGATTAAATTGTGTCCCCCCAAAATACGTGTTGTAAATCCTAACCTTTACACCTGTAGTTATCACCCCATTTGGGAATGGGTTGTCTTTGTTATGTTAATGAGGCGGGATTAATGTAGGCTCTGTCTTGAGTCAACCTCTTTTCAGATATAAAAGAGATTGAACAAGCAAGCAAGAGAAGCAGAGATGGGGGAAGACACATGCCAAGTCACATAAACATCACCCAGGAGCAGAAGCTCAGAAGAGACAAGGACTTTCCTGCAGAGCCAACAGAAAGAGAAAGACTTGTTCTAGAGCTGGCACCCAGAATTCAGACTTCCAGCCTTCTAAACTGTCGAGAAAATTAATTTCTGTTAAAGCCACCAAAATGTGGTATTTCTGTTATAGTAGCACTAGATAATGAAGACAAACACCATCAACCATCTTGACCTAATTGACATTTCTTGAACTCTCCACCCAAAAACAGCATAAGACACATTATTTCTACGTGCTCATTAAGCATTCAGCAAGGTAAACCATATTCTGGATTATAACACAAACTTTAACAACAGAATAAAATGAATGAATAAATGAGTAAGAAAAATTGTGGTATATTCATCCTTTGGTGTAAAACATGGTAACCAAAAAAAAATAAATTACTTCTGTGTGCAACAACATAGATAAAATCTCACAGACATTATGTTGACTACATGAAGTCAAACACAATATACTTCATACAGTATTATTCCAGTTATGTAAAGTCAAGAATGGGCGAATCTTATCTACGGCAATAATACAAAACTCTGGTTACTCCCAGGATGAATATCAACTGGGAAAAGGGCAGAAGGGGACCTTGTGTGCCTGAAAATTTTCCTAACTTGATCTCAGAGGAAGTTATAGGAATATGCATCCAGATGTAAAAATTCATGGTGTTGTACATTTAAGATCTGTATACATTATACACTATTATATGTGTGTATGCATGTTGTTGTTGTTAGATGCCATCGAGTCCATTCTGACTCATAGCGACCTTCTGTACCACAGAGTGAGACAGTGCCCGGTCTTGTGCCATCCTTACTAACGTTGTAATGCTTGAGCCCATTGCTGCAGTCACTGTGTCAATCCATCTCATTGCAGATCTTCCTCTTTTCCAATGACCGTGTACTTTACCAAGCATAATGTCCTTCTCCAGGAACTGATCCCTCCTGATAACACGTCCAAAGCATGTGAGACACAGTCTCACCATCCTTGCTTCTAAGGAGGATTCTGGCTGTACTTCTTCCGAAACAAACTTGTTCATTCTTTTGGCAGTCCATGGCCTATTCAATATTCTTCACCAACACCACAATTGAAAGGCATCAATTCTTCTTTGGTCTTCCTTATTCACTGTCCAGCTTTCACATGCCTATGACGCAATTGCAAATACCATGGCTTGGGTCAGGAGCACCTTAGTCTTCAAGGTGACATCTTTGCTTTGCAACACTTTGAAGAGGTCCTTGGCAGCAGATTTGCCCAATGCAATGTGTCTTTTGATTTTTCTTTTTTTCTTCTCAACAAAGAGAAGCTTATTTTTTTCTCAGTAAAGTAGGCTAGAAGTCCAAATTCAAGGCGTCAGCTCCAGGGGAAGGATTTCTCTCTCTGTTGGCCCTGGAAGAACGTCCTTGTCCCCAATCTTCCCCTGGTTGAGGAGCTTCTCAGGCACAGGGACCCGGGTCCAGAGGACACGCTCTGCTCCTGGTGTGGCTTTCTTGGTGGTATAAGGTCCTCAACTCTCTGCTTGCTTCCCTTTCCTTTTACATCTTCAGAGATAAAATGTGGTACCAGCCAAACCCCAGGGAAACTCCCTTTATATTGGATCAGGGATATGACCTTGGTGAGGGTGGTGTTGCAATCCCACCCTAATCCTTTTAACATAAAATTACAGTCACAAAACGGAGGAAAACCACAGAATACTGGGAATCATGGCCTAACCAAGCTGATACACACCTTTTTGCGGGTACATAATTCAGTCCATGACAGTACCCTAACAACAAAACAACATTTCCGTAGTTACTTGTGACAACAAAAACCTTTTCCTAAGCCCAGCTTACATGTATCAGTATACCTACAAGATTAAACTTTATGCTAATTTACTTTTTTAATGTCATCCTCTTTTAAAATTTTTATCCTGCTTTAAAGTGAAAGTTTACGTATCAAGTCAGTCTCTCATACTAAAATTTATATACACCATGCTATATACTCCTAGTTGCTCTGCCCCTACTGAGACAGCACACTCCTTCTCTTCACTCTCTATTTTTGTGTCCATCCGGCCAGCTTCTGACCCCCTCTGCCCTTTCATCTCCCATCCAGACAGGAGCTGCCCACATAGTCTCTTGTATCTGCTTGATCCAAGGAGCTCACTCTTCAGCAGTATCATTTTCTATCTCATAGTCCAGACTAATCCCTGTCTGAAGAGTTGGCTTTGGGAACAGTTCCTGTCTTGGGCCAACAGCAGGTCTGGGGACCATGACCTCTGGGGTCCTTCTAATCTCAGTCAGACCATTAAGCCTGGTCTTTTTAGGAGAATTTGAGGTCTGCATCCCGCTGCTCTCCTGCTCCCTCAGGGATTCTCTGTAGTGTTCCCTGTCAGCAGTAATTGGTTGTAGCTGGACAACATCTAGTTCTTCTGTCTCAGGCTGATGTAGTCTCTGATTTATGTGGCCCTTTCTGTCTCTTGGGCTCGTAATTACCTTGTATCCTTGGTGTTCTTCATTCTCCTTTGGTCCAGGTGGGTTGAGACCAATTGATGCATCTTAGATGGCCGCTTGCTAGCGTTTAAGACTTCATCTGGGTGTCTTTGGTGTTTTTCATTCTCCTTTGCTCCAGCTGGTTTGAGACCAATTGATGCGTCTTAGATGGCTGCTTGTAAGACCCCAGATGAGGTAATTTTTTTCCTTCTATTTTTTATATAACTCATCCCATTGCCTTCTTGCCTGCATGGTTTCTGCCGAGTAGTGTGAGCTTATTCATATTGACTCTCCTTTGTAGGTGACTTTTCATTTATCCCTAGCTGCTGTTAAAATTCTCTCTTTATGTTTGGTTTTGGCAAGTTTGATTATAATATGTCTTGGTGACTTTCTTTTAAAATCTATCTTATGTGGAGTTCGATGAGCATCTTGGATAGATATCTTCTCATCTTTCACGATATCAGGAAGCTTTCTGCCAAAAAATCTTCAACGGTTCTCATTGTATTTTCTGTTACCCCTCCCTGTTCCACTAGTCCAATAACTCCTAGGTTATTTGTTTTGATAGAGTCCCACATAATTCTTAGGGTTTCTTCATTTTTTTTAATTCTTTTATCTAATTTTTCTTCAAGTTTATTAGTGCCAAGTGTTTCATCTTCAGTCTCACTAATTCTGCCTTCCACTTCCTCAATTCTGCTCCTCTGACTTTCTATTGCATTGTCTAATTCTGTAACTTTACTGTTAATCCTCTGAATTTCTGGGTGCTGTCACTCTATGGATTGTTGCAGCTTATTAAATTTTTCATTATGTTCTTGAATAACCTTTTTAATTTCTTCAACTGCTTTATCTGTGTGTTCCTTGGCTTTTTCTGCATATTGCCTGATCTCGTTCCTGATGTCTTGAAGAGTTCTGCATATTAATCTTTTGTATTCTGCATCCAGGAATTCCAGGAAGGTGTCTTCATCCAGAATATCCATTGATTCTTTGTTTTGAGAGCTTGTTGAAGCAATCATGGTGTGCTTCTTTACGTGATTGGATATTGACTGTTGTCTCCAAGCCATGTATAAGTTATTGTATTAGTTTATTTTATGTTTGCTTACTGTATCCTAGCTTCTTGCTTTGTTTTGTTTTGATATGCCCAAATAGGTTGCTTGAGTGAGCTAGCTTGATTATTTTCACCTTTGAAGCTCTACTGTCAACAGATGGCTAAAGCTGTTATCAGGTATAGGAGTCTAGGAGTCCATTCACTTTTCTTGTATGTATTCACCTCAGGGAAACCCTGGTGGCATAGTGGTTAAGTGCTATGGCTGCGAACCAAAGGGTCGGCAGTTCGAATCTGCCAGGCGCTTCTTAGAAACTCTGTGGGGCAGTTCTACTCTGTCCTATAGGGTCACTATGAGTCGGAACCGACTCGATGGCACTGGGTTTGTTTTTTTTTTTAATTCACCTCAGGTGTCCCAGTAGTTGGTCATCAAGTGTGTGGTACAGGCTCTGTCCTACAGTCTTAGAGGGGCAGGAGTGATTGGTGTAGGTACAGGTATCTGGTTGCAGCAGGGGGTCATGCTGTGAACAAGGCAGGGGGCTGACAACCATCCCGAGTGTCTGTGAGGAAAGCATGTCCCTGTTCCCTAGAGCACAGTAGTGGGTGGGTTCTGCAGATGGACCATAGGCACCCAGTGTTTTTGGTTGTAAGGATGGGGAGGTACCAGTTATCCTTGGAACCCCGTCATGTGTGGCTGGAGCCACCAGTTCTTAAGGCCTCTGATGTAGGTAGGTGAGGACGCTGTTCAATAGGCAAAGCGATGTCAAACATCAAACACCCACCTCTGCAACGCACAGCTGAAACAGTTGCCGTCTGCCAAAAAGGTCTTATTCTCCTGAAATAGGTCCACACAGGTCTATGCAGGGGAAAGCGTATTCAAAGTCCACGGACCATTTATACCTAGACAGCAGCTGCTTCTGTCCTGAGCACCGCAGGTTAGTGGAGCTGGCAGATTATCTTTTCCCCCAGTTGTGAAATTATTCCTTCTGCATGGCCAGCAAAATGGCTCAGGGCACTCAGCAGGACCTGTCTCAGGCCCAGGGAAATCGAAAGCCACTGAAGCTGGCTTGGGGGCTGGGGGCACAGTAAAATATAAGCAAGTACTTAGCTTTTGCCGAGAGCACCGTTCTACCCTGGTTCTGGAGGTGTGAGTAGGCTGTGTGGCTGACAGTCTCTCCCTGAGGAAACTGCGGCTGAACGTTACCACCAGCCCGCTGCACTCACTCCTGGGAATGATGCCTGAGGTTTCCTGGAGATTCAGGTCCAGCAACTCCTCTCTGCTTCTGAACCATCTCTCCCTCCCCCTACCGCTCAGTCCATTTTCTAAATTTCCCTTTGATGTTCGGGGCTCCTATCTTGTCATAAATATAATCATTTCACTTGTTTTTTCAGGTCTTTGTTGTAAGAGGTATCACTGGAAGCATCTGATTACTCCGCCATCTTGGCCTCGCCTCATCCTTTGATTTCTTGACTGCTGCTTCCATGGGTGTTTATTGTGGATCCAAGTAAAGTGAAATCCTTGACAACTTCAATCTTTTCTCTGTTTATCATGATATTGCTTATTGGTCCAGTTCTAAGGATTTTTGTTTTCTCTATGCTGAGGTATAATCCATAGTGAAGGCTGTGGTCTTTGATCTTCATCAGTAAGTGCTTCAAGTCCTCTTCATTTTCAGCAAGCAAAGTTGTGTCATCTGCATAACACAGGTTGTTAATGAGACTTCCTCCAATCCTGATGCCCTGTTCTTCTTCATATAGTCCAGCTTCTAGGGTTATTTGCTCAGCATGCAGATTGAATAGGTATGGTGAAAGGATACAACCCTGATGCACAACTTTCCTGACTTTAAACCATGCAGTTTCCCTTTGTTTTGTCTGAAAAATTGCCTCTTGATCTATGTACAGTTTCCTGATGAGCACAAGGAAGTGTTCTGGAATTCCCATTCTTTACAATGTTGTCCACAATTTGTCATGATCCACAGAGTCGAATGCATTTGCATAGTCAATAAAACATAGGTAAACATCCTTCTGGTATTCTCTGATTTCAGCCAGGATCCATCTGACATCAGCAATGATATCCCTGGTTCCACATCCTCTTCCAAATCCGCCCTGAATTTCTGGCAGTTCCCTGGTGATACACTGCTGCAGCTACTTTTGAATGATCTTCAGCAAAATTTTGCTAGTGTGGGATATTAGTGATATTGCTTGATAATTTCTACATTTGGTTGGATCACTTTTCTTGGGAATATGCATAAATATGGATCTCTTCCAGTTGGTTCACCAGGTAGCTCTCTTCCAAATTTTTTGGCATACACGAGTGAACACTTTCAGCGCTGCATCCATTTGTTGAAACATCTCAACTGGTATTCTGTCGATTCCCAGAGCCTTGTTTTTTGCCAATGCGTTCAGCATAGCTTGGACTTCTTTCTTGAGTACCATCAGTTCTTGATCATATGCTACCAGTTGAAATGGTTAGATGTCAACTAATTCTTTTTGGCATAATGACTCTGTGTATTCCTTCCATCTTCTTTTGATGGCTCCTGCGTTGTTTAATATTTTCTCCATAGAATCCTTTGCTATTGCAACTAGAGTCTTGAATTATTACTTCAGTTCTTTCAGCTTGAGAAACACCGAGCGTGTTCTTCCCTTTTGTTTTTCTATCTCCAGCTTTTTTGCACATGTCATTATAATACTTTGTCTTCTTGAGCCGCCCTTTGAAATCTTCTGTTCAGTTCTTTTACTTCATCAATTCTTCCTTTTGCTTTAGCTGCTCAATGTTCAAGAGCAAGCTTCAGAGTCTCCTCTGACATCCATCTTGGTATTTTCTTTCTTTCCTGTCTTTTCAATGACCTCTTGCATTCTTCATGTATGATGTCCTTAATGTCATTCCACAATTTGACTGGTCTTCAGTCATTAGTGTTCAATGCATCAAATCTATTATTGCGATGATGTCTAAATTCAGGTGGGACATAAACAAGGTCATATTTTGGCTCTAATGGAGTTGCTTTGATTTTCTTCTGTTTCAACTTAAACTTGCATATGAGCAATTGATGGTCTGTTTTGTGTTCGGCCCCTGGCCTTGTTCTGACTGATGATATTGAGCTTTTCCATTGTCTCTTTCCACAGATGTAGTCGATTTGATTCCTGTGTGTTCCATCTGGCAAGGTCCATGTGTATAGTCACTGTTTATGTTGGTGAAAGAAGGTATTTGCAATGAAGAAGTCGTTGGTCATGCAAAATTCTATCATTCGACCTCCGGCATTGTTTCTATCACCAAGGCCATATTTTGCAACTACTGATCCTTCTTCTTTGTTTCCAATGATCACATTCCAATCACCAGTAATTATCAATGCATCCTAATTGTATGTTCAATCAATTTCAGACTGCAGCAGCTGATAAAAATCTTCAATTTCTCATCTTTGGCCTTAGTGGTTGGTGCGTAAATTTGAATAATAATATTAACTGCTCTTCCTTGTAGGCGTATGGATATTATCCTATCACTGAGAGTGCTGTACCTCAGGATAGATCTTGAAACGTTCTTTTTGACAACGAATGCATCACCATTCCTCTTCAAGTTGTCATTCCCGGCATAGTAGACTTTATGATTATCCGATTCAAAATGGCCAATACCAGTGCATTTCAGCTCACCAATGCCTAGGATATCGATGTTTATGAGTTCCATTTCATTTTTGGCAATTTCCAGTTTTCCTAGATTCATACTTCATACATTCCAGGTTCCGATTATTAATGGATGTTTGGAGCTGTATCTTCTGATTTTGAATTGTGCCACATCAGCAAATGAAGGTCACAAAAGCTTTATTCCATCCACGTCATTAAGATCGACTCTACTTTGAGGAGGCAGTTTTTCCCCAGCTGTCTTTTGAGTGCCTTCCAACCTGGGGGACTCATCTTCCAGCACTATATCAGTGTTCCGCTGCTATTCATAAGGTTTTTACTGGCTAATTCTTTTCATAAGTAGACAGACACATCCTTCTTCTTAGTCTGTCTTAGTCTGGGAGCTCAACTGTCCTCCATGGGTGACCCTGCTGATATCTGAATACCAGTGCCATAGCTTCCAGCATCACAGCAACATGCATGCCCCCAAAGTATGAGGAACTGACAGGCATGTGGGGGTGTGTGTATATATAGTATGAGAAAAAAGTAAAAAAAAAAATCTATAATTGTCATTTTCAAAGGTCCTTAAAGAAAAAAAAAACTTTTTTTTCACCTTTTACCTACTGGCCCTCAGAACGACTGGTACCTTCCTGTCTCTCACCCTGCAAAATTCCTCTCTCCAGTGTCCTTAACGCTTGGAGGCAGCAGACTGCGTAGCACAGTCTGTACCCTGCTCCTAGAGAAATATACCTGATACGCAAGAGATGACTAAGACTGAAAAAGAAGCCAGACTAGAGACGTCAACAATTCTAGAGATGGGGAGATACTTACGAGGAGTGTAGCAGAGAAATTTCCAGTAAACCTTCTGACCAGAGTAAAATGTCTAAAAGCTGAAATTCTTTGTGTCTATTACTTTTTTTTTTTACTTTTAACAGGAGAATCAAGTTACAGCTTTTCTTTGCAAAGCCCTGTCTTACGCCCATTATTTACTCAGCTGTATCAACGGAGTTAGCTCAGAATTTTCACAACTGTGTGTCATTGAGCTCCCTGAGTTAGCTACCCCGGGAATCAAGGAAAAATATAGTTTACCTCTTCTCTGTGATTGACTCAGGAAAAAACAAAACAAAAGGAAAAACGAGCTCATAATGTTTGATTTTTTTTTTTTTTAAGCTAATGCTCTACATCCATGCTTGGAACGCTTTAATTTCCTAGCTGTTTTTCAGTAGAGACAGTTCAGACTTCTTGACAAATACCTGCCATTTCTCCCCCTAATCGTTACTAACTGAGGAAGCTTTCTATCTCTGCTGAAAGGTCAGAATGTAAAAGAAATATACTCTAAGGAAAGGAATCTTTACACAGGTGTCTTGTGTTTAAAGTGGGCCAAAGGATATTTCTTTATGACAACTAAAACAAACCAAACCCATTGCCATGGAGTTGATTCCAACTCATAGCAACCCTATAAGGATAGAGCAGAACTGCCCCATACAGTTTCCAAGGAGCGCCTGGTGGATTCGAACTGCCGACCCTTTGGTTAGCAGCCGTAGCAGTCAACCACTATGCCACCAGGGTTTCCCCTTTATGACAAGGATGTAATAAAAGTTGTTTTTAAAAGACCATGGAGTTAGTCTTATCTAAAACTTTCCCAGGCTATTAAAAGGATTTTGTTTTAACGAGCTATTTCTGGGAAATAAGACCTTGGTAACCAAGTGGTTCTCATTACCTTCTGAGACATCTAGTTAGGACTGTTTTATTTCAAACTGTGATGTTTTTATGACCCCTCCTGAGGGATATGCAATGTAAGCACTCGTGACAGTGAGGAAGACCCCTGTAATTAATTCCTGAAAGCCAACACCGTAAGCCTTCCCCTGTACCCAATTACCCAGTAGAAGTTCATTCCCACCTACTGATCCACCCTTCTTGTGACCTCCACCAAAGACGAACCAAATGATTGCATTATAATTTCTTTGTTTCTTGGACTGTATCTGTTCCCTGTTAGAAGTTCTCTCGCCGGAATCACCAGTTTACATTTACGTGAGTTGCTGTCTCCGGATGTATTTTTTATTTTACGGAATAAATCATTTTAAGCTTATTTCAAAGGCTGAGTGGATTTTTCCTTTACAACAAAAGCAAAGAAACTATTTCTCTAAAGAACCACCAAGCCAACCAAGCCAAACACATTGCCGTGGAGTTGATGCCGACTCACAGCGACCCTATAGGACAGAGTAGAACTGCCCCACAGGGTTTCCAAGGAGCGGCTGGTGGATTTGAACTGACGACCTTTTGGTTAGCAGGCGAGCTCTTAACCACTGCGCCACCAGGGCGGCTCCCTAAAGAACATTGCACACTTTTTTCTAAGGGCCAGATATGCAAATACCAGCTTTCCGTGCCCCCCTAGTGTATATCTGATTACTGAAATCCGCGTTTCAGTTCAAATACATATTCAAGAAAACGTAGTCTTTTCTGTATAGAGGAAGTAACAGCCGTGCTCCGATCCCAAGTTCGAGGGGGAACCACTGAGCCCCACGGTCACGAGTTAGGGCCCTCTTGGTTCGCGCACGGAACGCCCTCCCTGAGGCACCGCGCGTCCCCGAAACCGGAAGTGGGGGGTGCTTTCTGCGCGCTCGCTGCCGCTTTGTCGCCGCCGCCGCTTCCTGCGCGACCCCGGGCCCGCGGGCGCCGCTGCTTTCCGGAGGCCGAGGCGGTGGGGACCCGCGTCTCTCGCCGCCTTCCCAGGTGAGAGCGTGGGCATCGTCGCCGCGCGCAGGTGAGCTTCTCGGATCAGCGGCGGCGGCGTCCCCGGGGGGCTGTGAGGAGCGGGGCTCGTCGGCCTGAGTCTAGATGCTCCGCTCCCCGCGCTCCCCGGGCTTCTCTGTTCTCGTCGTGACCGTGCGGCCTCCGCCGGGCTCCTCGGCCTCCTGGGCCGGCGCCCAGACACGCGCGGCCGCAGACGGACGGACAGACAGACAGAGACACAGAGGGACAGACAGACAGACAGGGACACACAGAGAGACACAGACGGACAGACAGACAGGGACACACAGAGAGACACAGACGGACAGACAGACAGGGACACACAGAGAGACACAGACGGACAGACAGACACAGACACGCGCGGCCGCAGACGGACGGACAGACAGACAGGGACACACAGAGAGACACAGAGGGACAGACAGACAGACAGGGACACACAGAGAGACACAGACGGACAGACAGACAGGGACACACAGAGAGACACAGACGGACAGACAGACAGACACGCGCGGCCGCAGATGGACGGACAGACAGACAGAGACACAGACGGACAGACAGACAGACAGGGACACACAGAGAGACACAGACGGACAGACAGACACAGACACGCGCGGCCGCAGACGGACGGACAGACAGACAGAGACACAGAGGGACAGACAGACACAGACACATAGACACGCGCGGCTGCAGACGGACAGACAGAGAGACAGAGAGAGACACAGACGGACAGACACAGACACGCGCGGCCGCAGAGGGACACACAGAGAGACACAGACACAGACATGCCCACAGACGCGCGGCCGCAGACGGACAGACAGACACAGACACACACACATCCACAGACAGACAGACACACAGAGACACACAGACAGACACGCACCCACAGACAGACACACACGGCCACAGATGGAGAGACAGACACACAGACACGCCCACAAACACAGACACACCCACAGGCAGACTGATGAACAGACACACAAGCGCCCACAGGCAGACACACAGACACAGACAGACACGCCCACAGACAGACACACAGACACGCCCACAGGCAGACAGACAGACACAGACACACGCCTACAGGCAGACACACAGAGAGACACAGACAGACACGTGCGGCCACAGACACAGACACACACGCCCAGAGACAGACACACAGACACACACACCACAGACAGACAGGCACGCAGACATACATGCCCACAGACGCACAGACACACACACGGACACAGACATATAGACACACCCGCCCGCAGATAGACACACAGACAGATGCGCCCAAAGATGCACAGACACACAGACACAGACACACACACCACAGACAGGCACACAGACACACATGCCCACAGATGCACAGACACACACACGGACACAGACAGACACACAGACGCATGTGCCCAAAGATGCACAGACATAGACACACACGCACACAGACTAAAGTTGTGACCCGAAGCAGGTCCTGCCCTGTGCTGCTGCTTGTCAATGAAATCACACCCAGGTGAGGAGGGAGGAAGGGGGAAGAAGAGCAGTTATCACGAGGAGCGAGAACGCTCTATACCGCCCTTCACAAGGAAGTACGTGCAAAGACCATGGTCTACGTAGGTCATCATGGCGCAGGGGCACAGTTAGACAAAGTGCATTTTTCCCCTTAGTACAAAAAATGGTGGATAAGTCCCTCCCTGGGCAGAGATTTTAATGTTCAATTAGGTTACTTTAGGACACTTTTGAGGCTAGTAAACTGATTTTGACTGGTTTTGGTTTATTTAAGGCAGTAGTTGGGTTACAGGCAGTGCTCAGAGTCTCGATGATAACGGACAGGAGGAACAGGTCTTGCTTGATGGTGGCAGAGCAGCTGCAGCTGCTGGCTGTCAGTCCCTCCTTTTTGGGGATATGGTGATAAGGCGTATTCCTTTGGTCGTTGAGAAAAAACAAACAAATCCATTGCCGTCCGGTCGATTCTGACTCATAACGACCCTATAGGACAGAGTGAAACTGCCCCATAGGGTTTCCAAGGAGCAGCTGGTGGATTAGAACTGCTGACCTTTTGGTTAGCAACCAAAAGCTTAACCACTGTGGCACCAGGAGTGTGGAGAGCACTATCTAAATTGGGCAGCGCCTTCTCCATGTAGGGGATTGTATTGAACATAAGCTTCTATGCTTGGTTTTTTTAAGCTGTAGGGAGATAGACAAAAACAAAAGTATAGACCAGCAGACAGAAATTCCTGTTACTATTAAAGAAAATAAAAATAGTAAACAAATGCTTTAGGTAACCAGGTGAGCCAGTCAAAGATATTTGACCTATCTTGGTTAGGAACAGAAAGCCAGGTAGCTTTCTGACATGTTGACAAATCCAACCTTTGGTCATGCTGGTTGCCCTTCCTACTAATTGGGCTGTTTTGACAAAAGCATTACTCTGCCAGGCTTGGGTAGGAACAACAACAACAAAAAAAAACGAAAAGGACTTCATAGCTTTTTGAACAGAAATTTTAGGTCCTTTGAGGCTATCATTGGTGAATTGAGGCCTGGAGCAGGCACAATCTTTAGCCAGGTGTGGTGAATCCAACGCTTGAGTCCTTTTAGTTTGCCGGCCAAATGGGTGATGAGAAGTACCTGCAAAGGTCCTTTCCACTTGGGCTGCAGTGACTCACCTTTCCAGGCCTGCAGCAAGACCAAATCTCCAGGTTGAAATGGGTGGACCATCCCCTCAGGAGGGTGTACTTGTCTGGCAAGGGTCTGTCTGTGGAGAGAATAAAGGACAGCAAAGAACGCAAATACTCTTGTACAGCTTTTAACACCTAATACAGTTAGTTACATGGTCGCCATTTGTCAGCTCATGATTTTTCAGGAGGGGCTTCCTGTAGACTAGCTCAAAACGGCTTAATTTGAACTCGCTTATGGGAGCTGCCCTAACCCTAAGCTGGGCTGTAGGGAGAGCCTGTACGCATGTTAATTTTGCTTCCTTGACACACCTTTGATACATGTCTTTTAAGTGTCTGGTTCAGTTTTTTATCTTTTCCCTTGGCTGTGGTCTCCAGGCTGCATTTAGTTGCCAGTCCCCCAATTTTTGGGTTAGCTATTCCTTGATTCTCATACATGAACAGTTCAAAGGGTTTTGCTACATTGGGGAGCCCCAGGGTTGGGGCCGATATGAGTTTTCTTTAATTGTCTGTTGTTCATTAGTGCAAATAAAAAGATCTGAACCTTTCTCTTCAGTTGTTCTATGTAAAGGTTTGGCCCTTAGTCCAAAGCTAGGAATCCAGATTCTGCAAAAACCTGCCATTCTCAGGAATCCTTGGGGGAAACTGGAATAAGGTTGGCCCCCGGTCCCCCTCAGTCTGGCTCTTCCCCTTGTAGCCTAACCTTTTCAGGTTCCTTTGGGGCCCTCTGTCTCTTGGGGGCATTCACTTCCCTGATGTCTTTCCTGTTTACACCACGCGCACTGGTTTTTCCCTAGCTTAGCCTGGATCCCAGAGCCCGGGGAAAAGTTCCCTGATGTCCAGGGGTGGAAGCCGCCTTTTGGCAGGAAGGCTGCTGCAAGCATAGCTACTAGCTGCTTGATGTGCTGGTTCCCCTTTCTCTCTTGGACTTGTTCTTGGTTAGAATAGGCATTGAAGGCTGTTTCTCCCACCTGAAATTCCCATCCCCACACTGCCTTCTACTTTCTGTAATTTCTTTTTTATGTTGGGGGCACTTTGCCCTATGAACATTATATTCACCATATGAGTGTTTTCAGGCGCCTCAGGATCTAAATCAGTAAATTGTCTGAAAACCATGAAAATTCGTTCAAGGAAGCCAGAGAGGTCTTCCTCCAGTTTTTATTTGACTTCATACGCTTTGTTTGAATTCTTTTGTTTGGGTGCCCCATTTTTGAGCCCAGTGAGCAAGCAGTCACAGTACTGACTTAATCTGGCTCAGCTGGCCTGGGTGTGTGTGGCCCACCCCGGTTCAGTGGGCAGTGTTGCCAAATCTACCGGGGCGGGTGGAGGGGGGGAAGGTGGTGACCGTCAGCATTGTGCTGGTGGGGCCTGTCTCCTTCTTCCCTGGCTTTTTCAAAACCCATTCTCCTCTCTTTAGGAGTGAGTAAACTACCACATAAGGCTTGACGGCCTGCGCGGTTTGGGTAGAGGGTTTTAAAAATAGAAGCAAAAGGACCATTCATTCACTTAGGATCCTTTCAGTATGTTCTTAGATTATTTTTCCAATTTAATGAGTCAGAAGTCGTGAATATACCCCGACCATGACCAGAACTCCCGCTGCCCCATCCTCACCCGCACCTCGAGCCGGGATTTTCCTTAATGGGTGTAGCCTTGTTGAGTGTTCTGGGGCCCCTGGACCAAATCAGGTGCCACATCGAGTGTGTGCCAGGGAAAGCATCTCGGCGCCGGAGGCCTCAGGGGCTGATGAAGGGATAAAGGGGAAGTCTGTGACCTTCGGTTAAAACCTGATTCTCTTCTGGGGGACTAGATAAAACTGGTTTTAACCTTGGTTTGAGCCATGATTTTACATTGTTCCACAAGCTCTTATTTTGTCACAATGACATAAAAACCTTAACATGTATTTTCACATCTCAGTTTTCTTCCCTAGTACAGAACAAATCTAGCTACAGTATGGTGTTAGGATTTGAGGATCCATTCTCAGGCCAGTGTTCACCGTCCCCGAGTTTGTACTGGGGACACGGTGTTACAAAAAAAATTCACTGTAGACTTTTTCATTGGGTCATATCCAAAATAAAACCAGTTCTTCAAAATACATCCTAATGGAGTACATTCAGAATGCTTGAATTATTTCCTATGGTACCAGAATCTAAAACTACAGACACCTATTTAAAATGAAAGTAGTTGACCCGACCTTCCCTGACTAAGCATTACCAGAGTCTGTAGTCTGTCTTCTTTCTACAAATAGGACTTATTTCTATACTTACCAAGGGAGTCTTTTCCCTCTTCCTGGGACACCTGACACCGTTCTCTCTCCTTACGTAGTCCACCACTGAGGAGTCCGAGGTCAGCTCCAGCCTCAAGAGCCAAAACGAGCCTCCACCAAAGAAAGGTTACTGGTGTACACTGGGAGAAGCAGTCAGTTCTTGTCAGCTGGAGGTGGTCTCAGGAGCCGAGCAACGCTGGTCCCATCTGAGGTCACCAGAATTTGTTATCTGAAGCAGGTCCTGCCCAGTGTGGCTTCTCCTCCATAAGGACACTGAGATGAGGAAGGAGGAAGAGTGTTTATTGTAGGCACACAGAGAAGGAGCAAGGAGGTGGAGACCTCAAATCAAGCTCCCTGAACAAAGGGAGGCAGAACCTTTTATACCATCGTTCCTTCACAAGGAAGTACATACAAATGTCATGGACTACGTAGGTTATCATGGTGTGCAGGCGCAGTAAGATAAATTACATTTTTTTTCCCCTTAGTAAGTACAGAAAATGGCAGATACGTCCTGCCCTGGGTAGAGATTTTAATATTCATTTAGGTCTTAATGACTTAGGTTACTTTAGGACACTTCTGAAGCTAGTAAACTGATTTTGACTGATTTCAGGCAGAAGCTGAGTTGCAGGCAATTCTTAGGATCTTGATGATAATGGACGGAGGAGCAGGTCTTGCGTGCTAGTGGCCGAGCAGCTGCTGGCTGCCCTGCTCGCAATCACAGTCACATTGAGCTCCTCCTCAGGCCTCAGTCACCCTGGCCTGTATGTATTTTTACCGTTTATTGAGCTATTTCAGAAGCGCTGGGCACTGTGCTAAGTACTTTATCTCCTGCACATATTTTATCCTCCAAACAACACCATGAGTTAGGGAGTATTTGCAGCATTTTACTGAAGTAAGAATCTTGGTTAAATTAGATAGCTTGTTAATGGACAAATATCCAGTAAGTGGTAGTGTCCAAACTCAAATTCAGATTTGTTCTTATTTCAAGGGGCATATTCTTTTTTTTTTTATTGTGCTTTAAGTGAAAGTTTACAAATCAAGTCAGTTTCTCATACAAAAATCTGTATACACCTTGCTCTGTGCTCCTAGTTGCTCTCCCCCTAATGAGGCAGCACACCCCTTCTCTCTGCCCTGTATTCCCCATGTCCATTCAGCCAGCTTCTGTCCCTCTCTGCCTTCTCATCTGCCCTCCAGACAGAAGCTGCCCACATAGTCTCATGTGTCTACTTGATCCAAGAAGCTCACTCCTCACCAGTATCATTTTTTGTCCCATAGTCCAGTCCAATCCCTTTCTGAAGAGTTGGCTTTGGGAATAGTTCCAGTCGTGGGCCAACAGAAGGTCTGGGGACCATGACCTCTGGGATCATTCTAGTCTCAGTCAGACCGTTAAGTCTGGTCTTTTTAGGAGAATTTGAGGTCTGCATCCCACTGCTCTCCTGCTCCCTCAGGGGTTCTCTGTTGTGTTCCCTGTCAGGGCAGTCATCAGTTGTAGCCGGGCACCATCTAGTTCTTCCGGTCTCAGGCTGATGTAATCTCTGATTTATATGGCCCTTTCTGTTTCTTGGGCTCCTAATGACCTTGTGGTTTCAGTGTTCTTCATTTTCCGTTGCTCCAGGTGGGTTGAGACCGATTGATGCATCTTAGATGGCCACTTGCTAGTGTTTAAGACTCCAGATGGCACTCACCAAAGTGGGGTGCAGAATGTTTTCTTAATAGATTTTATTATGCCAATTCAACTAGATGTCCCCTGATACCATGGTCCCCAGGCCCCCACAAGTGGTATATTCTTGACCACAATTTCCTGCCTAACATGGCTCCTCTTTGTTTTCTGTGCTTCATCAAGCAGGATTTTTGTGGATTATTGCTGATTGTACAGAAATGAAGATTCTGGTGAGGAATATATCCCCCCTCCTTTAGTGGTTATAGGTATTTAAGACACGAAGAATAAAGAAACTTGAGTTGGAACTAGTACATACATTTAGGATCATAGAAAAATCCAAACCCATTACCATCGACTGGATTTCAACTCATAGTGACCCAATAAGACAGAGTAGAACTGCCACATAGGGTTTCCAGGGTGCAGCTGGTGAATTCGATCAGCAGACCTTTTGGTTAGCAGCCGAACGCTTAACCACTACACCCCCAGGGCTCTTTTTAGGACCATATTTATCCCAATTTCAGAGGAAAGTATTTAGTAAGAGAGATGTTTCAAGGAATTTCTTTGGCTCTAAGGCAGACAAATTCATCATGATTATGTGAGAAACAATGAGGCCAATCCTAGTTGGTCTGCTATAAGATGCGATGTTGCTGAGCAAGCTTAATATAGGAGATGAAGGATTTATAGAGGTCGCATATTCCCAATGTCAGAACAGCGCATATAAGGAATGAGGGCAAAGTGGGAGACAGGTAATGAAAGTAAAAAATACTTCAGTGGATCCTAGAGGGTCAGCCACGCTACCAAAGCCAGAACTCGTTGCCATGGAGTCCATTCCCACTCACAGTGAAGTACCTATCTTTCCTGATAATTATTTTACAAAGTGAGAGAGTCAAGTAGAGAGTGTATTGAAGTCTCCTACTATTACTGTGGAACTGTCAGTTTCCCTTTTCAGTGCTGTCAGAGTTTGTTTTATGTATTTTGGAACACTGTTGCTGGGTGCATAGATATTTATTGTGGTCATGTCATCAGGGTGGATTGTCCCTTTAATCATTATATAATGTCACTGCTTGTCTTTTATGGTGGATTTTGTCTTAAAGTCTATTTTATCTGAGATTAGCATTGCCACTCCTCTTTTTTGGTTGCTGTTTGCTTAGTATATTTTTTCCATCCTTTGATTTTTAGTATATTTATGCCATTGTCTAAGGTGTGTCCCTTGTAGACAGCATATTGATGGGTCATGTTTTTTTATCCGTTCTGTCACTCTCTGTCTCTTTATGGGTGCATTTAAGCCATTTACATTCCGTGTGGTTATTGATTAGGTGTGAGTTTATTGGTGTCATCTTGTAGTAGTTTTTTTTTTTTTTTTTTTGTAGCGCTGACGTTTTCTTTGTTACTCTTGCCCCATTTACTTATATTGGATATACCATGGTCTGCCAAAACAACGGACAAACCTGTCTTGGAAGAAGCACAAATAGAATGCTCCTTAGAGGCAAGGATGGCAAGACTGTGTTTCACATGATTTGGACATGTTATCAGGAGGGATCAGTCCCTAGAGAAGGACATCATGCTTGGTAAGATAGAGGGTCACCGAAAAAGAGAAGTACCCTCAGTGAGATGGATTAACATAGTGGCTGCAACAGTGGGCTCAAATATAGCAACAGTTGTGAGGATGGCACAGGACTGGGCAGTGTTTCGTTCTGTTGTGCATAGGGTCGCTATGAGTCTGAACCGACTCGACGGCACCTAACAACAACAACTTACTCTCCTGTGCCAAGTTCCTTTTGTTTGTGAAATTTCTTTTGTGTGTTTTTTTTGTTGTTGTTGTTACTGTAGATTTTGTGTTTACTGAGACTATGTTTTTCTTCTTTATTTGGATGAGTAGTTTTGTTAATTTGCTTTGTGGTTACCTTAAAATTTACCCTTATGTTCCTAAATTTGAACCAGTCTTTTATTATCTCATATCGCCTTGACTTCTCCATTTGAAAGTTCTATACCTACACCGTGTATTCCTCCTTTTATTATTCTGCCATTGTTGTCATTTATAGATTGAGGTCTCTAGTTCCCTGTTTTGCTAATACCTTATCCCTTCGTTTAAGGTTCAGGGTTCCAGGATTGACGTTTGTATCTGTTTTACTTGGTTTTTGAGTCTTTGTTGCAGCGGGATGGCTTAGTGCATCTGACTAGTCTGCCATCTTGGTTCCGCCTCTTCTCTGGGCTCTTTGAAGGCCAGTGGACAGTCCCTGACAGGCATTAATCAGTTCCTGTGCTGTAAACAGATTTTGGAAATGACAACCATGATTGAATGATGCCCGGCAGGAGCTTGTTATGAACAAGTTAAGGAACTCTGTGAGGAGACCTAGACAGAGATAGGTTGCGAATTAGGAAAATAGTATAGTGATATAATGTAGATGGCTCAAGGGCATCCATTGATAGAGTGTTCATTTCTTGAATTACAGGGTATAGATCAGTGAATGCTTCTCATACTTGAATGTCGGTGTGGACAACCCATGGATCTTGTTAAAGTGGGGCTTTTGATGCACCCATTCTGGGGTGGGGCTTGAGATTCTACATACTGAAAAAGCTTCTAATTTATGCTTGAAATAATAAGTCTAGAAATAAGGATGTGAATTAAATTTAGAAAATGCTATCAGAAAAAAAATGGAGCCCCGGTGGTGCAGTGGTTAAGAGGTTGGCAGCTAACCAAAAGGTCGGCAGTTCGAATCCACCAACTGCTCCTTGGAAGCCCTATGGGGCAGGTCTACTCTGTCCTGTAGGGTCACTATGAGTCAGAATGGACACAATGGCAACAGGTTTGGTTTGGTTTTAGAGAAAATAATAAAAGGAAGGATAATACTTAAAGGGGAGACACGGGTGTAAAGATCATGTGGGAGAGAGAGCATTTACACTGAGACCGAGAAATGAAAGAAAAGGAGTCACCTTGGAGGGGGAGCAGAGTGGAAAGAAATGGGAACAGAGGCGGGAGATGTCTCCTTAGAGAAAACAATGATTTTCTGATTTATTGATCGATTCATTGTGAAGTTGAAACACAAAGTGTTCAGGAATCCCCCCAGATTTCTCAAAAGCTTAGGCACTGCTGGTATCATGGTTGGAGAACAAAGAGGCGGGGAAGAAAACCTCAGGGGGAAGAAAGACAGTTCATTGTAAAAGCAACAGGAAAAATACCAATCACATATTACGGTGCTAGAAGTGAAAGCAAAATTGTAAAGAGCACAATACAAGGATTTTAACTAGACGTAATTAAAAATGAATGAAACTTGAAAAATACGTTCTTCCTGAAAATTCACCCTTGTTAATACCTAATAACAGTGTGTGTTTTGATCTATACGGCACGAAGTACATAGGTGAACCCACAGCATCAGCATTGGGCCCCTGACTCCCTGGAGGAAATCAGGTTCACGTTTGCAGCCTGACCAGGCCTGGTTGCTCCTCCTGCTCCGGGAGAAGTAAGTTCCACCATCTATTTTCTCGTTGCAGAAAGCAGAGGCCCACGGAGCTGCCTGAAGAATGCAGGTGTGTGCTCTGGAGGCTGCGGCCTGTTCTGCCTTCAGTGTAGATGTCCTCAGGGTGGAGGATTGCCCTGAGCCTGGGAGGAAGCCAAAGACCTGTTACTCCCTGCTTTCTCAACACTGTTTCCTCCCCGCCCTTCTTCCATTTCAGGTCTCAGGTGTGGTGCAGGGAGAACTAGCCCAGTCCAGGCAGCTGGGAAGCTAGGGCGACCCTCTTGCACATCTGTAAATCACAGGGAAAGATTTCAACTGCTCTGACTGGTGTGTGGACCAAACCTTATTCATCTGATTCCAAACCACCCAGTGCTCTGCTTCCACTCCTGTCCCTCTTCCTGAAGTGGCTTCTTGGCCTCAGAGACAACATTCCTTTAGACTTCCGGAAGCTGGAGAAGGAAATGGTGAGTTCTACGGAAAACTGCGTTATTCTTTCAGTAGTTAGGTGAGGATGGTTACGAATTGTTGGGGAACCAGCTATGTGCTGTGGGACTGGGGTTCCTAAATGAATTAAAAATGTGGCAGAGGAGGCCAAGGAACTGAGCCTTGGGAGGCAGCCTCAGGCCCTGCTCCATTGTCATTAAGCCATTCCTCTACACTTATGTGACTTTTCAAGATTTGGTTGCCTGGGGTCACCTTCCTTATGTGACTCAGAAGTGGCACCGTGGGGCGTTAAATCCCAACCCTGGGCATTGGTGCTCCACGTTGAATGGCAGAGTCTCCTGACCGGAGTCTGAAGATGGAGCAGCTCTGGCTGTGCAGACTGACCCCCGGCCTCCAGAGCCATCCTTGTCCCTTCTCCCTTACAGTTTTCTGACTTCCCCCAGGCACTGGAGCATTTTCTGTGCAGTTCTCAAACTACAGCTCCCCCCTCACACTGTGTTATGGCTTAGAAAAGCGGGGAGAGAGTTTGTAGGGGAAGGCCCTGACTGTTTATGGGTCCTGGGTAGTGTTGGTGCCCTCCTAATATCACCAGAAATATGAAGCTGTGGACAGTGAGTCCAGCTGGATCCTGTGTGGGGTCTCCAGACACATTTTCCCCCCAGTGGGGAACGCTTTTGCCTTGAAGCTTTCAGGTGTGTGGAAAGCATGAATCCCCAGTCTTGGTCCTGTCCTCCCACTTATGCCTAGTGTTGATATTTAATCCCTATAATTGTTGATGTTTTCTGTATTCTTGAATTAGAATCTAAAATTAAAGTGTTCTCTTTTGCTAGAGAAGCTCAACATATGAGATGTGTGTATTTAAGTTCTTGGGTTTACAGTTTCCACTGGAAGAAAATTTCAAGATCCTTTGTATATGTCTCCTAAGAATTTTTCAACTTACTGGATATAAATTTCTCAAATAGAGGATTATCTATTTTAACTGATGTAAAAGTTACTCTAAAGTTTACTTAAATCTTGAGAAGGTTTTTAAAGACTTCTGTTAAGATAAACAAGTTATGCCAGAACCCTTAATTTGTTAAATATTACGCCATTTTGGAAACATTGTCCTTGCTGAGAGAAAACGGACGTACAGACTCTGATTTCCCTGTTTACTGTGTTCAGAAAGAGAGCTCGATTTATACGTTTGTGATTTGCAGAAGTGTATTAGACCGTTTCGTAACAGTTGGGTCCTAAATGATTTTTTTTATTTTTATTTTTATTGTGCTTTAAATGAAAGTTTACAAATCAAGTCAGTCTCTCATACAAAAATTTATATACACCTCGCTGTATACTCCTAATTGCTCTCCACCTGATGAGACAGCCCGTTACTTCCCTCCACTCTCTCTTTTCGTGTCCATTCCTAAATGATTATATTTTAAACGATATTACCAATGTGAATTCCTATTAAAAACACTTAGTATCTCGTTTCACTTAATGTTTAAAAGTTTCATATAACTGACTGAAATTATGTTTTTCCAATAGATAGTACCTTCAAAGTTCAAAACTCAATATGAACTTTAAAAGTATACTTTATGACGACTTGTTCCTACTCTTGTCCTCGTCTGGCCTATCCCTCTTGCCCCAGCTTCCTTTAAATAACCAGCTTTATCACTGTCCAAAGCATCTTGTTAGTGTTTATGTAGCAGCAAGCGAATGGAAATGGAAATGTTTTATTTGCCCTTGTTTGCTACACGGAAGGCAGCATGGAATTTTCACTTCTTCTAATGAACAGTAATCCTGCTGGTCTTTTCACAACAATCCTTAGAGAGCTTAAATCTAAATTCTTTTGTGGCTCCAGAATACTCCGTATGATTAACCTTAGTTTTTTGTTGTTGTTTTTAACTGTATCACCAAGAATGGACACTTGGATTGAGGCCATTATTTTGCTTTTACAACGCTCGTTCTAGTGATCTAAGTGTAAATTTCTAAGATCCAGGATTCTACAGGGAAAATAATTAAACGACACAGGAATATCAAAGGAGATGAAAGGAATACACGGAGTTGCTATACCAAAAAAAACTGGTCAACGTTCAACCATTTCAGGAGGTAGCATATGATCAGGAACCGATGGTACTGAAGGAAGAGATCCAAGCTGCACTGAAGGCATTGGCGAAAAACAAGGCTCCAGGAATTTTTGGAGTACCAATTGAGATGTTTCAAAAAACGGATGCAGCGCTGGAAGTGCTTACGCACATATGCCAAGAAATTTGAAAGACACCTACCTGGTCAAGCAACTGGAAGAGGTCCATATTTATGCCTGTTCCAAAGAAAGGTGATCCAACCACATGTGGAAATTATTGAACAATATTGTTAATATCACACGTAAGTAGGATTTTGCTGAAATTCATTCAAAAACGACTGCTGCAGTACATCGACAGGAAACTACCAAAAATTCAAGCTGGATTCAGAAGAAGACACGGAGCCAGGAATATCATAGCTGATGTCAGATAGATCCTGGCTGAAACTAGAAAACACCAGAAAGATGTTTACCTGTGTTCTATTGACTATGCCAAGGCATTTGACTGTGTGGATCATAACAATTTATGGATAACATTGCTAAGAACGGGAATTCCAGAACACTTAATTGTGCTCATGAGGAACCTGTACTTAGACTAAGAGGCAGTCATTCGAACAGAACAAGGGCATACGGCTTAGTGTAAAGTCTGGAAAGGTGTGCATCAGGGTTGTATCCTTTCACTATACTTATTCAGTCTGTATGCTGGGCAAGTAATCTGAAAAGCTGGACTATATGAAGAAGAACAGGGCATCAGGATTGGAGGAAGACTCATTAACAACCAGTGCTACGCAGATGACACAATCTTGATTGCTGAAAGTGAAGAGGACTTGAAGCACTTACTGGTGAAGATCAAAGACCACAACCTTCAGTATGGATTACACCTCAACATAAAACAAAAATCCTCACAGCCAGACCAGTAAGTAACATCGTGATAAATGGGAAAAGATTGAAGTTGTCAGGGATTTCATTTCACTTGGATCCACAATCAACACCCAACACCCATGGAAGCAGCATTCGAGAAATCAAACAACGGAATGTATTGGGCAAATCTACTGCAAAAGACCTCTTCCAAGTGTTAAAAAGCAAAGATGTCACCTTGAAGACTAAGGTGCGCCTGACCCAAGCCATGGTGTTTTCAACAGCCTCATGTGCATGCGAAAGCTGGACAATGAATAAGGAAGACGAGTTGACACCTTTGAATTATGGTGTTAGTGAAGAATACTGAATATACCGTGGGCTGCCAAAACAAAGAACGAATCTTTCTTGGGAGAAGTACAACTAGAATGCTCCTTAGAAGCAAGGATGGTGAGACTACATTTCACATACTTTGGACATGCTGTCAGGAGGGATCAGTCCCTGGAGAAGGACATCATACTTGGTAAAATAGAGGGTCAGCAAAGAAGAGGAGGACCCTCAATGAGATAGATTGACAGCGGCTGCAACAGCGGGCTCAGACATAGCAACAATTGTGAGGATGGTGCAGGACTGGGCAGTGTTTCGTTCTGTTGTACATAGAGTCGCTATGAGTCCGAACCAACTCAAGGGCACATAACAACAACAACAACATCTGGTTATCAATAGTTTAGGTGATAAAGCTCTTCTGAATTAAAATAAGTAAAATCAAAAGGAAGGGGTTTTCACATGTGACTTTGTAAAATTATTGTATGAAAACTACATTTCTTTTGTGTTTTAGATAACACTTTAAACGTTCTTTTGTCAATCTGTCATAAACTAGGACCGCATAAACTCCTGCGTAATTTACATAGTAATCTGAGTGGTAATTTACATAGTAATCTGAGTGGCTGATAATAAATAAACCTTGGTCAGTTTTTACGACCTCCCAGCCTGCCTCACCCTGATGTCATCTCCTCCTGTCTGGAGATTGTTACTCTCTGTATTTAGAAGTTTAATGACTGTTACCAGTATCACTGTTAGGATTATAGCTTTAACCTCCAAGTCTTTGGTTAGCAGCCATAGCCTGCTGTACCTCTTAACCACTGTGCCACCAGGGCTCCTTATCACCCAAGTCTTACTCCATATACTCTGTATTGTTTAGTTTGGCCTCTTTGAGCTTACTGTAAATTCAGCTATTACTCTGGGTTCTTCAGTGACTTGTTTCCTCAGGATGCTGTTGAGTTTCATATGTGTTGGTGTCTGTAACTGTTGTCTATCCATGTGCCTATGTATGTATGTTCCCATCGTATGAACGGGTCACAGCCTACCTAGCCGTTGTAGTAGAGCTTCGGGATTTGGGTGGCTCAAGTGTCATTTTTGCTCTTGTGAGTCCTGCCGCTCTTCTTTTCATTCTCTTTCCAAGCTCCATGTGCTCCTGCACAATAACTCTGAAGTGAGGAAATATGGCTGCATTGTAGACCATAGCTATGTTCAGATTAACTGGGAAATACTTACATGTTTTACAACTTTTTCCTCCCAGAAAGTACACATGTGGATTTTATTTGTTCCATCTGCTTATCTAATTAAGTTTTGCTCTTATACAGAGTGTGAAATGGTATCTTTGATTTTATTCTGTAATTGCCTTACACTACTCCACTACTAATGGAACACATAAACATTGATATCCTAGGCGTTAGGGAGCTGAAATGCACTGGTACTGGCCGTTTTGAATCAGACGATCGTATGGTCTCCTGTGCTAGGAATGACAGGTTGAAGAGAAATGGCGTTTCATTCGCTGTCAGAAATAACATTTCAAGATCTATCCTGAAGTACATCGCTGTCAGTGATAGGGTAATCCATACGCCTACAAGGAACACCAGTTAATACAACTCTTATTCAAGTTTACCCACCAACCACTAAGGTCAAAGATGAAGATATTGAAGATGTTTGCCAACTGCTTCAGTCTGAAATTGATCAAACATGAAATGAGGATGCATTGATAATTACTGGTGATTGGAATGCAAAAGTTGGAGACAGGAAGAAGGATTGGTAGTTGGAAAATATGGTCATGGTGATAGAAATGAAGCCAGAGATTACATGATTGAATTCTGCAAGATCAAGGACTTCTTTGCAAATACCTTTTTCCAGCAACATAAATGGCGACTATACATGTGGACCTCGCCAGATGGAATACACAGGAATCACGTGGACTACATCTGTGGAAAGAGACCATGGAAAAGCTCAATATCATCAGTCAGAACGAGGCCAGGGACCGACTGTGCAACAGACATCAATTGCTCTTTGAAAATTCAAGTTGAAGCTGAAGAAAATTAGAACAAGTCCACGAGAGCCAAAGTACAACCTTGAGTATATCCTACCTGAATTTATAGACCATCTCAAGAATAGATTTGACATGTTGAACACTAACGACATCATACATGAAGAAAGCAAGAGATCATTAAAAAGATAGGAAAGAAAGAAAAGACTAAAATGAATGTCAGAAGAGACTCTGAAACTTGCTCTTGAACATGGAGTAGCTAACGCGAAAGGAAGAAATGATAACATAAAAGAGCTGAACAGAAGATTTCAAAGGGCGGCTGGAGAAGACAAAGTATTATAATGACACGTGCAAAGACCTGGAGATAGAACACCAAAAGGGAAGAACACACTCGGCATTTGTCAAGTTGAAGGAACTGAAGAAAAAATTCAAGCCTCAAGTTGCAATACGGAAAAGTCCTAAGGACAAAATCCAAAGGAATACACAGATGCGCTGTACCAGGAAGAACTGGTGGACATTCGGCGATTTCAGGAGTCAACATATAGGGCGTCTTATCTTTGTGATTTTAATTTCCTCATGACACATGATGCTGAGCATCTTTTCGTATGCCTGTTTGTCACCCACTTGTTCACTTCTTTTGGTCATTTTCTAATTGGGTTGTTCGCTTTCTTATTGTTGAGTTTTAAGAGTTCTTTCTAAATTTTGATGTAAAAACCAGACAACCAAACTTATTGCTGCCAGGTCGAGTCCAATTAATGCCGGCCCCACGTATTACATAGTACAGTTAATCCACAGGGTTTTCTTGGCTGTAATCTTTAGGGGAGCAGATTACCAGGCCTTTATTTCGGGGTCATCGCCAGGTGAGTTAAAACTCCAAACCTTTACATTAGCAGCTAAGAATAAGCCATTTGCCCTAACTAGGGACCTTTTAGGAAACCCTGGTGGCGTAGTAGTTAAGTGCTATGGCTGCTAACCAAGAGGTTGCCAGTTCAAATCTGCCCTGCACTCCTTGGAAACTCTGTGGTAAAGTTCTGCCGTGTCCTGTGGGGTTGCTATGGGTCAGAATTGACTTGACCGCAGTGAGTTTGATTTTTTTGGTTTTAGGGACCTTTTATTTGGAATCTTTTATCACATAGGTATTATGAAAGATTTTCATTCTCTTCACAGTGTCTGTCGCAGAGCAGAAGTTTTCCATTTTTTTAAACGATTTTATTAAAGTAGGTAGATAAGTAACAAAACATTTGTAAAGAGTTTAATTTTAACAAAGTCAAATTTATCTTTTTTTTTTTTTCCATCACAGGTTGTGCGTTTAGTGTTGTATCTAAAAACTCATCGGCAAATCCAAGCAGGCTTTCTCTCTCCTGCTCTGTCTTTTGGAGTTTTATGGTTTGGCGTTGACATTTAGGTTTCTGATCCATTTTGAGTCCTTGTTTGTAAAAGCGTAAGGTCTCTGTCTAGATGCCCTTTTTTTGTTAGTGGATGTAAAGGTGTCCCAACACCGTTTATTGAAAAGACTCCTCTTTCTCTATTGAATTGCCTTTGGTGCTTCCTCAAAGATCAGATGGTTCCATTTGTGTCCATCCCTGGGCTCTCTCTTGTGTCCCGCAGATCTCTTCCTTTCCCAGTACCACACTGTCTTCGTTGCCGTAGCTTCGGAGTAAGTCCTGACGTGGTGTAGCGTCAGTCTGCCGACTGTTTTCCTTCAATATTGTGTTGGCTCTTCTGAGGCTTTGCTCTTATGTAAATGTTAGAAAAATTGGGTCACTGGTCACAAAATGACTTGCTAAGAAATGACTTGAATTCAATCCCTATGGGAAGAACTGGCATCTTAACAGTATTGAGTTTTCCCATGCATGAGCATGGAATAACTCTCCTTTTATTTAGACCTTTGAATTCTTTCATCAGAGTTTTGTTGTTTTCCTCATATATATCTTTTGCGCGTTTTGTTAGATTTATACTATTCCATTTTTGTTTTTGTTGTTATTACTAATGTAAATGCTATTGTATTTTTAGTTTCAAATTGCAAATGTTCTTTACTGGCTTATAGGAAAGCAGTTGACTTTTTTTTTTTTTCTTTTTTGTGCTTTAAGTGAAAGTTTACAGTTCAACTCAGTTTATCATACGAAAACTTCTACACACATTGTTATGTGACCTAGTTGCTCTCCCTACAATGTGAGGGCACACTCTTTCTCTCCACCCTGTATGTCCCACGTTCATTCAACCAGCTCCTGTCCCCCTCTACCTTCTCATCTTGCCTCCAGACAGGAGCTGCCCACATAGTCTCATGTGTCTACTTGAGCTAAGAAGCACACTCCTCACCAGTATCATTTCATGTCATCAGTTCAATCTAATATTTGTCTGAAAAGCTGGCTAGTTTTAGTTCTGGGCTAACAGAGAGTCCAGGGGCATGACCTCTGGGGCCCCTCCAGTTTCAGTGAGACCATTAACTCTGGTCTTTTTACTAAACTTTGAGGTCTGCATGCCACTTTTCTCCTGCTCCATCAGGGATTCTCTGTTGTGTTTCCTGTCAGGGCAGTGATTGGTGGTAGCTGGGCACCATCTAGTTCTTCTGGTCTCAGGCTGATGGAGTCTCTGGTTTATGTGGCCCTTTCAGAAAGCATTTGACTTTTGTTTATTAAGCTTTTATCCTGGTACTTTATATGATTGATTATTAGTTTCATGAATGTTTTTATTCTTTGGGATTTCCTATATTGACAAATCATTTCATCTTCAAATAAAGACAGGTTATTTTGTCCTTTGTTGTTGTTGTTATTGTGTGCCATCAAGTCGATTTTGACTCATAGCAACTCCTCGAGGACAGAGTAGAACTTACCCATAAGATTTCCTAATCTTTATGGGAGCAGATTGTCGGGTCTTCTGCAGAACTGCTGATGTGTTCAAACCGCTGTCCTTTTGGTTAGCAGGAGAGCTTTTTAACCACCATGCTAACCATGGCTCCTTATTTCCTCCTTAACAGTTTATATACTTTTCTCTTCTTGTTTTATTGTATTACCTAAAGCTTCCAGTAAAATGTTGAATAGGAGTCATGAGTGGAAAGATCCTTATCTTGTTCCCGATCTTAGCAGGAAAGGATCTATTTTCTTGCTCATAATTGTTTTAACTGTAGGCTTTTGTATATGTTCTTTATGAAGCTGAGGACATTCCTTTCTTTTCCTAGTTTGCTGAGAACTTTTATTCTGAATGATTGTTGGATTTCTTCAAGTGCTTCCTCTGCATCTATTGATGAGTTCATATGATTTTTCTTGTTTAGCCTGTTGATGTGATGGATTACATCAATTAATTTTCTAGTGTCAGACCAGCCTTGCATGCATAGACTAAATCCCACTTGGTCATGGTGTATAATTCTTGTTATACATTGTTGGGTTCAATTTCCTAACTTTTTGGGAGGGAGTTTTGGATCTATGTTCGTAAGAGATATTGGTCTACAGTCTTTTCTTTTTTGTAATACTGTTGTATCTTTGTCTGGATTTGACATTTAGGGGATAGTGGTCTCATAAAATGGAGCCCTGGTGGTGCAGTGGTTAAGAGGCTGGCTACCAACCAGAAGATCAGCAGTTCAACTCTACTGCCCCTCCTTGGAAATCTTACGGGGCAGTTCTACTCTGTCCTATAGGATTGCTATAGGGTCACTATGAGTCGTTATCAACTTGATGGCAATGAGTTTGGTTTGGTTTTTTGGCCTCCTAAAATTAGTTTGCAAGTATTTTCTGTGGTTCTATTTTCTGGAAGAGATAGGGAATGTGATATACTTTCTTGATTAAATCTTTGGTGAGCTCATCTGTGAACCCATCTGAGCCTGGTGCTTTCTGTTTTTGTATATTTTTACTTACTGATTTAACTGTTTAACAGATAAAGGCTTATTCAGATGATCTCTTTCTCCTTTTCTAAGTTTTGGTAAATTGTGTCTTACAAGGAATTGGTCCATTTCATCTAGATTGTCAAGTTTGTAGGCACATAGAATTCTTCATAATATTTCTTTATTATCCATTTAATGTCTGTGGGATCAGTAATAATGGCCCCTCTTTCATTTCATATTTTAGTCATTTATGTCTTCTCTCTTAACAGTTTTGCTGATTTTTTTTTCTCCCAAAGAACCAGTTTTTTGTTTTGATGATTTTCTGTATAGATTTCCAGTTTTCATATTTGATGTTCTCTCATTTGTATTATTTCTTTTCTTCTGCTTACTTTGGATTTAATTGGCTCTTTTTTGTTTGTTTCCTAGGATGGAATCCTAGGTTACCAATATTACATCTGTCTTTTTTCCTAATGGAAACCCTGGTGGCATAGTGGTTAAGTGCTATGGCTGCTAACCAAAAGGTCAGCAGTTCGAATCCACCAGCTGCTCCTTGGAAACTCTATGGGGCAGTTCTACTCTGTCCTAGGGTTGTTATCAGTCAGAATCAACTCAACAGCAGCGGGTTTGGTTTTTGGATTTTTTTTTTCTAATATGTGCCTTCAGTGCTATAAATATCCCTCTCTGCATGGCTTTCTCTGCATCCAACAAACTTTGGTAAGTTGCGTTTTTATTTTCACATAATTTAAATTTTTTATAATTTCTCTTGAGGTTTCTTTGTCCCACTGTTACTTAGAAGTCTGTTGTTTAATCTCTGTATATGTTGGAATTTTCCTGCTTTCTTTTACGGATTTCTGGTTTAATTCCAGTATGATCGGAGCACATACTTTCGTGTGATTTCTAATCTGTTAAATTTGTTAAGTTTTGTTTTGTGGCCCAGAATGTAGTCTACCTTGGTAAATGTTCCCTATGAGCTTGAGAGGACTGTGTATTGTGTTGTTTTGGGGTGATATAGTGTATAAAATATCAATTAGATCCAATTGATTGATAATATTGTTAGTTCAGCTATGACCTTCCTGATTTTCTGCCTCTTGGCTCTGTCAATAACTAATCGACGGGTGCTGACATCTCTGACTCTAATATATTTGTTTATTTCTCCTTACAGTTCTACTGGTTTTTGTCTTGCATATTTTGGCATTAAATTGTTAGGCACATACACATTAAGGATCGTTATGTCTTCTTTTAAAAATTGAGCAGTTGAGCCTTTTATCACGTAATGCCCCTATTCTGATCATTTCTCTTGCTCTAGAACCTGCTTTGTCTGAAATTAATATATAGGTACTCCATCCTTCATTTTCTTTCACCCTGTGTCTTTGTACTTTTAAGTGACTTTCTTGTAGACAGTGTAATCTATGTCTTTTAATTGGTATATATAGACCATTGTTTAAAGGGATTATTGATATAGTTGGATTGACATCTTCATGTTTGCTGTTATTGTGTACCATCGTTATGTGCTGTCGAGTCAATCCTGGCTCACAGTGACCCTATAGGACATACTCAAACTGCCCCTTGGGTTTCCAAGACTGTAATCTTTACAGAAGCAGACCACCGTATTGTTCTCCTGTGGAGTGGCTGATGGGTTCAAAACGCCGCCCTTTCGGTTTAACAGTCAAGCGCTTAATCACTGCGCCACCAAGGCTCCTTCTCCTGTTTGGTAGTGTTTTCTATTGATTGCCCTTGTTCTTTGTTTTCTTTTGTTTTTCAGTCTTTTTCTACCTCCTCTGGTTTTAATGGTCTCTTAATTCAGGTGGAATATAATCAAGGTCGTACTTTGGCTCTCATGGACTTGTTTTAATTTTCTTTGGCTTCTCAAATTGAACTTTCATATGACCAACTGATGGCCTGTTTTGCAGTCGGTCCCTAGCTTTGTTCTGACTGATAATATTGAGCTTTTCCATCTGGTGAGGTCCACGTGTATAGTTGCCATTTATGTCGGTGAAAAAAGGTATTTGCAATGAAAAAGTTGGTCTTGCAATATTCCATCATGTGATCTCCAGCATTGTCTCTGTCACTAAGGCCATATTTTCCAACTACTGTTCCTTCTTTTTTTGTTTCCAGCTTTTGTATTCCAATCACCAGTAGTTATCAATGCACCTCGATTGCATCTTTGATCAATTTCAGACTGTAGAATTTGGTAATAATCTTGGATTTCGTCATCTTTGGCATTAGTGGTTGGTGCATAAATTTGAATAATAGTCATATTAATGAGACTTCGTTATAGGCGTAGGGATATTATCCTATCACTGACAGTGTTATACTTGCAGATAGATCTTGAAATTTTCTTTTGACGATGAGTGCAGCACCATTTCAATTTGTTATCCCTGGCATAGTGAACCATATGATTGCCAAATTCAGAATGTCCAATACCAGTCCATTTCAGATCACTAATGCCTAGAATGTCAGTCTTTATGCATTCCATTTCATTTTTGACAACTTCCAATGTTCCTAGATTTGGACTTTGTACATTCCATATTCTAATTATTAATGGATGTTTGTACCTGTTTCTTCACATTTTGAGTCATACCACATCAGAAAATGAAGGTCCTGAAAGCCGGTCTCTATGTCATTAAGGTCGCATCTACTTTGAGAGGGCAGCTCTTCCCTAGTCATTTTTTGAGTCCTTTCCAACCTGAGGAGCCCCTCTTCTAGCACTATATCAGACAATGTCCTGCTGCTGTTCACAACATTTTCACTGGACAGTTTTTTTAGAAGTAAATTTCCAGGTTCTTCTTCTTCATAGCTTTAGTCTTGAAACTCCACTGACACCTGCCCACCATGGGTGACCCTGCTTATACCTGAAATACCAGTAGCATAGTTTCTAGCATCAGAGCAACATTCAATCCATGGCAGTACAACAAACTGACAGGCTAGTGGTGGAGGAAGCCAATGGATTGGTGCTATTTCAGAGATTACTCTTCCAGACCAGGAATTCCATTGGTCAGGGTTCAGGTAGTCATGGTTGTGTGCCTTCCAGGGCATGTAAATGTGAGAGAATTTTTGGAGTGGAGCCTCTAGAGGGCGGATGTGTGTCTGTACCTTAGGCTTCACAGACAGTTTAATAGGTAAACCATCTGCACTTTAACTTACTTGCAAAATTAATTTTTTGTGATAAAAAGTATATATAACAAAACATTTTCTAGTTCAACAATGTTTGCATATATAATTTGGTGACATTTATTATGCTGTTCATGTTGTGTAATCATTATAAGATGGGAATCGTAACCTCAGTCAGTAAACACAAAGGCATTCTATTCTTTCTGCAGAGATAGTGCTCTTTTTCATCTTATAACATGAGAATGTGTTTTTGTGAGGGTGTATAGGTTTATGTTTGTTGAAGGGAGCAGTCACTAATAATTGGTGTACAACAAAATATGAAAATTGTAGGGAGATCTGGATTCTCATGTTTCCTGTCTCTTACCTAAGCTCTTTTAGCTTTTATTACCTTTGCCTGTCTCTATAAAAGGGACAGAGGATGACAGAACAACTGAATTTTTGAAAAATAGTTGACTGATATGTAAAAATTCCTAATTCTCCAGAAGAATGATCTTTTTTCAACAGGTGGACCTGTCACCTTCTGATCTCCTAGAGTTCAAGAAATTACGACCAGCTCAGGGCCTTGGGTTGCCAGTTTGTTTGTGTGAGCCCCTGGTCCTCCTATGGCTGGGAGAAGCAAAAAGAAACACTGCCATTCTACAGTGTTTCCCAGTTGTTAATACTTCATCCTGCCTTCACCCTGGGTTTCACAGTTTGGGTGTTCTGGTGGGTCTTATGGAAGGAGGTGTAATTTTTTGTTCACAAGGAAATGATGATCTGAGTTAGAGCATTTTTCTAATTTTTGCTCTGCTTTCTAACTGTTCTAGACCATAAAGAGTGAGGAACAAGGCTACAGTTGATCACAATCACACTGTGGAGGGATTATTTCATGGTGTTTGATGTCCGTGAGACAGAATGCAATCAGTGAGGAAGTGAATGAAGTTAGTGAAGGGGCGAGGCTGATGGCTGTACCCTAGAATAGATCTTTGTGGAACACAGAATCAGGTGTCAAATTTCTATGAAATCTCAGTTCCCCAGGACTATCAGCCTCTTCATTCTTGCACACGTTGGTATACATGATGACTTCTCATCCAGAATGTGTGGGATGTTTTAGGACTCAGTGGTCTTGGAGGATGTAGCTGTGGTCTTTAGCCAGGAAGAATGGGCTTTGCTGGATCTTGCTCAGAGAAAACTCTACAGAGATGTGATGATGGAAACCTTCAGAAACCTGGCTTCAATAGGTAAGAATAGCATCATTTTTTTTTTAATTTATTTCTTTAGTGTATAAAAATATTTTACTCATTGACTTGGCTCCAGTATTTGGGCTGAGGAATGGGAATAAATTGTTAAATAAAACAGACGTGGTCCATTTATCTGTGGAGCGTACATAGCCTGCCTTTCCTGTGTACCTAAAGCTCTATTTACTGTGAGTTTTCATTTCTTTTGTGATGAAAATTGCCGAGGCTCTAAGTGCTATAAGGATAAGCATTTGGCTTCAAGGGTCATCTTGGGGCACTGAGAGATTTTTGTTTTGGGACCTTGTAAAGAGTTTTACTGTGTTTGTGATAAGTTCGAAGTGATTATTTTGCTGCAAATAAACCCACACTTATCCATCTGCAAAGACCCTGAAGAGCAGTGTATTGGCTCAGTGTCAGGAGAGTGTTCATTGCTCTGCACTGTGTTCACTGATACGCATTTCTCCATGCACACCACGTCAGCTATGCTCATTTGTTTTCCTGAAGGAGCAAGGACAGTGGAGATAGGGAATTACATTTGAATCAGTCAGCTAGAAAAAAATCCCTTTTGAGTTGAGGACACAGCTTCACAGATACTTGAGCTTGCTTTTTTTTGACTTTTGCAATCCTCTCACACTTGTGGCCATGGAGGCCCTTTTCCTCATTCAATGTTACAGATGTACTGTGTTCAATATCTTTCTACTTAGCTCTCGTTACCTAATTATGTCACTGTAACTCTCAATCCTCATGGGTGTATTCCCTATTAAATTGCTTTTTAACCATTGCCAAAGTGCTGAAACAGTGAAATGTGCCTAAGTGTTTCTTTGTTCACAGCAGCCTTTTTTTGCCTGCTAATGTCTTTCCTTTTTTTCATATTATGAATCTCAACTTGAATTATTGGGTCAGTCTCCCAAAACGTTAATGAAGGAGAAAAGTTATCCACTGAATGTATAATGGTACAATTTATAAAGAATAACACCTGGTTCTCCATGTTAGGAGAAATTGCTGAATTGCATGGCAATAAAGATCAGCATAAAAACCAGAGGAGATATTTGAGGTGAGTTTCATTCATACAAGAGAAAACTGTGTCTCAAGAGAAAGTCCTAATGTGTTATGACATTGTACGGTTATATGTTTACATATATATATTTCATATATATATGTACATAATCCTTGGTCAAGTGGAGGGTCAGTAAAAAAGAGGAAGACCCTCAATGAGCTAGATTGACACATTGACTGCAACAGTGGTCTCAAACATATCAATAATTGTGAGAATGTCACAGGACCATTCAACTGTTTGAATTTGTTGTACCTGCGGTTGCTATGAGCTGGAACCAACTCAAGGCCACCTAACAAAAACATATATAAACCTAGCTGTAAAATTGTGTGTTCAGAGAGTTTTCACAATACAACATTTTCATAAATGCATCAGGTATCAAATATTTGAAAAATATTTCACTTGGACACAATTATTAGAAAGCCACATATTTTAGAAAAACAATGACAGTAATGGCAGTATATCTGCTAGATGATTTAACCTAGGAAACATGACACAAGTTAGGGCAAAAACCATGTATGTTTGCTGTTTGGTAATGGTGAAATTGGAACATTTATTTATTGCTTATTTTTCACAGAAGTCATATAGTAGAGAACCTCTGTGAAAGTAATGAAGGTGATCAGTGTGGGAAAACCTTCAGCCGGATTCCAAATCTTACTGTGCTAAAGAGAAATTTTCCAGAAGTAAATCTTTTTGAATGCTCAGAGTATGGAAAAGCTTTCATGGATCACTCATCCTGTAAACATCATACAAGATCTCACACTGGATACAATGCCTATTGGTGTAAGGAATGTGGAGAAGCCTGCAGTTGTCCCTCTCACCTAACCTATCCTATGAGAACTTACAATGGAAAGAAACCCCATAAATGTAAGGCATGTGGGAAGGACTTCATTTGTTTCTCAATTCTTAAGAATTCTGTGACATCAGTTACTTGTGAGAAACATTATGAATGTAACAAATGTGGGAAACATTTCTGTACTTTCTCATCCTTTTGGAGACATGTGAGAGATCATAAACGTGAGTGTAAAGAATATTGGAAAACCTGTAGTCCTTCATCCCTCATTTTGCATAAAAAATTTCATAACACAGTTATGCCTTATGAATGTAAGGAATGTGGGAAAGCCTTTAGTAAGGCATCATCCCTCACTACACATACAAGAACACACAGTGGAGAGAGGCCTTATGAATGTAAGCAGTGTGGGAAAGCGTTCCATCGATCATCACATCTAACTACACACATAAGAACACACAATGGGCAGAGGCCTTATGAATGTAAGGAATGTGGGAAAGCCTTTATTTGTTCCTCACACCTCACTACACATATAAGAACTCACACTGGAGAGAGGCCCTATGAATGTAAGGAATGTGGGAAAGTCTTTAGTGATTCCTCAAACCTGACTACACATATAAGAACTCACTGTAGAGAGAGGTCTTATGAATGTAAGGAATGTGGAAAAGCCTTTATGCAAGTCTCACACCTCACTAAACATGTAAGAAGAACTCACAGTGGAGAAGGGTCTTATGAATGTACAAAATGTGCGGAAGTCTTTAGGCGAGCCACACACCTCACTAAACACATAAGAAGAATTCACAGTGGAGAGAGGCGTTACGAATGTAAGCAATGTGGGAAAGCCTTTACTTGTTCCTCACACCTCACTACACATACAAGAACTCACACTGGAGAGAGGCCCTATGAATGTAAGGAATGTGGGAAAGCCTTTAGTGATTGCTCAGCCCTCATTAAACACATAAGAACTCACACTGGAGAGAGGCCCTATGAATGTAATGAATGTGGGAAAGCCTTTAGTGATTCCAGAGCCCTCACTACACACATAAGAACTCACACTGGAGAGAGGCCCTATGAATGTAAGGAATGTGGGAAAGCCTTTAGGCAAGATTCACACCTCACTAATCATATAAGAACTCACAGTGGAGAGAGGCCCTATGAATGTAAGGAATGTGGGAAAGCCTTTAGGCGAGCCTCAAACCTCACTATGCATATAAGAACTCACAGTGGAGAGAAACCTTATGAATGTCAGGAATGTGGGAAACTCTTCACTCGTTCCTCACTGCTTACTAATCATAAAAGAACTCACAGTGGAGAGAGACCTTATGAATGTAAGGAATGTGGGAAAGCCTTTAGGCAGCACTCAGCCCTCACTACACATATAAGGACACACAGTGGAGAGAGGCCTTATGAATGTAAGCAATGTGGGAAAGCCTTTACTTGTTCTTCAGTCCTCACTACACATATAAGAACTCATAGTGGAGAGAGGCCTTACGAATGTAAGGAATGTGGGAAAACATATAGTGATTTCTCAACCCTCACTATGCATGTAAGAATTCACAGTGGAGAGAGACCTTATGAGTGTAAGGAATGTGGAAAAGCCTTTAGGAGTTCCTCAACCCTCACTACACATATAAGAACTCACAGTGGAGAGAGACCTTATGAATGTAGAGAATGTGGGAAAGCCTTTAGGCAGCTCTCAGCCCTCACTGCACATATAAGAACTCACAGTGGAGAGAGGCCTTATGAATGTAAGGAATGTGGGAAACCTTTTAGGCAACTCTCAGCCCTCACTACACATATAAGAACTCACAGTGGGGAGAGACCTTATGAATGTAACGACTGTGGGAAAGCCTTTAGGAGTTCCTCAGCCCTCACTTCACATGTAAGAACACACAGTGGTGAGAGACCTTATGAATGTATGGAATGTGGAAAAGCCTTTAGGCAGGTGTCAGCCCTCACTACACATACAAGAACTCACAGTGGAGAGAGGCCTTATGAATGTAACTAATGTGGGAAAGCCTTTAGTTGTTCCTCACACCTCACTTGACATAAAAGAACTCACAGTGGAGAGATTATATATCAAAAGTGGGATGTTTCATCCCTACTACTTAATTTCAAGCAGCAAATTTCCAAAAGTCTGTCATTAAGGACCAAAGTTTCTCAGTGAGTAATAAAGCAATACTAACTCGAAGGGGTCATTAGAACTACTTTGTGCCTTTGGGAGACATGACAGTTTCGTTATAATTGCAGAGCTGTCCACATCAACTTTTTTTTACTTTCTCAGTCCAAGCTAAGTTTTACTGTTCTTAAAGTCTTTGCTACAAATAAGGCTGCAGGGAATAGCCTTAAGCAAATGTGGTTTTATATGTTTTTTAATATTGATGTTATTTTGCATACAATAAAATACACTGATCTTGTATTTGGTTTAAGAGTGTTTTGTTTCTGTGTTTATCGCATTTCCTTCCATTCTTTCCTATTTAAGCATTAACTATTTTACCCATTATAAGTTTCCATAGGGTGATAGTTTGAGATTGTGCAAATATTCTGTTTTTCATCGTATGTTGTCCTACTAATATTAATACTCATTGACAGTTATTACCTGTGATTATTAATACTGTGTACCTAATGGTATTTTCTGTTCCAGTCATTTTTTCTATGTTTATTAACTGGAATTCTGCAAAGAAAATGTTTCCTTTCTCTCCCCTTTATTAAATTGTTTATACCGGTATGGGCTAATCCATATTACTTCTTTTTTCTTGCTCAAATTGTCCCAGATTTGGTTATTAGGAGCTACCTTATGTATGTCCCTGTATTTTTTCAACGTGACCCCATTATAATTTGTACATTACTTTCTGCCAGTGTTCAAGGCTCATCTAGTCCTTTTCCTACCCAAACCCTAGAATCAGACTTTTCTCCAAAAAACCCTGGTTCCTTTTATTAGAGAATGATATTTAGAAACAGAGACCTGGGGATTAGGTATGCTTATTGCTACTGGGCCCTCAAAGTGGTACAGCTGGATAATATATGTGTGTGAGTGTGCATATACAAACACATTTATACATATTTCTAAATGTATTTTTGTATATTTTAAAAAACACAAGATCATACCCATACCTCTAGTTCCAGTCTGAAAACAAAGGGTTTATTTTAGCCTTTTTTCTTACTTTTTATGGCACTCCTTTCTCTGATAATAATACAGTTTGTTCTCATTATCCACAATACATTATTTGCTGAGTCTTAAAATGTACATAGTTTCAGAATTGCTGCCTCTGAGGTGATGAAGCACCTTGCAGAAAGCAGTATAGCCTTTGACGTTCCTGAGAGTCGGACTGCAACTGAGGCTAATCAGTGAGGGCAGGTAACATGGGAGGGAACACCTGGTGGCTTGATGCTAACCTCCTGCATGATTTAGCTTATGCAGCACTGGCCAATAAAGTCCCAGAAATTGAAGAGTTAAGGGAGCTTCCCAGCTGGTGAGAAACATCCATCCATGTAGAGAGCTTCCATATCCTGGGGACATGCTCTGCACTGAGACCCTCCCAGACCTCACCCCATGCATCTCTTCATTTGTATCCTTTTGTTGTTGTTGTTGTTGTTATATAAAGGCTGTTATCATAAGGGTGGCCTTTTTATGAATTCTTTCCAGTGGATTACTGAACCAAAAGGAGCATCAGAAATAAGGGGGCTGGGTACCCCTGATCTTGAGGCTGGTATTCTACATGGGTCAGAAGGAACCCTGACATTTAGCCAGCGGGTCAGAAGGAACCCTGACATTTAGCCAGCGGGTCAGAAGGAACCCTGACATTTAGCCAGCAGATCAGAAGGTAAGAGTTGTTAAGACTCCCTAACTTGCAGCTGGTGTCTGCCTGTTTGGCAGTCTGAAGGATGGTTTCCTTTTGTGAAGTATGTTATGCCCTGGCTCCAAGTTACTAGAGCAAGGGGAGGAATATTGCATGGGTGGCTGGTGTTAGAACTAAACAAGGACAGGAATCTGAGATTTCCATATGACTCAGCTAGCATGTTAGATGGGATTTCTTAGTCTCCTAGGCATGGATAGTAAGAAGTTGAAGCCATTAAGCTGTATCTGACCCTAAAACTGATGCTCATTTACTACATGATTGATGGAATTTTATTGAGGGGTGGAAATGGGTTGAACCAGACTGATGTCTCTCCACCTTATGTCTGTACATAGTAAGGATTCAATAAATAATTTTTACTGAGTAATTGGATAAATAAATGAATACATTTAGAAGCAATCTGACAAGGACTTCCTCAACTACCTGCCTCTGCTTTCAAAAATTTTTGCTCCCACACTCATCCACACCTCCATACTTTGCATCTTAGTGAAAAATTTGGCCTTCTCTATCATCTCTTGGTCCTCTCCCTTCTTTTCTGATCCATCCCACCATCAGTCATTTACTCTGTCTTCAGCATTTTCAGTATCTCCTGTCTCCTGGCTATATGCCCTTAGTACCAAATCTCTCCAATTTACTTTATTCCTCTTCTGTCCATGTTTCAGCTTTTTTCATGATCATGTTTAAGCTTCTTTGAAAAGGTGCTACACTCACCCATGTTCTTGGCTTCAACCATCAACCCAATCTGCTTGCACATGCCCATGTCTCTAGCAGAGGTATTCCAGGCTTAAAACCAAAACTAAACCCATTGCCATCAGGTCGATTCTGACTCCTAGCTGTTCTGTAGGACCAAGTAGAACTGCCACGTAGAGTTGCCAAGAAACAGCTGGTGGATTTGAACTGCTGACCTTTTGGTTAGCAGCTGAGCTCTTAACCACTGTGCCACCAGGGCTCCTTCCCAGGCCTAAAACCCAAAAATCCTATAATAATTACAGTAGGCTCCGAAGAGTTTATCTTGTCAAAACTGTAGCCTTTAGCCACTGCATTACTACCAATAGAATATTGGTTTTTAAACACAGCATCTAATTATACCACTCTCCTGCTTAACATCTCTATTTCCACCTCAGCCATCTGAAATTCACTTCTCTCTGTTTCTGTAGTTTTACATCAAGACTTCTCTGTAAGGCTACTACTCTAGGAATGTTTCTGTCATCACTCCAACTGCCCTATCCCAGTACTATCGTGGTACTCTTCTTTGGCCTCTACTATACCACTGATTATGCTCTGTCTCACTATGAGTAGAGCTTCTTGGGATAAAGCTTAATCATCTTTGTCTCCACTTCTGGTTATGCCTGTGACACAAAAGAACCTCAAACACGTGAAGCAAAGGATGGATGGGTGAACTAATTACTCATGACACATCAGGATCCTCTTGTATCACCAACACGAAGAACAGGGACTATCACAGAGCAGGCAGTCTCTTAATGTGGGATGAGCTAAATTAGAAAGTTAATAATGAAAAGGAATTTTCAAATGACTGGGTTAGTGGAATGAAAAAAAAGAAGTCCTGCATGTGACTGCTAGAGATGATTCTCAGACTTAGGAAGTTCCTTTTTTTTGTTTTGTTTTCTTTCTTTCTTCCATGTGGTGCCCTCATCTGCACCACAATTCCAGAATAGTTTCGGAGACATGGACCACTAGATGTTGATGGATCCACCTGAATCAGAGTAAAAGTTTAAAGCTGTCTTTTTGGATAAAGAGAATCCTAGGAGGACAATGGTGGGATCCTTGGTGCTTATTATTGCTGAATCTTGTCAAATGCCTGACATTTATTTCCTAAAAGCAAGTAATTTAACATAGTAGGGCCTCTTTTTCTTTAAATGTTATATTCTTAAAGCAGACTTCCTTATCAAGAAATCTCCCCTATCAAACCTATTATCTGCCTCCTGGGCACACAAAAAACAAAAATAATCTCTTTTCCATATGAAACTCTTAAAATAATCAAATATTCTGACAGATATATTCCAGGTCTTATACTTTCTATGCCAAATATCCCCATTTCTGTACCTGTGAAGGTTTGGCTTTGTGATCCATCAGCTTTTTCTCTACACTTTTTGTGGACAATGTTCTTGTTAGATTAAAGCCAACATTCAAGATTAGTATATGCTCAGTAAATAATATAGTAAAACTAGTCTTACTGGTTTTTAGAACACTGTAGTTCTGTGGATACAGACCAAACTCGTGATCTACAATGATGCTGAGTTTGTAACCAAATGAGATACTTTAAATGTTCTGCTTTTTTTTTTTTAATTTGGGAAATTTTCATTTTTAAAAAATTGAAAAAGCCCCTAGAAGAATGCATTCACAATAAACTTCATTTCCTGATCTTTCAAAGTTCACTAGTGAATAACGGAGTATTTCATGGGATTCCCAGGGAGATAATGTGTCTTGATTTTAGAAAATCATTCGATACATGACATTATATTCATAGTGTCTGAAAGTGGGAGAATGCGGACTTCCATAAGAAGGAAGAGATGAAAGAACTACATGACTGTAGTTTTTATTTAATCAAGGAATAGCTGTGAGTCAAGCTGTAGGGAGGTGAGTGGATGATTTGAAGAGATTCATTGATTTCAGGGGCACAGAGCACTTCTGGATAACCACAGGTCCATAGAATTGGTTAGCTCATGTGGAATGAGCTAACCAGCAATGAACGCAATGAAACTAGAGGCCAAAATAGTAGATAAAAATTAATGCAGACCCTGAAGCTTCCAGAAGTGATTCAGAATTTTGGAGAGTGGACAAGGATGAGCTAGCTTCCAAAGTCAATCAGTCAAGCAAATGACTGGGAGGTAGGCAGAGAACAGTAAAGAAGATGGAGACAAGCTGGTGTAGTCAAAAGGCAGTAAAAGGACCAAGGGATTTTTATAGGTGAGCGAAGGAATATCAGCCCCAAAATAGTATGAGGGATTGAGAACAATTCTGATCTCACTGCTGAAATCAGGTACAAAGGGTGTGAGATAAAATTCAAAATGTTGACGTTTCAAAAATCTAGACATAAAGAGGGAGATTTTTTCACACGAAGTATACTGTACACAAACGAAAGCTGGGAATTAACTAGAAGAAATGTTCGCCCACTTCAACCCACCTCTGTTTTCCTTACCATGAATTCTTATCCCTTTTTGCTTACCATGTCTTCAGTGTTTTCCAACTTTTATTTTTATAGCTGTGTTTTTTTATTCTGCTTGGAATTTTATATCTTTAAGTTTGTGAAATCTACACCCTGTTGTGTATCGAATGATATGTAACCACCACTAGTTTACCACATCTAACTCCCCCTAATCATTCCTGATGTCACAAGGATCTTAAGAGGCTGAGAGCAGAGAATATCAGAAATATGTTTACCTGTGTTTTATTGACTGTGCAAAGTCATTTGACTGTGGGGATCATGACAAATTATATATAACATTGCAAAGAATTGGTATTCCTCACCTTCAGCCAAAGATTGAACAGGCCCATGGAACAAAACAAGACTAAAGGGGTGTACCAGCCCTGGGGCAGGGACTGGAAAGTAGGAGGGAACAGGAAAGCTGGTAATAGGAAACCCAGGGTTCAGAAGAGAGAGTGTTGACATGTCGTGGGGTTGTTAACCAGTGTCATACAACAATGTGTGTACTGTTTGATGGGAAACTAGTTTGTTCGTAAACCTTAATCTAAAGTTCAATTAAAGAAAATAATTAGTATTCCAAGATACTTAATTGTGCTCATGTGGTACCTATATATAGACCATGAGACAGTCATTCCAACAGAACAAGGAGATATTGAGTGGTTTAAAATCAGAAAAGGTGTGTGTCAGGGTTGTATCCTTTCACTAATTCAATCTCTATGCTAAGCAAATAATCCAAAAAGCTGGACTGTATGAAGAAGAATGTGGCATCAGGATTGAAGGCTCATTAACAACCTGCAATATGCAGATGACAAAGCCTTGCTTGCTGAAAGTGAAGAGGAGTGAAAGCACTTACTGATGAAGATCAAAGACCATAGACTTCAGTATGGATTACACCTCAACGTAAAGAAAACAAAAATTCTCACAATTGGACCAATAACCAAAATGATAAATGGAGAAAAGATTGAAGTTATCAAGGATTTCATTTTACTTGGATCCACAATCAACACCCATGGAAGCAGCCGTCAAGAAATCAAAAGACGCGTTGCACTGGGCAAATCTGCTGCATCGACCATTTTTTGGTGTAGTGACTCTGTGTTTTCCTTCCATCTTCTTTTGATCCTCCTGTGTCATTTAATATTTTCCCCATAGAATCCTTCAGTATTGCAACTCGAGACTTGAATTTTTCCTTCAGTTTTTTCAGCTTGAGAAATGCTGAGTGCATTCTTCCCTTTTGGTTTTCTATCTGCAGGTCTCTACACATGTCATTATAATACTTTGTCTTCTCGAGCCGCCCTTTGAAATCTTCTGTTCAGCTCTTTTACTTCACCATTTCTTCCTTTTGCTTTAGCTACTCGATGTTCAAGAGCAAGTTTCAGAGTCTCTTTTGACATCCATTTTGGCCTTTTCTCTCTTTTTAATGACCTCTTGCTTTCTGCGTGTATGATGTCCTTCATGTAATTTCACAACTTGTCTGGTCTTTGGTCATCCATGTTCAATGCAACAAATCTGTTCTTGAGATGGTCTCTAAATTAAGGTGAGATATACTCAAGGTCATACCTTGGCTTTCGTGGACTTGTTCTAATTGTCTTCAACTTCAACTTGAACTTGCATAGGAGCAATTGATGGCCTCTTCCACAGTCAGCCCTGGTATTTTTCTGACTGATGATGTTGAGCTTTTCCATGGTCTCTTCCCACGGATGTAGTCGATTTGATTCCTGTGTATTCCATCTGGCGAACTCCATGTGTATAGTCTCCGTTTATGTTTGTGAAGAAAAGGTATTTGCAATGAAGAAGTCATTGGTCTTGCAAAATTCTGTCATGTGATTTCTGGTATCATTTCTATCACCAAGGCCATATTTTCCACCTACCGGTCCTTCTTCGTTGTTTCCAACTTTTGCATTCTAATTACCAGTAATTACCAATGCATCCTAACTGCCTGTTTGATCAATTTCAGACTGCAAAAGTTGGTAAAAGTCTTCAATTTGGCCTTAGTGGTTGGTGTGTAAATTTGAATAATAGTCGTATTCACTGGTCTTCCTTGTAGGCATATGGATATTATCCTATCACTGACAGCATTGTATTTCAGGATAGAGCTCAAAATGTTCTTTTTGACAGAACACATCATCCTATCCACTTGTTAAAATCTTCCTTTCCTGAGGTCACACTCTGGTGAGCATTCATATGGGACACAAATATCTTCACTTCTTTAGCCCATTCAGAGAGGTCTATCCATATACCTCTTCCCCATAGTTCCTTGTCTCCAATTTTGCAATCATTTTCCTTCCAAGTTCCTGACCCTTCAGCCAAATCATTGGGCACAGCCCATGAATGGGTATACAGTTGCACATCTGACCACTTCTCCTTCCGAGCAAAGTGAACAACCAGGTGCACTGCTTAAAGTTCTGCCCATTGGGAGGATATCCCTTCAGCACTGTCCTTCAGGGAGGTCCCAGAAAGGGGCTGTAGTGCTGCAGCTGTCCACTTTGGAGTGGTGCCTGCATATTGTCCAGAACCATCTGTAAACCAGACTTGAGTTTGCTCTTCCTCAGTCAACCGATCATAAGGAATTCACTGTGAGGCCATAGGTGCAGACTGGGAGATGAAAGGTAATGTGACAAGAGTGGAGACGACAGGCATTTGGGCCACTTCTTCATGCAACCTACTTGTGCCTTCAGGTCCTGGTTGGGCCTGATCTCATATATACCACTTCCATTTATTGATGCTGTGTCCACATCCAACTTTATGGCTATGTAGGTCGGACAACACCCAGTTCATGATGGGCAGCTCAGGCTGCATGGTGACTTGGTGTCACATGGTTAAGTGTTCAGTCTCTACTAAGGCCCAGTAACAAGCCAAAAGCTGTTTCTCAAAGGAAGGGTAGTTATCTACAAAGGATGGCAGGGCTTTGCTCCAAAATCCTAAGGGTCTGCGCTGTGATGCACCAATAGGGGCCTGCCAAAGACTCCTAACAGCATCTTTATCTGCCACTGACATTTTAAGCACCATTGGATCAGCCGAATCATGTGGCCCAAGTGGCAGAGTGGATTGCATGGCAACCTGAACATGTTGCAGAGCCTTCTCTTTTTCTGGGCCCCCTTCAAAACTAGCAACTTTTTGAGTCACTTGACAAATAGGCCAGAGTAGCACACCCAAATGAGAAATATGTTGCCTCCAAAATCCAAAGAGGCCCACTAGGCATTGTGCTTCCTTTTTAGTTGTGGGAGGGGCCAGATGCAATAACTTATTTTTCACTTTACAAGGAATATCTCAACGTGCCCCATGCCACTGGACTCCTAGAAATTTCACTGAGATGGAAGTCGCCTGACTTTTAATAGGATTGATTTCCCACCCTCTGCCACGCAAATGTTTTACCAGTAAGTCCAGACTCATTGATACTTCTTCCTTGCTAGGTCCAATCAGCATAATGTCATCAGTGTAATGGACCAGTGTGATATGGAAGGGAAAGGTGATCACAGTGCCCGAAGACTAAATTATGACATAGAGCTGGAAAGCTGATTTAGCTCTGAGGTAGGCAACTGAAGGTGTATTGCTGGTCTTGCCAGCTGAAGGCAAACTGCTTCTGATGGTCCTTCAAAACAGGTATGGAGAAAAAGGCATTAGCCAGATCAATAGCTGCATAGCAGGTACCAGGAGATGGATTAATTTGCTCAAGCAATGAAACAACATCTGGGACAGCAGCTGCAGTTGGGAGTCATCACCTGTTTTAAGTTTTCGATTATCCACTGTCATTCTCCATGATCCATCTGTGTTTTGCACAGGCCAAGTAGGCGAGTTGATTGGGGATCTGGGGGCAATCACCACTCCTGCATTCTTCAGGTCCTTGATGGTGGCAATAATCTCTGCAATCCCTCCAGGAAATGCAGCATTGCTTTTGGTTTACTATTTTCCTAGATAGGGGAAGCTCTAATGCCTTCCACATGGCTTTTCCTGTCATAATAGCCCTTACTCCCTTTATCAGGGATCCAATGTGGGGGTTCTGCCAGTTGCTGAGCATATCTATTCCAATTATACATTCTGGAACTGGGGAAATCACTACAGGATGAGTTTGGGAACCCACTTGACCTACTGTGGGATGGACATGAGCTCAGACTCCATTAATAACCTGGCCTCCATATGCCCTCACTCTGACTGGTGGGCCCCATTGACGTTTTTGGTCTCCTAGAATTAGTGTCAGTTCAGAGCCAGTATCCAGTAATCCCCTAAAAGTCTAGTTTTCTTTTCCCCAATGAACAGTCACTAGTAAAAGGTCAGAGATTGCTTTGGCTGGGAGAAAGATTAACAGTACAAGTTTTTGGCAGTGTGTTGGAGTTGTTCCTCAAGGGGACCCGTCGTCCTCTTCATTTGAGCTGTTTTGGGTCTTGAAACTCATTCAAGTCTGGGAATTGATTGAGGGGCCGTGACTCTCTATTCTGGTGATTCAAGTTAAATTTGACCTAAAATTCTTCTGCTTGTACAAATCAAGTAAATATTAGTAGATTTCCTATCTACTTCACTCCTATGGACACCATGACTAAGTAACCAACACCGTAAGCCCATACGAGTGAGACTATTCTGATTACTCCTTTGACTCCACTGTCCCTTATGGTAACCATATCCGCCTTGTCTTTGTCGACTGAGTGCCACAGCTTGGGCCCTACTACATGGGGTCCAATCAGCCCCATTGTAGTTAGGTG